>NW_011948419.1:6672575-6690133 GCF_000503995.2 Ceratosolen solmsi marchali | reverse complement strand
AAATTCAATGCACCTATCAATATGTATATATGTTAAATATAAAAACAACAATAATAATTTATATAGAATTTTTGACATATTATGTCTTTTTAATAACAGCAAATATTTTGTAAAAATAAGATATGCATAAAAATTTATTGAAATTTTAAAAATCATTTCAATTAATTTTGCTGTAGCCGAGTGCTTATTTATAAACTATATTACTTTAGTATGCAAATACTGTGACAATAGACTCAATTTTATCTTGATAAATACATTATTCCATAAGCACAAGATTCACATGTATTATAATATCATTAATACTTACAACTATTCATTTGTTTTTATATTTTTAAGTACATAATATTTTTATAATACGATAGCATTTGTATTTAATTTTTATTTTTTATTTCTACATCTTAAAATTGTAAAATATGACTGAAAATTATTTAAAAAATGTAATTTATTTATAATTTTTACTGCTATGAATATTTCAAGGCAAATTATCAAGTACTAAAATCATTTTCATTCTACTGCTGCCAATGAATATATAAATTACACAAAATTTATATTTATTAATAGTTATATAATGTCATATATATATATATATATATGTCATATTAAAAATTTTTATTAACTTTTCAGATTAAATTTACATCCTTAATCTAGAAAACTTTCTGTTTTAATCACTTCAATTCACTGATTACTCATATTTTAAAATTTTTAATAAAATGACATTAATGAATTAAATATAACGATAAATGTTTTCTTTAATTTTACAATCTGTAAGTTACCCAACTAGTAATAATCAATTAAAAAGGGATATTTCTGTAAAAAATAATAGAAAAGGGAAATGCCCATACATACACTTACACAAATAGACAAATGTAAGCGCAGGCATTTTCAAATGTGTCGGTACACTTAGTCCTATCGTTGTCTGATAACGGGCGGTAACATTCAAGATCGTTCTATCGACGCCCGGCACAACGTGCAACAATGGGTTGGTCCATTATTGCAGAGCAGGCCTTGTTCCGCTAGCACGTGCACAGAATGTGCCACCAGAAGAATGTCGCACCCACAGAGTTACAACGATCTAACCGACCTCCCTTGTTCTTTTTTTCTTATCGATTATACTGTATCATATTCCAAGGCCGCTCTTAAGACTTTATAAATGCATACACTTATAATATCTAGCTTATAACGGTAAATTAACATCCTGAGAACAAAGAACAAAAAATACGAGCACAATTATGTATAAGTTTGAAAGTATCGTTATTACATACAGAGAATAATTAATAATGTGATTTCTGTCTATTTTCAAATTCATCATTTTCAATTGACATTCATGTCCAATTTCAGGGTTTCAGATGAAGAATTTTGTCCCTAGCGTGCCAGTCGAAAAAATCGAATGTTAACCAATAAAGCATAATAAAAGGTAGAAACCGAACTCCTGTATATGCGCAGTGGACAATGTGAATTATTCAATTGATCGCGCAGATTATGAAAATGGGCTATTGGAATTCACCAATTCGCAATATGATTATAAATGTCAGAAGGTATAAAATATCTGATTTAGAAAAATTGCTATAAAATTTATTACTTAAGTTATACGATTTAACTAATCTACTAATAATGAGACTTTTGTAAATGGTAATTTATTGTAACATAAATCAATCTTGAGAGTATATTATTAATATTAATGAAGAAAAACGGTATCAATATATTCGTCATTTATTGTATTTAATAAAACATATTGTTAAATGCTTAAATAAATTTATTTAAGTATCATTAAAATAATAAAATAATAAAATTTAACTTTCCTTCGAAACAATTGTATTAAATAAACTTAATTTATGCGTTTAACAGGCTATTAGATTATAAATAAATAATTATATAATGTATTATTATAAGTATTTATATTATGTATTTTTATTATATATTTTTATTATGTATTTTTATTATGTATTTTTATTATGTATTTTTATTATGTATTTTTATAATGTGATTCAAATGATGATATATAAATTCTATAAAAATTTTAAATGACATAATCTGATAAATTATATCTACGATACTTAATAATTAAGGAAATATTAGTAATTTATACATAACATTATGAATACAAATATATTAGGCAACAAGAGTAAGTAGATAAAGTATATTATAACCAATAAGTACTTCTAATATCTCGAAAATTATTACGTACAGAAATGTTTCACTCTAAATGATGAAAAATTAATGACAATAGAGTAATAAAACAAATTTTTAATTTATAAAAATGTAATGCAACAGTATGATACCGAAAATAATATCAAGAGGCACTCAAAAAAAAATGAATTCTACTTTTTTAGCAAATTTAAAAAAAGAAAAGATTAAATCTATAACTATAACATACACTCTAATACTAATTCGTAAACTTAATACAAATTTAAAATCTTGAATGTATTACGTAAGAGCTATTTCATTATACTGCATTGCGTGCATCTTGCCTGATCGGACCAGTGAACAGTAATGCCCGAAATCAGTTGAGGTCATCAACCAGCACCTGCATAAAAGCGATGAAAGTGACTTCTCCAATCTGGAATTGTTATTACGATCAGAAACTTGTTCATTTCTTTTAGTTTTTACTTCATTGTAATTTAATGTATGCAACAGATTTTGTTTCATCATTTTTTTAATGCTCCAAAGCTAAACAATTGAACTAAATAGATTATAATCTTATATACAGCCATGAGCAAATATCTTGATACATGTATTAAGATACCTTGTATATTGGTATATAAAATCAAGCTAATATGTCTTATGTGAAACATTTTTAATTCATTTTTTAAGTATTATTAATATTATTGGAAATACTTCGGTATAATATTAAATTTATCGCTGTATCTTATATTTATAATAGTTTTTTTTTTAATGAACTTTTTTTATTATTTACGTCGTATAACTTTATATTAATATATAAATTTCATATAAAATTTAGTATGTATTTCTCAATGTAATGAAATTCATTTAAAAGTAATTTATAAAGAAATACTAATAGTACTAAAGAAAACTAACTGATTATTAAGCTCCAAATTTGTTTAGTAAATTAGATATAAGTCATCTTTATTTTCATAAATAATGTCAACTTTATTTTTGTATTAATATAATAAGTTTATTTTACTTATATTGCTCATGTTTACACTTTTCAATTAAATATTAATAAGATAACTGGAGTTCATATAATTATGATTATCAATATGTTGTTCAATATAGATTAAAAATTTACAATTTTTATATTTTGGCGAAAAGATTTGGCGAAGAAGTTAACAATGTCAGTATTTTATAATAATGATTGTTAATAATAAAAATGTTGTGTTTGAAAAAAAGAGCGAGTATATGTGTTACATGAATAATGTTACGGATACTATTTTTATACTATAAATAATGCATCTCAAATTATTTATAATTCTATAAGCGTCATGTATAATTTAATATTTTTTAAAATAAAGTAGTAATATTTTTTGAGATTAAAGTCTACTTCACTTTTAATTATATAAAATAAATAGAAAAATGAATTTATGTTTAAGAAAAACTGTGTCACTTTATCATAGTTTACCGTATATCCTTAGAAAAAGTGTTAACGTAACATTTGTTTATTAATAACATTAATTATGATGTATAATATTATTAATGATATATAATATTTGTTTATAATATTAATAATATTTATTAATATTTAGTCTAATCGAGTTTTAATAATTTTAAGATTGAAAACTATTTGAATATTAGTGTAAATAAAAATTCTGATAAATTGACTATATTTCAAATATCGTATTTTCTGTTATTCCATAAACGATATGAATAAATATAAAAATATATGTTCTTAATAATAAAATGATTAATGAGACGTTTAAACACTTGCAATTGAATGAAAATAAATAATAAAATTATAATGAAATTAAAATTAATAATAAATTTTTAATTTGTAATAAAATATCTTACAATATTAGAAATATTACATGAAATTATTGGATAATAATATTTAATAATATATTTAAAATATTGCATCTTTATGCGTAAGAATAATCAACGAAATAACATTTGTTACATTTATGTACAAACATGTAGTTATTAAAAATATAGTTTAATATTACAATTTTTCATCACATAAGTAAATAAGATGACTATTGTAAAATATCAGTGCTTTGAAAAATTGAAAGAGACGTTTAATAATAATGTTAAATACAAATATCATGAAAAATGAATCTATTTGATATATTCTAAAAATACATTTACAATGCTGTACATTACACCAGAGCCAATTCATAGTTTCCTTTGAACGAATACCACATTCTACCGTGGGCGTAAGATGAATAAATCATCACTCTAAAATTATAGTCTATCATTTTTGCTCAATTATTATTTGAGATAATTATCATTATTGTCATTTTTAAAAATAATTATTAAAAAGTTTATATTAATAGAAAATAATAAAAAATTGTAAAATTATTCAATCAAAGATTTAATAAAAGTTCATATATTGGAAGATTTCGTATATTATTAAACACGGCAATTATATTACTTGACTGTACATAATTTTTTGATTGAACAAATAAAATGTTATTAATCATGTTTTTTCTTGTCATTTAATAATTATAAAAATTTATTATTATTATTATAAATATGTAAATAGAAAATACTGCATGTAGCATAAATTCTTAAATTTAGTACGAGAATTTTATTAAGACAGAAAACTCTTTTTATAGATGAATGACAAATTAATTAAAAGTTACTTAATATAATTATACTATGATTCATGTACTATAACGATAGAATATGCATATGGATATTCATTGTATTTGGATTCCTATCTATGAAAAGACGCGAGTTTTATATTATGCAGAATGCCATTTAATTATTTATACTACGTATGTATATTTTATTCAGAAATAAATTTGTTTAAATAATTACCTTAAAATAATATCCAATAAATAGATTTAAATCAAAATGCATAAGTAAAATATAAAAAGATTTGGTTAAATTTTTCCATAAAAACTAAGAAAATGATGAATATATAAAATATTAGCAATGTTATTTTATGAAAGAGTTTAAATAAAAACATATTATTTGCATAGTACTAATTCTTTAATATTTTACATATTTTAATTGTATTAATGCTAAAATTCTAAAATTAATAAATATAATAATAAATTAGTAAATTAATATTACACAAATAATAATTTTTTCAATAGTCAATATTCATAATAGTATTTATTATTTTTTATAAATATTTTCCATTATATGTAGTATAAAATACTTTTTATTTAATTTAATATTATGCAAATGCTAAAACTAAATAAATACTAAGACTAAAAATTTAAAAGAAAATAATAAGTATTGATTCATCGGCGATTTTACGAAAATTTTTTTAAATAAAAGAAAAGTTACATTTAACCAATGATATCGCGTAACGTCTTACATAAGATAAAATATTATACCTAATGAATGTAATTAGAATGTATCATTTAAGTACTGAAATACATAGAAATCTAAGCATTGATACATAATAATCGTCAACAAATAGAGGATTAATTTATAAAAACATATAGTATTTATTGAGTTTTATTTAAAACCTGCTATTCATAGTGAAACTGATCAACATTTATCAGCAACGTTGTCGAACATGTTACGTATCGGAACTACTTCACATTTAAACATATACGAAAGTAGTCTTCACGCTCTCTTTACTGCTAAGATACTTTCTATTATTATATTTATAGGAATCTGGAGCTTCTTTTTACACAGTTTTCATAGTTTTTATTGCCCGTTTTACTATATTAGTATAATAGGTCTTTAAAAATAAAGATTTTTGAATCTATACGTGGTAGATATTAAAATAAAACATATTATATTTTTAAACTATGCTCATAATTGCATCGAAAATGAAAGTACATGTGTTATATTTATATATTTTTAAATATCAGAGAAAAACAATGAAATATTAGTTGGATTACAATAAAAATAAATATCATAATCTATAATGCTAATCCACTTATACGTGTTTACTACTTGAAAATCCACTGCAGATAATGCAATATTTTGTATATAAAATTTATTTTATTTTACTATTATATTATATTATATATATATATATATATATATATATAAATTCTACACATATACAGATTACAAAATATATGATATATTTTATTAGTTCCCTCTGATATTTAAATATACGTAACAGAAAAAATTATGCTTTAGTGTTCTCGGTAATTATAAACATAATTTAAAAATATAACATGTTTTCTGCATATAAGAATTTGTAATTCTTTTCCAACAGTGGTTTTCTTTATTTATCTATCAAATATATATGAAAACGACGTATGATTTTAATGAAGTAAGATGAGAAGTGAAAAATGTGAAAGCTATATAAGAAGATCCAAATACTTATATTACTATTAAAAATTGTAATAGTAAGTATCATAGCAGTAAATACAGCAAAATTTACACGTTTATTAATTTATTTTTGTATTTATCTAATTGCATAATCTGTAAAACCATTTATTTCTAATTAAATAAAGATTTTCAAATCAATTATATGTCCAAGCTTTGCTTCAATCAAGAAATAATTGTAGCATTAAAAAACAAAAATCAAATTTTCTTTAGCACGAATGGAATATAATTTCGTTAAATAGTAATGACCAGTAACGTAATAATACGGTAATTTAATTATATTAAATATTTAAAAACTATTCAATAGCTACTATTCATTGTTAAAATGTATGATAATTCTTGTTGATATATTATTCAAATACATACATTTTATGCATAAGTTTATATTGGCTCGTAAATCAGAGAAAAATTGAACCACAAATTATAATTAATATAATATAATAAATATATATATTTATCCATGACGTACACTGAAATAATTTTTTTTGACTATTAAATAAAATGCGACAAGTATTTCATTAAATATTACATTACATTAACAATTTTTCAATTTACAATATTCTTTTATTTGAATAAAAAAATTAATAAATAATACGCTAAAATAAATTCTCATTATTTATAATTGCAAAATATTTATATAATTGATACATATTTGTATATTGAATTGTGAAGAATATTATACTGTTTTATTCCATGGGATATTATTTCAATTTTCTTGAATAAAATATGAGTAATTTTTAACATTAATACTTATTAAAAAATTTATTTATTTTGTGTAAAAAATAATAATTTGAATCCATCATAAAAATATTTTTATTTTAATAAATTTAATAATAATTTTATTTAATAATAATTTTAGACAACAACAAAAATCATTACTACTTAATTTGTATTAAAAATATTTATTCTAATAAAATGAACCTTTTCAAATAATTTTAATATAAATTTGCAGTTATAATCGAATTTGACTACGTTTTGAATTTTTATCTTTTAAACAGAACTATCTTATCTGTTTAATAAACTATAAAGTATTAAATGAATTTCTTCTTATTAATGATTATTTATGAATATGTATAATTTGTGTTCTATTTTCAGTAAAATATAATTAAGGAACTTTTATGGACGGAAAGTGAATGATTAGAGAATGATTTAGGCACAGACATAAAAAATAATGGTAGTGATGTTTTAGTGTAAAAGTTTAGGTTATAGTTATAATATTGCTATTGGATAATTATTAATTATTATATGAGGTGATTTATGTAACAAGTATTTTTATATATTAAAAATTTTAAATCTCTAATATTATAAGAAAGCATCATTATTTAAATTAAATCGATGAAAGCTTCTTAATCACCACTTAAATCGTACAAATAGCTTGAATTAATGATAAAAACTTTTTAACATGTTCTTGCTTACATTAAAATGAACAATAGAGGCTTAAAAGTAATAGTAATCGATTAGAAATGATAAAACTTAATGGTTAACC
This sequence comes from Ceratosolen solmsi marchali, assembly GCF_000503995.2. NCBI lineage: Eukaryota > Metazoa > Arthropoda > Insecta > Hymenoptera > Agaonidae > Ceratosolen > Ceratosolen solmsi. The sequence goes on along the minus strand of NW_011948419.1, from coordinate 6,682,233 downwards.
ATGGAATCAACCTAACAGTGTACAATTCACAACCGTCTACCATCTTCGTTGGAGTGATAGAACAGAATTGCACGCACGCCCGGAATCGATGATGAATGATTATCGAATTGTAAATATATTATGGAACGCTTCAATTGCCTGGATATGTTAGACGGGAGTAAAGCGATTGAAATCAGCAAGTAGCGTGATTAACGAGCTTGGAATTCGCGAAATGCAGAAGCCAAAAAATCGTCATCATCGACTAATGGCTTCTCGCTCTGTCTAAATGTCAATGTTAATAGCCTCGCGTCATCGAGCCGAGGGCGTGAAACAATGGCCGCATGTTCGCCGAATAGCGATATTTGCGCAAGGTAACGCACTCACGAGCACACGGCATCCATCCATCCTTACCTTGCAACCATCGTGCAAGACTTGCCCGTACACGAACGACCGCGGGCGGCGGCCGTGACAGTCGGGAGAGGGGCGAGGGTTGGAGGAAGGGGCAGACGCACACACGCGCGCATTGCGCCTCGAAGGAGAGCATTATTCCATCTGGGTGTGGTGTCGTGTCTTGGCATGCGGCCCCGGCATAGGTTCGAGTTGGGATGATGGGGTGGGGTGCCGCCAGGCTTTGAGATATCCCCCCGGTGATACCCGAACTCGCACTATAAATTGACGGATCCAGAAAGACGGAGTGTATGTGCACCCGGGAACTTGCGTCTAGGAGTACAGAGAGCGCCAACTCAGAGACAACATGATCCCCGTTGTGAGTACTGACACGATATCGTTTCCCCTTTCCATTACCTCCTATTGCTCTGTGACGAAGGGCGTAAGGGATTATTATTATACAATTTTTTATTTATTGTCGGCCTATTGCTATTGGAATTTTTATTACTTTATGTTCATAAAATATTGAGAAATAATAATTTGTGGCCAATGTGATCTCTCTCTCTCTCTCTCTCTCTCTCTCTCTCTTTCTGTCTCTGTCTCTATTCAAACACTTTAAACGTTGAAATACATTTATTTGTTATCGTTATCACTTGTTATTACTGACTATTTTACATATTAATTATTATCAGATTTACCTTATTCTTCCTTCATACAAATGTTCCAACATTTGTCGAAATATTTGTGCGCTTAGACTTTTTATGCTGATAAACAGCTTAAGAATTAAAAACCAAAAATGTCAGTGCACGAAGTAACCAAAAAGGTTCTTCTCTCACGCTCTCCTTTCAGATTTTACTATCCTTGGTGTCGACGGTTCTTGGAGTACCACAATGGTACGGTGGTCCTGCACCCTACGCTCTCCATGGGGCTGCTGCTCCACTCGGCCCGGATGGCCGTGTAATTGACACACCTGAGGTCGCTCAGGCGAAATCGGCCCATCTGGCGGCACTGGCTGAAGCCGCTGCCCGGGCACCAAAGGGACACGCTGGACCTTACGACGGACCAGCCTCCGGTTTACCGTATGGACATGGTGGATACGCACCACGATACAGGTAAATATTGTTATTTATACTTAGCGCGAGCGACGGAGTTCCTTTGATGCTCGCTCGTTTAAGACACTTAAGTAATGGCTTATAAAGACCCTCAACCATCGTATCACGATTACGTTCAAACTTTACTTTTAACTTCCAGTCTATTAATCATTTAATAAGATATATTAGCATATTAGTAGATTTTAAAGGTAGTAGGAGTTTATATACTATTAAAGTTTTCGTGTATTTTATATATTTTTATTTGTAATAGAATAACGACTGTAAATTATTATCTCGATGCAACGATCAAAGTAAATACGCAATTCCATTTATCTCAATTTTATTTGATTAATAAGGAAGGTATTTATATGTATGTTACGTGATCGTTTGTTTTTTTTATCTTATTTATTCATTTATCTTATTGTATTTTTTCTTTGTATCAAGTGTCTTGTCTTGTATGTATTAAAAGCCGATGAAATTTTTAATCATTTACCAAAGTACATATACTTAAGTGTATTATTTTTAAATTATTTTAATTTTGTCGTATACTGTTTTTTATTTATACGTTGACGGTGGCGTGTTTACTTTTATTACTAACGGCATAATAATTTTTTCATTATTTAATCGACTCTTTATAATAAGTAACGGTTATAAATTAACTTTCTCTTATCTCGCATCCTTATATTACTGAGTATTTATTAAACTGTATCGATAAAATCATATTATCAAACATTGCATACGCTATTTTTAAATGCATTATATTAAAATATATTCCGATGACTCGTAAAGCTAATTTAACGACTACCTGATGAATACGTGTTTCATTTGAGTGGAAATGATAAATAATATTACTCCGCCCAATAGTGGACCACCAGCTCCTTTGGGCGCTGACGGCCGAGTAGTCGACACCCCCGAAGTGCAACAGGCCAAGGCCGTTCACTTCTCCCTGTACAACGCAGAAGTCCAGAAAGCTGGTCCAGCTCCGGCAGTTCCAGCGGCAAATCCATGGGGGGTGCCAAGTTATAACGACGGCTCCTACAATCCAGCCAATGATTACTACTGAGCAACGCTGCCATGACAGCAATATCGCGACCCGAGTACGAACTAATATATAGACATGAACGGCGCGCCTCTTTAATTTAAAGTCTCTGAGTAAAACATTGAAAAGATCCATCATTCATGGGCAACATACGTCGATAAATTTTTCGTAGGAAATATGTAAGAGTAGAGTCAGTTTGAAGCGGCGGTACCTACGCTATTTAATGTCTAGTTAGTATTAAGCCTATATCTTGATGCGTAAAAGTCATCGCGATATTAGATATTATTGAAGCTTACAACAGTACGATAGCAGTAAAAAAAATTACATGTATATACTTGATAAACTTAAATTTGGACAAGAATGATCAATCGAAAAAATGATTATTTTGAGGGTGGGATTCGTCATACGTACAATAAAATAGTTGCGGATTAATGTCGGTTTAATGACGTAGATTTTGTTTTAAGGATTAGTATTGCTGTATTTTCGTACGGCGCATAAAAGAAGATAATGTATCAAACTTTCACTCACAGATATTTAAAACTCTCATTCTCCGGCATCAAACTTTATCTCAATTTTAATTTCTATACTTATGTAATCCAAAATCATAATATGCATTACAATAGCTCGCGATATTATTTACAATTTATCTACCTCTACATGCAAATGATTTTGGAAACATTATCAAAAAATATTTCTAGCTTCGCTTTTTCTTCGCTTACCTCGTTCACAACTGAACATGCAAACGCGAAAATAAGAAAATTTTATTCTTGATGAGCAAATTTAAAATCATTTGTCCCCATAAGAGAAAAAGAGCCAAAACGATTTGCAATTTTCCGTTCTTCCAAAGAAATAACAACGGCACACATTCCGGAAATTGGTATCCTGTCCATACATACTTGACTATTAATCCAATCGACCGGTGTGACATACCAGGATCCAATACCAAAGTCGCTATAGATCTTACTTCAAGTATCTTTTGGATTTCAAAGTTATGGGGCGGCGACTGCCACACACAAAGCAAATCGTAAATCTTTAGCAAGATATTTCGAGCTACATTCGAACTCTAGCGAGGCCAGGAAAAATGTCCATTAAATGGGCAACGCCCAATGCTTTTCCTTCTCTCTTTCTCTGAAAGAAATCTCCCACGCGCTTAGTTACTCTATTCTTTGCGTATAGACGTACGAATAAATAACGCCTCTAAACACTGCGGAATTTTCACGCACGACACCTTCGCAAATACCGCAGCGACACTTTCTACATTCATATTTTCATCTGCTTCGTGCGCGATCGTCGTTAGGTGCCTGTACGTCAACTCGACGCCTCTGGATTATCCGGAAGATTTATTAAAACTAACTCTCATTCGCGTCTGCACTCTACAATACTCTTATTGTTTCTTATGTGCTGATTTTTATAAAATAAATAGAGAAAGATTGATAAGAGGAGCGCCTACCTCTGTCATCGCTTTTAGCATTAGTTGCTTCTCGTGATTGCGATAAGTTGTTTATTTATTTTATTTTATTTTATTTTATTTTTTGTTTATTGTGCAAAAGTGTGTAACTTTTATTATAACTACGAGTCCTGATAATAAAATGTGATTATTTCCTCAAATCCATAATAATTTCAATTCATTGAACCCTATGTATGCATATATATATCCCAATATTCCGTCATTGTTTACGATCATATTTGCTATCATAAAATATTCAGATTTTGTTAAATGCTTACAATTATCTGGATTGTTTTATTAAGAGTTGAAAAAAATATTAATTTATTACAATGAAATAAAATTACTTAAGAATATTTATTTACATACAAAAGAACGTTCATTCAATTACACCATTGCAGGTTCTATTTATATAAATCAAAGTTGAATAAAAATTCTTAGAGCTTACTCATATTTTCTTGATATTTAAATAAGAATTCCATGAAAGGTGTACATATAAAGACAATATTAAAATTTATTTTAAAAATAAACTTATTTTAGTACTGATAGCTCATTCTTTACCAACAAATATTAAAAGTAAAATGTATAAAAACAGAATAAAAATAACGTAACAGCAAATTAGTACGTTAAATTAACTTAATGAATTATAGGTATCAGTATAAGTTTTTAAAACATTTTTATTTCAATATCTCTTGTTTTATCAATTAATTGTATGTTATCTTTTTATTTTGCAATAAACTATTTACATTATTTATTTAAAAGAAACGATTTAGAATGTTTGGAAAAAATGCGCTCTTTGAAAATATGTTAAAGTATTTTTAACCCAGTGACAATTGCACTCAGAAGAAAATCTTAAATTATTAATTAGATATTTTTAATTCCTCGATTCAATTATCTAAAATAAAAATATCCGATATTGCATAAACAAATCTCTATTAAAAATATGAACGATAATAGAAGGTGGTACCCAAGTACATATATGTGTCACGCGTCTACAACAAGATTGTTATTGATTAATGATATAAATACACTTGGACTTAAGGTAATAACAAAAAAAAAAAAAAAAGAAAAAAGACAAGACGATGAATATAATTAAAGATTAAGCACTAGTAAGGATAGTGCTACAACAGATAAGAATTCAAGGATTTTCCAACCCGTTAAATGATAGAAAGGTTCGAAGTTCAAGTACGTATTATGTACATGAAATAGTTCCAATTGTGGCCATAATTTTTATTATATTCTAACCATTTAAGTCAATCTAGCTTGATTGGCCGACTTTTTTATGCCTTCTAATCGTTTGTTGATTGATTTACTGATTCTAAGTAAAAAATGACATTTTAGAATTTAAACCATATAAAAGCATTCCAATTACTTTCTGTTATATTTATTTTAATATACAACAAAATAGATTATTTTTACAGAATAACAATGCAGTAATAAATCTAAATATACAGTATTTAATTTTCCATAACTCAAGCGGATGTTAAAATAGACATAAATAAAAGAAAGTAAATAGATCTCATACACATAACGTAATTTAAATGACTAAATTCTCTGCAACTAAAAGTATTTTACGATCAATAAATAATATTCTTCTTATTCAAATCCTATAATTTTATAATATCGTCAAGTTATTCCTTGAACAATATTTATATTATTTTAATAAAATATTAAAATTATTTAGGCTTCTTTAATGAATAATAAATACATTTAGTAAAATAAAATTTTAAACTAACAATTTTTTTAATCTATATTTTACTACAAATATTTAAAATAACATGTTAAAAGTCTCGTATTCATCTTAAGCAAATAAATAATCAATAAATAATAAGAATTGTAATATATCTGAATTTAATTACTGTTCTTCCTGAAATTTGTCCGCTTTACAATGAAACTAGTAAACTATTCCATTAGGCTTAAATATTTTTCAAACTTTATTCATGATAATGTATTTTAAAAACCAAAATATATGCTAGTTTCATTTATAATTTTCAATATTTATGCAAAATCTTATCTGAAATGAGTTTTTATTAAAAATATTTTATAAATTGATATATTAATAATGACCTTTCAATAGCTAAATTGAATCGTGAAATTTATATTTTAATTAATCGTGACTTATTTATTATGATTAACTTAGATAATTATTATGATTAACTTATTTTAAAGTTAAACAAATAGATTGGCTAGACTATTTTTGTTCACCCTTTAATTATTGTATAAAATCCTAGTAACGCTGGAATCGTGTTACTGTGAGATATAACAAAAATAAAACTAAATTATATTCCAGTAAAGAAAACAACTAATTCACTATAAAATTACGATTTAGTCATAAATGAAGGTAAATGAAGACGGGCACCAATTCATTATTCATTAATTATAAAGTTGTTAAGTTCGTGGTGCAGGATTTATGTTACTCTTTCGGGACATACACGATTGCCCGACTTAGTGCAAGTGGATACAAATGGCCTATTCAAATATAAGTTTTTAGAATATAAGAAATTTTCACTGTACTCGATAGTTGGCGCCAACGAAAACCCAACAGTAGGCGTTCACTAATGAATATTCTGAAATAATTCCGTGAATGGCGTTGCATTATTGTCTGTTACGCATGATTACACGATGCCATGTAACATTTTTCGTGAATTATCCTCTGTGGTCGATGCAAGGCACGAGATTGTGCGTTTTAATGAGTTTTTTCATTGGCGTTGAATAAACCTACCAAATCTATGCAGAAATTAGACGAGAGTTTGGAGAAACAATTTTTGCATGTTAACGTATATCAATAACTAGGATCAAGAAACTACATCTATTCTATACCCGCAGATTAATTATACTATTACGTAAACTATAGTTACTGTAGCGTTCAAATGTTTCTTTAGTTTAAGTGGACTTTTTGTCAATGAGAATTTTTATTGTAAAGTTTGCTAACATAATAACTTAATTTAATGATACTAACATAATTTAATTACAATTGGAATCAATCGCATATGCACATAAAAAAGAGTTATAATGTAAAAAAAAAATATTTTAATTTGTGTTAACATTCATAATCAATTTATAACTATAATTATTATTATAACAAAAATAAATTCGATTATAATATAATATTAATAATATAAATAATATAAACTGATTGGTCGTTTAAAACAATCTATGAAATGCTAAAATTTATCATTTTCGTATTAATCATAAGATATTTACATCTCAAAATATTTTCCATTCGAAATTATCGTGCAATTATACTGTAAACAATAAACATTATAGTCATTTACATATGTTTTAGTAAAATATATATTGATTTAAATAAATAATAAATATTGAATTAAGAAAGTCAATGAAATCATATATATTGTTATAAATTATGATAAACAAATCTTAATGCATTATAAAGTTATTGCAAACAGGTCGACAAAATTCAATGGACTATGAAATTCATATTTAAATTTTTTTAAATTGCTACACGAAGCAGTAATTTACGTTGAACTTAATTGTTTGAAATCCATCGATTGAACATTATGAATCACTCCGTCATTATCGGCAACCCATCTCGAAATCAGCATATTGCGATAGATAATTGAGAATTATGCTTGGATGAGCAAAAAAGCGTGATATATCTGATCTAGTATTAGGGGTTTTCGCACTCGAGCCGTCCATCGCAACAAAGAGAACGTACCAATGGAATAATCCTTATGATAAGTAACGGTCTTAGCGGCAGCATTATTTCCCAATAATTGGAAGAAATAGTGCCACGGCCTGGGATTACTCATGCCTTCAATTTTCCATTTGATGTAAATCATTAAATCGTACACCATTAAATTGCCAAACAATTGTTATTACATCAATTGTTTTCTTTATATTAAGTTATTGTTTAGATCGGCTTAAACACTGATTACATAGAAGATCTGTACAATGATTCATCGACATCTTTAATACTTCAACGATTATTTTTTAATATAAATTAGAGTGTAAATTTTTCTGTCAAGAATATTATTACTAAAATTTGATTAAATATTAGTAAAATAACTAAAACATGCTATCTTGCTTAAGAATATTTCAAAATAATAGTTTTTATTAAAAAGTAAATATAATAATATATGTATTTAAAAATAATAAACCATTTTTTATCCATAAATTGAAAATGTATATGATTAAAATTGTAACAAGCAATAACAAAGATACTTTACAGTATATTATATATATTAGTTCATTTTTACATTATTATTTGTTATAATTATATATTTTTCATGTAAAAAGAAAAACTAACAATGTATACATATTTGAAATAAATAAAATTTTAGCTTTCAAAAGTTACACTTTTATTTACAGTCATCGTATATTGTCTAAAATATACCATAAATATATTATACAATGAAGTTCATACTATGATTTATAACATTTCAATAATTAAATAATTAAATATTTATAAGAAATAATATAGTATCTTAAATTATCCAATTATGCAAGAACTAAATTTATATAAGATACATATTATACTAATTGATAATTGATAATTAGAACATAAAAAAAGTTGTAAAACATCATTTAAATACTAAAAGATCAAAGATTAATTTTAGCAGAAAATAGTTTTAATTTCTAAGGAAACTTTTTTTAAAAAAACTTTTAAATTTTTTCTATAAAATCAATCCGATTATTTACAATAAATATAAATATATAGTATTGCAAATGCTATTGATGTTATTTACATTTGAAGTTATCTAAAGATTCAATAATAAATATTTTCTTAAATGAAACTAATGTCAAATATGCTCTAGCATTTATTTGTTACATTTTATAAATATTATTCTGTTGAATTATATTAACGTAGAATATTATATTTGAATATCGATCAACTTCGATCAATTAAAAGTTCAAAAACGATTAAAAAATAATATTTCAACTTCGTTTTAAAATGTAAAGTATTAAAATTAATCTCTAATTACACTTTTTACATAATAATTATAATAGAGAATTTACTTGCAGATTTACCTTAATTTTACAAGAAATTAATAATAATAAAATTTCTATTTGAAAGGAAAAAATGCATAAATTATTTAGAATTTTATTTGTAGCTCAAAATGAATAAACATTACGGATTTAAATATACAATTATAAGTTATTGAAAAAAGTGGACAACTTGTATAACAATAAAATTATATTTTATTTTATTTTATTGCATATTGATAAAAATCTTGGAAACATAATTCACCTACGCATTAGATATAAATACAAATTTAGTAATCGCAATGAAACGATAAGTAGTTTTATAGTAATAAAATATAACGGAGAATGTTTGAATGAGTAAAATGAATGAGTGATCATGTTAAATACCTTATTATAGAACTCACAAAAAGTATAATACTTATGCATACCTCGAGTACATAATAGTTTTAGTTTATTTTATGTCTATATTTCAAATTTTGATATTTTTGAATTTTGAAAGTTGATGCTAGCGAGACTAATTTCTTTTTTTTATTCATAGCTTATATAAAATACTTCAATTTTGTTTATGTTAATTTTAATTTAATTGCATGTCTTCAAGCATGAAGGTATAAATAAACAAATAAAGTTATATCGAGACATCAAATAATTAAAGTATATAAATTTTCTTTAAAACATTTTTGAGAAATATGTTTACCAATAGTATAATAGAATAATAATACTTTAGATTACTTAAGACTTATCTAATTACTTATAATCGGCACTTATAAGTACCGC
>NW_011948419.1:6667977-6672501 GCF_000503995.2 Ceratosolen solmsi marchali | reverse complement strand
AATTATAAAAGAATATACAAATATTAGTGAATAATTAATGAATATACATTTTTGTTCTTTCGATGTTTTAAGCAATAACTAATTAGTCAATCGTTATGATATATCATTAAGCTTAAGAACCCATAAATTTAAGTTCGACAAAATGTATACATATTTGACAGTATTAATGGAATAAACATATCGAAATGCCTATCGCTCAATTTTTAATTCGCTTCGATTAATTAGGTTACTCTCAAATGGTATTCTCCTCAGCAGGACATTGCTTGCCTATGTATTGAGCATACTCGTGAGCTCTTCTATGCTTGGCTTTAGCCCGTTGTACTTCCAGTGTGTCGATGACGTGTCCGTATTCACTAATTGGAGCACCTTGTGCTATGGATCCAACGGGTCTATTTGTGGAATAGAACAATTGCACCGGTGCGGAAGGATAAAAATCTCTATTTCGCATCTCGTATAACTCTAAATCCTCCGTAGCTCCCTCCGTCTTTGGTTCATCGTTGAGTTCAGTGAGCTCTCTGGCTTGTTGGTATGCCAATAAATGAGCTTCTTTTGCTTTCTGTACCTATAAGTGCAGAAAATTTTCAAATAAAAATTTACTTTTATAATACAAAAAATCTATATTGGCCATTCACTTTTTGTACGCAAATTTTTCCGTACCCAAATTGTCGCTAATTTCTACTATTGTCAATAAAGTTCGACTAGAAATGCAAAAGCTGAATTTGAAAACCATGATTATCAACCGTAAACCATGAAAATCATTAATGGAAATAAACTTAAGCAATTATTGCGTAGAAACTCAATAATAACTTTTATTATTATATAAGCTTTCGAAAAATAACTATTTTAATAATATAATATATTAATAATATAAAATTATTGGCAAAGAGTAAAATGATAATATTAAAAAAAAAAAGAAAAACAACCATTTAGAATGTAAATCAGTGAGGTAAATGATTTAAGAGTGTACTTTTTTTAATAATATCATAAAATCATAATTTAATAAAAAATTAATAACCCTTTTATCGATAAAGCAAATGCAGTTGCATTCTCTATGTAATGGAGATCTAATAAAGCATAATAAATATAATAACATTTGACTTTGATATTAATCAAATATTGACATATATATCAGTATTCATTTTGAAGACAGTCAAATTTATTTTAATTACTAAACAATTCATAAACTACACGAATAAACAAAATAATGAATTATTACGATTAATTTAACTACCTGAGAAATAATGTACGCTACATGCCCATGCAAACCTAACTTACTTCAAGCGCTGCAAGTGCTCAATACACTATTCGAAAATAGTACTTTACCTCTGGAGTATCTTGTACAAGACCGTTTTCACCAATTGTTGCAGGCGGACCCTCGTACACCAGATACTGGAAATTCGGAGCCTTCCGAGAGCTGACTTCGTTCGTACCTTCAGCTTCTACTACGGGCTTCGTTTCTTCGACCTCCGGTGCTGCATCAGCCGAACCTTCCGACTCAACTTCCTGAACTGGCGCCGACTCTACCGGAGTCTCTTGCGGTCGTTGCTCAACCACTTCCGCAGCCTCAACCTTTGATTTGTCTGACTCTCCCGTATCATCGCTCGCCTTAGAAACTTCCTTCTTTGCCCACTCGGACATTTTTTTTACGTGCTCGGCTACCGTTTCCGCGTAGATAGCTAAATGATTCGATCGCGCCTTCGCGACCTCGGGAGTATCGATGACACGGCCATCCTCCGCAAGAGGTGCCGGAGGTCCGTGATACTCATGGTGAATTATGTCCCATTTTGACTCTCTGCTAAGTCTCGTCGACTTGATTCTTGAGCCGCATACTAGTCCTAAGACCCCCGTAACGAGCAATGTCGCCTGTAACAAGACGTGCGTAAAGAAGCTTAATCTATACCTTAACTTATGAAATTACTGAACAATTATTATTTAAGCTGTATTCGACATGGTTCGACAAGATCAATATATAATAATTATCAGGTTGTTCTTTCCTGCGTTATTTACTTTTTCCGTTAAATGATACTTTAATTAAGATAAAATAACTAACAACTAACATTCACGAATAAATACGTTGAAATCAACGGACATTAAATTAATATATAAAAGTTAACGATTAAAATTGAAGAAAAAAATATTCATCGATATAGCAAATATTATGCTAATTCAAATTAATCCAAAGGAATATTTCATTAACAAAGTACATTGTATATTCGATTAATCAAGAAAGTCAACATGCCTATCTAAGCTATAATGATAATTATTAGATACAAATTTCTGAAGTAACATACATCTTAGTTACATTATCCAACATTCTTTTTTTATTGTACATAAACTACGTTTTTGACTCTTGTAAATAATAATTTTAATGAAATAAACTTCATTACAATATAAAATGGTAATTTGAAAAAAACTACGAAACGACATAAAGCAACATTATATTGTATATGATGTTTAATTCGAATGCAGACCGTCACACTAGATAGTTTCCGTAAATGGATGTAATGAGTTAGAAAAAAAACTATTTAAGATAGGAATTTGATACATTTATAAATTTGTAATTGAATAGCATTACGTTAAAGTATTTTTCAAAAAAAACGAGAAAGTTTGCTTTAATTATATTTATATAAGATATCAATTCATTATTTTAAGCTATTATTCGCTTAGTTAATATATTCGAAAATATTTCTATCACGTAATTTTGTAATTATTGCAGTTAGAGAAATTTGATATTCATCCATATTCGTATTATGATTGATTTATTCTTGTATATTCAATCAATCTGTAATCAAATTATTCCACTATGATTATTAAGTACACATTAATTAACTACTAGCCTTTAATGTCAAATTTTAATTACTAATACATGATAATTCTATTTATAATACACGTGCGCGCTTACACACATACAGACACATAAATACATACATAGCAATCTAATAAAAATGAAGCACTTATGATAAATATGTATATCATTTTTAAATTTTTGATTTATTCATCCTCTTATTATTATTATTATTAATATTATTATTATTATTATTATTATTATCAATAAAAATGTGCTAATACATAATTCGTATTTCAAGACATAAACAATAATAAATATTCCAATAATTAAACATTTTTAATTGAATTAAAACACACAGTGTTATTAAAATATACAATTAATAATTTTAATTGATGAAAATTAACAATAAAAAAGTATCAATATATAATAATAACAACAATTTGTAAGCAGCTATATACGAGTCTATCGATTATAATCACTATACCAGGGCAAATTATTAAAATGAACTTATTATAAATAATATTGTTAAAACTAATGTTAGCCTCTCTTTTAGAAATAATCAAAAGCTTTTTCATTTCATAGTTTAGCATATAATTCTTTTGAATAATGAAATTACATATGTATGTTAAATACAAATTTTTAATTGTTTTTAAATAAAATTATTAATTAAAATATTCAATAAATTACGTATTACTGAAAAAAAAACAAAACCTTGTAACATAATATATTAGAATGAAGAATATGACTTGAGAATTCAAATTACAATAAGAATTTTTTTATATTTCTATATAAGTTGTAGGATTATTATATATATACTGAATTAAAAAACTGTCTTCTTACAGCAATATATCTTAGAAAGCTAATTTGGAAAAATAGAAATAAATTAAATTGTGAATATGATATCGAATATTTCACAACAACGTTATTTACAAAGTTGAGTAAAATAAATAAAATTATTGTTATAAAAAGTTGAAAAATCAATAATTTTTTATATTCTAATTTTATAAATATGTTAATGTCATTATGTAATTGGAAAATTAACACTAAAGTAAAGAATATTGCTCTTCGATTGACCAATCGAGTACCGAGAAAATTCATATACTCACAACATCCAACCATTGATTCAAATCTTTAAAAAAAAAATAAAAACAATTAATAAATTAAAGCTCATTTGAAATTATACTGCTGATATCTCAACTCATAATATATTCAACTTATAAAATACATGCAAATCAATAATAATCGAAAATTTAATGAAATTAAATAATTATTATTAAGGTAAAAATTACTGTATAAAGAAAATACTTGAGGTATCGATACTTCTAATGGTCGGCGAGTAGAGTGTTAATTTATGGGCAAACTTACGAGCAGTCTCATGGTTAATGGTTGGGATGGTCTTGTGATGTCGTAGAAGAAGTCCAGTCGGTCGCAGTGTGTGGCTTCGTTATTAAATGCTCTAGCTTTTATACTCGGTCACACTTATAGGCACACATGTGATGCCCTACTCGATCCGAGATTCGTATTCGTAGTTCATACGCGTGTCTGACACACGGAAATCTCCCTCTTAATTATCGGCGCGAGTGCGGGGAAAACCTGTGGCGGGCCGACGAATTACGCGTCTTTCCTCAAAAGGTATTTTTGTGCGCGCGAGTGTCTAGACGAGTTATCGCATGGATTAATGAATTTGTTTACTTCGTCGTATGAAGATTATGCTGGCACGAGAAAGTAGGAATGCC
>NW_011948419.1:6340134-6667956 GCF_000503995.2 Ceratosolen solmsi marchali | reverse complement strand
TTTGTGGGAGTGCGGGAGGGTAGGCGCGGACCTATGCATAGCAGGTGCCAACACTTCTTTCAAACTTCGCTAGATCGACTTGAGACGCTTTAGGTATTCGGCATAGCTTAGAATTTAGAGTGTAATAAATGTTTGCTTAGCTGTACACTATTAGGATTATACATATCCTACTTTTTTATTTTTCAATGAAAAATAGAAGCTATTTGTTAATAATACAATATTTTAAATTTATATTATATATAAGTTTTAATTTTTTATCGCTAAATAATTTTTAAAGAAATCACGATTAAAAAGTATTGCTTTTTATTTATATCTAATTATTATTATAGGTATTTTATTAATAAAGCTATAATATCATTTCCTATTAAATTTATTATTGAATATTTTTTATTATAATAATAAGTATTTATGGTTGTACATACCATTGCAATTCATATACATTTCAACGACTATAAAATGATTTCTAACGTTTTATCAAGTTTTATGGCATTATTTTATTTTATTTTTGTATCATAACTTAATTTAACCGAGAATTGGTTAATGTGGTCTAATGAAAGGTCTAATAAAATTGACAATTGCTTATAAAATTGCAGCGGTAGATCGAGTGTACCAAAGATCCTTTCAAGGCCTTTTGCTGTGAATTAAAATGATGAATGCAGTTACACATATATTTATATTTCCTATTATTATGAATTTTGTAATGAAATGCGATGAAAATGGCTTTATAAAACACGCAAATAAAATATTATGTACGAAATATGCGTTACAATGCAAATCATATGTAATGGCAATCATATACATTATCCTAAATTAAAGTAATTAAATCTTATTATTTGTATTATATAATATAAATCGTAACAGGAGAATAATGTTTAGACGAGTAAATGAAGAAATTTGTCGACTCTATTTGCAAACTAATATTTGAAAAATAACACTAATACCATTTAAGAAATAAAAGTCTAAATTTAAAAAAAACAGCACTTTATAATATTAATATACATGTGTATAAGATTGTATTATAAAATTTTATTTCGGTAAAAAATTATTCAAATTATATATATCGAAGTATATATTTCACTCTTTAGAATTATAAAAATATAATATAAAAATTTACGTCATATTAAAGGTAAAAGGAACAAATGCGAAGCACAAAGTACAAAGTAAAAGTGTGAGCAAGAAAAAGATAGAGAAATATACAAAATATAGAGAAAGAGAGAACGAAAGTAAGAACGAATGAGGGAGAGAGCGTTGATATAATAATGGTAAATATATTTATATAAGACTTTGTACAATAAATTTATTTATTTTATTGTATACATATAGTCGTTAACATAAAATTAAAATAATATTTATAAAATAATAAACAATAAACAACAAAACCTAGTATACTTTCACTAAAACATTGTATTACCTATATTTGATAAAATGTAAAGTTATTAAATAATGGAAAATAATTTTATTATTAATTTACTGCTACTCTAATATGCACATTCTATATACTCCTTTAATTATGTTTATTTACAAAATTTTCCTATTAAAAGTATGATTTTATATTCGTTTAATATTAAATATTATGCATCAAGTTTTTAATATTATTAAATACTTTAATTTTCTATTTTCATATAAAATGTGGTCAAATATAAGTTTCTACTTCTGTTAATTTTTCATTACATTTTACAAGCGAAACATATTCATTTTCAGTAATGCTCTGGTAGTTTTCAGTTTCCCAAATATCTTTGAATCATTGTCTCAGTACTTCTTTTATATTTAATTTTAGAGTGTTCATCACAATTTAAAAAAATTAATTAAAAAATAATTGTTCATCTTCTTTTTCTTTATATATTCTATTTCTTTATTTAAAATAAGTTCAAGAGTATAAAATTAATTAATAAATTCACTATAATAATAATATAGTATAGTTATATTTATGATATAACTTTAATAGATAAAAATTAAAAAACAAAAATTAATTACACTATAATACGTGTTTTTTAATAAAATTCAAATAATTTATTTTTATTATAATCACTCCTAATTATTAAAATATTTATTTTATGTTTAAATTTTGATATATTGACCTCTCTTCATACCTAATTAACGTTTATAATTATCCAACATACTTTTATACATAATATGTATTATAAAAATGTTTTTAATTGTTGATATAGATAATTTTAAAATTAATATTACATATTAATATTAAAACAAGTAATGAAAACATAGTTAGTATATTAATAATATAAATTAAACTATTTGATTATTTAATACATTTTAATACTATGGCATGTTAAATTATAATTAATATCATTTTTTCTCTTTATAATAATTTACAGAATCGTAATAAAAAAAGATTATGAAACTATATTTGCCCTAAACATGAAGGAATTACTATGTGGAATTAAAGCACTTTTACTCATATTGCACGTAATACATACGTAACACGTCACATTTTTATATAGATAAATATATATTATATGAAATTACTAATTATAGCTTTGTTAAAATTTGTTAAAATAATTTAACGTTTAAATTATTAAAAAAAAATTACTAAACTTGTAGACAATAAATAAGGCTTTTTTAACCATAAAAATAGAAAACGCTCAGAAATTAATATATAAAATATAATAGTCAAGTATATTATGTTGGAACTAAGAATATCTGTATAGTAAATATTTTTCATAATTTAAATTGAAATTGGATTTCGAAATTATCCAAAACAGTCTTTATTAAATTAGAAATATATTTTTAAATATTCTAAGGCAATCGATGACATATTAAAATTTCCTTTATAGTAACAATTATTCAACTAAATTATTAAATAGTTATTTAAATTTAATGTAAATAGTAATAAGGTAATATTTTATTTGTCTTTTCTGTAAAAAATTAATTTAATTTACAGATTAATCTATAATTTAATCGCATAGAAACAAATATCCTAAAATGTCCTAGATCCTAAAATCATACAATTGCTTATATATAATATAATCAGATACTATTTTTTAAAGAATTTTTATTTAATGCAACAAAAAATATATCCAAATAATTTAATTATCGTGAAAAAATAACGACAAAGATAAAAACATAAATTTGATTTAAATTTAATGAACGCTAATGTTTCTATAATTAACAAAAATTTAAGAAAAATATTTGGACTACCTATGCCGCTTTTTTTTTCAATTATATATTCATATAAATAAACAAATTTTTTTTCTAATCATATTTTCTAATAATTTATTAAAACTTTATTTTATCATTAATTTAATTTATGCGTATAATACTAGATCGGATATCTAATTTTGTATAAAATTCGTATTTATTGGATACATGCAATAGATACAAAGTAATAAAATCAAAAAAAGAAATTACATTTTACAATTAAATTTATTTTTTCAATAAAATAAATTCCAATTTTGTTGTAAATAAAATAACTTATGTCAAATTACAGATTTATGTTCAAATTACTCGAACTATTTCTAATTGAAACAATTTGAAATCTAAGTGTTCTTTCGGTTTTCGTAATAAATTGAAATTCAAGTGGTTTTTTCCAATTTTTATGTCAATTTCTTTTATACACCTAAACAGCTGTGTAAAAATTAGTGTTTCTTAAGCAGAAAGACCTAAGTAGCAATTTCCTATGGGTGCAACTCCAAATGTAGTTTACGAAGTCATAATAACTAAAATTATTACTTACAAAGGCCATCGAATGTGTTTTAAAATTTCTGTAGTGTATTGTCACAATCACAGTTGCAAATCTATCCATATGGTGGGCGTGTCTATTTTTCTATTACATGAGCATCAATGCAATATTACTGTATAAAATTTTCAATATTAAAGAAAAATGTTGTAAAAAGTAGTATATATCAATAAAATGCTATATATATTAAATAATACTCTGTGATTATAATGGAATAATTATTTTAAGAACTTGACTTTGCTATTAGAATAAAATGCTAAGAAAGTATTGTATCTCTTATTTATAAATTTGTTTATAAATTTATAATTTTTCAAAATAAAAGATTTATTAAAATCTATGAGTCACAGTTATTCAAAATCTGCAAATAAAACCTGAATTTATCATAAAATATTTCAATAGAAAGTACTTGACTATCACAGTAATTTTTATTACTTGATATTATAATAAATTTAGTTCTTAAATTGATAAATGATTTACATTCGTTTCATTAAAATTAATTAAAAATACTTATTCATTAAAAGTATTTAAAAATACTATTTAAAATTTGTTTACAATCAAAGTAGTATCAATATTTATAATTCAATAAAAATAAAACAATCGTACATTCGGTATTCAAGTTTTTTCTTTATTTACTTAAATCTATTTATAATAATTTACAGTAAGTTTTAAATGTGTAAATTTGAAAAATACTAAAAAGTTAATATATAATTTTAATTGCAAAAAAACAATTTTTATCTTAAATTATTATTAAAAATGTAACCTAAATATGTAAATGTTATTTGAAACAAATTTATCTCCTGAAAATATGTGCACATAAATTATAGATCGTTTAATATTAAAAAACCATTTAATCCTTATCACTGTTTTTTCGAACTATGTTACGAGTAGTTTCGCATAAGATATTAATTCATTTATACATGTATATATATATGTATATAATTATACAATGAGTGATGTAAATTTGCTAATTATTTCCACAAAGTCAATACCATATGAGTAGCGGCAGTCGAAAAAAAGAGAAATTACCGGAAAATCGTCCAATGCACGCTAGACAGAAGTCGGAGTATGTGAACGGGTAAGCATAATCGCGATTTGTTCTAGTTATCGAACGAAAACGAGAAAGAAGGATGGCAGTATCTAGAAAAAGATAGAGAGTGATAGAATAGGTAATGCGATAAGACTCTATCTAGAGCTCTGGATTCGATTGCACAAACAGACCACCAGACTTGCACCTCACGCCAGTTGGTGCATTACCAGTCTGGATACATACGCAATTCGTCTTAAATTCATCAGAAAGAAAAAATGTCTTATAATAATCAATAAATATAAGAATTATTTATATAGTTAATTTATAAATTTACAAATAAATTAGGAAAACATTATGATAACGATGTCTATTTTA
This sequence comes from Ceratosolen solmsi marchali, assembly GCF_000503995.2. Taxonomy (NCBI): domain Eukaryota; kingdom Metazoa; phylum Arthropoda; class Insecta; order Hymenoptera; family Agaonidae; genus Ceratosolen; species Ceratosolen solmsi. The sequence continues at coordinate 6,662,860 of NW_011948419.1, read as the reverse complement.
TAGGATATCACTTTGCATACATTAACAAAAAATGATAACGATAAATGTAGGCGAGTAGCGTACAAATTTTAAAGATCACTCGTGCAAGCTTAATGTATTACGTCCATCAATTAGATGAATATCACTTATCACCTATTGGCATATAAAGTTTATAATGTTAGATAATCATGTAAATCTTTTGATATAATAAATAGTAAGAAAATATAAATTCGCAATTAATTAATTTTACATTTTTAATAATATAATTATTTAGATAGTTATTATTACAATTGTGTAAAGCGGAAATGAAGATTATAATTTTTTTATTTAGTATTTATTGATTAACAACTAGTTGAAGGGCGTACATTAAACAAGACTGGTCACTTCGATTATTAATTTCAACTATTTCAATTTTATATCTACATGATTAACATTGAAACTAAAATGTACGATTTCGAAACTGCTAAATCGATGAGAATTTATTTTTCGTATTATTCTGCTATAAAAGTCTAAATACATAATGTAAACTTAATTTATAAATAAGAAATCTATATAGATGATGCATTATTAACTTTTACATACAAATAATGTTCTGTTATTTACAATAAATTACCGTTAGAATATATCGAAAATTCTTTATCTTCATAATTAAATTAACGTATTATTTATTACATTCATATTGTATTGTAATTCGATATTCAATTCATTAAAATTTCCTACACATATAATAGATTAATTATATTAAAGGTGATTAATAATAAAAAAAAAAAGAAAAATTTTTTTAAATATTTTGAAATGCACAAGAACTAGTATATTATAATATATCCATGACGAAATTTTACATGGTTCATTGTTTGCAAAGTATTTAACATAATGAAAAAATAGAAGATCGATTATTTAAAAGGAGACGAAGAAATAGGTATAAAATATCTCGAAATCAGCGGCAAAAAAATCGAATCATCCATAGAGGAGTGGTTGCTCAAGACCAAGAGCTTTACAAAGGTTCGAATGAGCATTTACACATTGCAGCTCGATCATTGACTCTGCAAAGGAGAGCTCTCAATGCAACAAATAATAATGAAAGAGAGAGCATGAAAAGAGAGCCAACATTTTATTAGTACAGAATATCGTGATACTCTCGACACGCTTTCGCAGGCTCACCTACTCACGTCTCTTCCCGGGGTGTTGTGGCAGTGCAGCGACATTGCAACATCCGGGCACTAACGAATCGCGTTCGCGGTCTTTCACGTTCATTGTCTATCCATCTTAGAACATAACATTTGATATTAAAAAAATGTCGAGATTGAATTACCCGAAGTCAGTCATTTCTCGAGAAAACGATAAGCCATTCCTCCTGTAGAAATTCCATTATTTATACAAAAAATTGATTTAGCTCAAATTTTATATCACAATTGCTAACATCAATTGGCTCTATACAAATTATTAACATTTTCTTCGTTTTTTCCCAATGCCAGTATGCTTTTGCAGTCTATTCATATATACATATATATATATATATATATATATATATATAGGGTGTTGAAAAATAAGTGTAAACAAATTACAAAATATATTAATTGCAATAGAATTAAATAAGTAATAAAATAAAATAAGTAAAATCATAAGATGAAAATAATAAAAAATCTTACAAAAAAATACATATGCTTATATGTGTGTGCATTGTAAAATTGCAAAGAAATGTTTAATAAGAATCTTTATGCTTTCAATAATTTTAATAAAATAAGCCATTTAGACACGCTCGCATTCGTTAAGATAAAATTAAATGAATTTCTTATGATATTGAAATTGTATATATCATTTAATTAAAACAATTCTCCTTTTTAAATAATTATATATTTTACTTAATATATGAAAATGGATATTTCTACTGAAGAATTATAATTTTTAATCGAATAATTGTATCAAATTATATCAGAAAATATTATAAGCTAGTGTCTGTAATATATGTATCTAATAAGCTTGATTTCAATATCTAAAATGATTTTTTAGTTATAATCAAATATATAGATTTAGATATATATATATATATATATATATATATATATATATATATATATATATATATATATATATATATATATATATATTTTGAATAGGTTACCATTATAGTACTACATTTTGTTAATAAATAAATTACTTGGTAGTTATGAAATTTTAGAAATCCAAATGGTAATTAATGGCTGTAATTAGATGTAGTTAATATGTTGTAATTAATAACTGTAATTAAAAGAATACATAGTATTAAGCATTAATTCTTTTATATGAAATATAAAAATTAAAAGCGATATTTAGTCATAATTCAGATGAGTTTCTTTCAAAATATTTTATAAATTACAGGTATGTTTATTCTTCAAATGTTATAAAATTGTGACATCTCGATTCAACAAAATCAAACTGATTTTAAAGAATTACTGAAAAGTTGGTTAAGCATTAATCATATCATCAAAAAAATGGTTTTAATGAAATACATCACGATGAGCTGTTGCAAATGATTTAATGATTTTACTATTAATGATTCAAGACACTCCATAGTAATACATCAGATGCAATAATATTATATAAATGATATTTCTAATTAATCATTAACGATTGGTACCATTGTAAAAAAAAAATTAATTAAAAATACTATAATTATCTTGACACTATCATTTAATAATACTTAAATTCTAATTATATTTCAATGTAGTTGTCACCGACTAATGAATTAGAGCTGTAATCATTCTTTATGAGAACCTTACGATTGAAATAAATATAAAATTTTTTTTTATGACACTCAAACATTCAAATGAGCGTACACAAATTCATTTAAAATTCAGTAAATGTGTATTAATCTGTAACTATAGTTGTTATAAAATAGAATATTAATATAATTTTTATTTAATTGGTCCTCTTATTGTAATGAGATTAGTATCAATTTTAAATGTGTTACACCCATAACATAATGTATTACTTCCATACACAATACTAAAGTATGTTTTTTCATATTATTTTGAACGATAAATTGAACTACTATTATTATTTACTTAACAAGCTTAACATAAACATAGAGTACGATAATAAATTCTACTTATTACATAATTGAACAAGCATTCATAAATTGTAAGACCAGACGTATAAAAAAATAATTTTCATAAATATTCAGGCAACATAAAATGTTATGCAAACTTAAATTTAGGTTAAATTATGGTTAAGAAGCTTTCCGTAGTAACTTATTAATGTAATTTTACCCTATCCAACTAATAACAATACGCGGTCACTTAGATACTTGAGCGTGTGAAAGGCTGATGGGAATGCACAAGTCGAATGGCCCAAACACTGATCTTCTGTTTCAATGAATTCCTTTCCAACAATTGCGATTTATTTTGCTATTTTATAGATTTGGAAATTTTAAATGAATAATAATACGTTAGAAATAAAAATAAATTGTAATAATCCCCGAAGAATTACATAAGCCTATGATGAAATACAATATTACACGTTTTAATGATTCAAAATAAAGATTTAAAATAATGAGATAATTTAGTATATATTAAATTAATTTTGAAGTGCAGATATGAGTTGATAATTAAACATTTGCTAATGTTATACTATTTATTTATCTTTATAATTTTATTTTTATAATTATGTTATTTTGCTTTAATTTATGTAAAAATATCGTTTGATTAAAATCTGATTTTTGATAAAAAAAAATGTGGGATTGACGTATTGTCGTTGGAATTCCAAAGTGAATTTTCAAAAGAAATGAATTGGTGTCAGCAATGCATCGGTCCACAATTGACATGCATCACTATCGATTGATCATTAATCATTATAAATTAGTTTGTGATTATTGACCCATGACGTTGAAAGGTTTCAATTATTTCATGTAAATGGCTGCTGTAAGGTATGATTGATGAAATGCAGATATGATTGTAGTGACTTATTACGAACTTGCTAAGCCTCTCTACAATATAAGGTAAGTACAAGATAATAGTCAATTCCTGAAAATAGCTATGCCTTTTTAATTATAACTCAATTCCTTTTTGATAATATAACAGTTATAAGTTATCTAACGCATTTATTTCTAATAATACCTTATGTGATCTAATATAAAAAAATTAATAATTTGCAATTAATGTTACAAACAAACAGAAGAACATTTATTAAATTGTAAATTATAAATTTATTTATATAAGTTTATAAATTATTAAATTGTAAGATTTTAACAAAAAACATTTATTTAAAAAATTTTGAATAATCTTTAAATAATTATTCCACATAAAAAATATAGGAAATACGAGATAATAACACTTATATTTTGAATTGATTCTATCTATATTTATATATTTGCTCATTTTACAGTTAATTATTCTGTTATGATATATGAATTTATTATAAATTAATATTTTATTAGCAAAATTTTAAATTATTTTGCTTGTAACTTAACTTGCTGCAAATATTTTCATACTGACTATGACAATAAATTCTACGAAGATCTTCTTTTGTGTATGATATTTACCATAATTATAATATTCTTTAATATTGCGATATTTATTTTGAATTAAAAGACTTTGTTTATATACATACCTATATTATCTGCTATAGAAATGAAAATTGTAAATTTTTACAATCCTATGAATGTATGTTCTTAAACGGTTTCTTATTAATTTATTAATCATTTAAATGTGTGCTTTTTCAAGCGCGTATTGCTTACGTACACAAGACTGTTCTTATTTTTGCTTCATATCTCTTCTCGAGCAGCTATAAACACTTATATTACAAATAATCCGTTAATATGTATGCAGATTAATCTGATGACCATGTTTTTTTTATAAAATTATTCACAAATAATTTATTTATTATATTAATATGTAAATGTGAAAATTTTTAATTTAAAATTAAAGTCGATAAAATACGACTATGTTAATATTTTATTTTATTGTATTGTAAAACATATTATATTGTAAAACATTTGTAATTGTCATAAATATTATGTCTGAAATTTTATAGAATCTATATTCACGGTTCTATCTCTTATTATACATATAAATAGGTATATAAATTTTCATCCAAATAATGAAAACGATTATTCTGCCAATACACTGCGTAAAAATAATTTAAAATAATTTCTTTCTCGACTAATAGCTGTATATTATAATTTCTGATAAGTTAATTACAGCAATTAATATATTTTGAGCTTTCTTTTACGTAATGATTTACTTGTATATCTATCCAATTTATAAAACAGTACAGGGTAGGGAAGTATACAGGGTACAGTATAGGGCAGTAATTGAATTTAAATTTAAATTTTTAAAGATTTTCGTTATTAAAATCAACGAAATAAATATCAAAAATACTTTTACTTTTTTTTAATGTTTTTTAATTTAAGTTGAATTAAAATTACATAACTATAATTTACTATAATTTAAGTAAAGTAATAAATTATATTAAAGTGCAAAGTTCTGTAATTAATTTTTCAAACTTTTCATGCAAAATGGTCGTTGATAGTAATTTTAAGATAAATTTTGTAATAATTGACAGTTTATTACTAAATTGTTGTGTATCCAACTTAAATATAAATAATAAAATTTAAATAGTTTAGAGGATAGTAATTTATTGACTATTATAATCCAATATCCTGTTAGATTTTAATAATTATTTACCTAATGTTAAATGGTTAAAAATGCTCTTTATCCAAATGATAGTTCATTGTCGCAAATTGTTCAGCAGTTCATTGTAAATATTTATTTTCTATACTAAATATTATGATACTTAGTTACAACCTTGTGTATAAGCCTTATTCAAATTATAATAATTAATAATGATTGAAATTTATAAACTGAAACCTCTCAACTTGGTAAGGTAGTAAGAAGCTCTTACAAAGAAAGTCGTGACTCAGAGGAAATGAAAAAAGTATAGGTATACGTATAGGTATACTTAGACACCTTGGATAAAAGTTTATAGAAAAAAATTTATTGTCGGCCTAAATTATGTACAGATATTAACGCTGTTGTGAAGGGATGTGCTGTAAATATCCCCAGGTTGCCAATTCATTAATTTCGTCTCAGTATTGTGATTGATAGCTCTGAGCCGGTTGGTAGCTCTGAGGCTGATAAGCCTGGGCCTGAGGCTGGTAGATCGGTGCCGGCGATTGGTACGATCGTGGCGCACTAGCAAAACTCTGTGGTGAACCGGGATAGGTACTGGGTCCCGGATAAGCCGTCCTTGGGATGGGACCAGGGGCTTGGTAAGGGCCAGGTTGAGGCTCGGAGTGGTATTGTCCTGGAAATGAAAGTTGCTCTGTAAGCATAATGAAATCGTATTAAAAATTAATTTTTTTTTTTTTAATTATTTCAATGTATAGGATTTCAATAAATTTTTAAAGACAAACCCTGAAAAAATATTAAACGTTATTTACTTTTCTTAAATGTCATTTTATAACGCGTCATATAAACTCAAAGATTTTTAAGGCATAAAACAATAAAGTAATAATGATTCTATGGGAATAAAAAGCATTATTAAGAAAGATATAATTGTTTACAGATTACAATATATTTAGTTTTAAAACTCAATTTCTGTGAATCTAAAGCACAAAATAATTTAGAAACATTATTTGATAAACTACGACGTATCATTGAATATTTATACAATTAATGATAATGCAATAAAGCAAGCACTACAATTGTATATTATATTGATAGATATGTATATATAAATAAAGACAGACAAATAGATATACAGATAGCAAAATTAATAGAACTATTGTAGTTATGGACCAATAAAATGAAATGCACTGCTTTACTATAAGATATAAGAATAGCGTTACAAGTAGTATCTATTTTATAATTTACTAATAGGTCTTTAATAATTTGTTATAATCATCTATATAGAACTTGAAGCTACTTGTTTCTTTGGATATAGTTTACGACTGTTCTGCAACACGTAACTTGTTTATTTACGGTTGAAAAATAAATATTCGGTAAAATAGAATATAATTATTTCATATGATTTATGATTAGTAATTATAGATCATAACTTAATTTCACATAATTTATTTAATCTAATTTCAAATGTTAAATCCTTTTTTACCAATACACTCATATAAATTAATAAATAATACAATGTTTCGACGCATAAAATATAAATTTTACACACATTAAGAGTACTGTTCTCGTTAAATTGTACAAAAATAACAAAAAAAAAAAGAATAACAAAATGCATACTTTCACTTTATAATGATTAAAAACTCTATAATCAATAAAATAATATATAATTCATAATATTTGAATAATACCGTAAATTATATCGTATGATTATTTAAGCTTGTAATTTAACATACCTAAAATAGAATTATCTAGAATATTTAAAGTAATTAAGCCATTTATATGTTATGCAATTAAATTGAAAGATCGATTACACGAAAGACGTTTTAAAAATCATTAATTTAGTAAAAATAAGAAAATGTTAATCAACTTGTTGCTTATTAAATAATGAAGAGAAATTTTAATTCTGAAAATTAATGCTTTAAAATTATTAGTACCATAAAAAACAAATAATAATGACCTAATCAATAATAAGAATTAAGAAATTGCGTTAAAACTTTCGTGCGCCAGCAAAATTGTGCCAAATAAGCCCCACAATAACATCGCTTTGTTTTCTAAAATTAGGTAAATTATTATCTCCCACTTGTGATATTCTGCAACAAAACAACATTTTTATCGTCTGAATTCTTGCAATCATTCCACGATCAAGCTAAGGATTACGATTTCCTCACAATCGTTCATCATTGGCTATAATTCGCAATCAACCTTCACTTCGCATATTTCGTGATTTTATTCTTTTAGCTATACAAAACGCGTTAATAACATTGATTTTGATTTGCTGTAACACGAGTAACGTTAGAGTGATCGAGAGCATCAATGTTTCGAGGACCGGTTTCTACTGAAACATCGCTTTTCCGTTCGCCACCGATTTTTTTTTTTTTTTTTTTTTTGACAATACAAGATGTAAAACATAATCGGCAAGATAATACTTCACGACCTTTTCTCATAAATAATTAAAGGAAATTATAATTTCGGCAACGGAATTTATCGAATATATATAAGAGTTGGGAATTACATTCACATCTACTTTTCTATTGAAAATGAAAAAGAATGTTTAATATGTTTCATTGAGAGAATCATAATTATAAAATTAAAAAATTAATAATTCGCAACGATTTAATTTAAAGAGTTTAAATTGATGTATAGTACATTTAATAAAAATTTCTGTATGTATGAAAGAATTTATTTCTTGTATCCAGACAATCCTATATATATATATATATATATATATATATATATAGAATAGTAAATAATTGATTAGATATCATCCAAACTTTAATGAAATAATAAAATAATGTTTTAATATTTAATATTAATATTTTCTTTTATCTAACGGTAAATCGGCTATTCGTTGATCTGAGTTTAATTGAGATTAATTGAGTATCAATACTAAAATATAATTTTATTCTCATTGCAGAAATTGTAAGTAATAAGTGTGAGCATATTAATAATAAAAATTAAAATATTATAATTCAATATCTATGATTATCCAACTATGCATTAGCCTATCATCATAATCTTAATAAATGTGTTGTTCGCAAGCTTTATATTATTATTAATAATACTTTTTGATTACTTAATTCGAAAAAGTATCGGGGCTATAATATCATAATTCACCTAATTTACATCGCATTAATCATACGAAAACTCATTACGCCAACAGACGAGTAAAGCTTGTCGCGAGATCTTAAATCCATGCATGTACTCACCGAATTAAATTATATGCATAAAAAGCAATCGATCCGATCTTATAGAATGCGAATTTAATTAATTTAAATAAGAAAAAGGAATAGAAAAGGCCTGGAGTTGAAATTGCAAACGCAATCTTGCACTCTTACAAAAAGGACACGCAGCTAGGAAAGTTCACGGGGCTAATATATAAGGTAGAGTCCTGAAAACCGAGTAATATTTTGCCTGGGCAGGTGAACGATATACTCGAGTACCTTGCCCCTCAGCGGGGAAGTCGTCGGTAGCTCCGTATTTATAGGCCCTGGCTTCGGCCTCAGCGAGCTCCTGGAGCCGGACGGCCTTTAAGGCGGCGACCTCAGGCGTGTCGATTACGGTACCGTCGTCAGCAAGAGGTGCGGGTACAAAGGGAGCCTTCGCCCCAACGGGCACCTGGAAACGCTTAGGCTCGGGGCCGTAATGCCCTTGCTGCTGATGGTAGGCGGGGTTCGGAGCCGGGCGTTGGAACTGAACGGCTGCGGATGCCACGGGATAGCTGGCCTGGGAGTAGGGGGCGCCAGCCGTCGATGAAACGGCCTGTCCAGAGTACGCGTACGCTGGCCGAGGGACTCCGGAGAATCGAGGCCCAAAGGCTCCGGGTTCCTGGGACTTGTCCTCCGCGGCCCTGGCAGCCGCTCGGGCAAACTCAGCGAAGTGCGCGGCCTTGGCTTGGGCGACCTCGGGCGTGTCAACGACACTGCCGTCTTCGCCGACTGGAGCCGGGGGCGCCGCATACTGGGGCGCAGGGGCCGCATGATAGGCGGCACCCGGATGACCCGGATACTGGGCCTGGCTCGCCACTATCGTGCACAGGAGGAGCATCTGTCGACCGAGCAATAATAGTTGCGGTAAAAGGTTATGCAATTGGATTAACGTTTTTTTTTTCAAAATTTACCTCGATCGCGACCTTGAGCATTTTAACGTCGATTTAGTGTAATTGAATAGGGAATCATTCGAAAAGGACGTGATAAATGACCTGATTATGCGTATATTTTAGCGGGTATCCGCAGTTATTTCTTAATTTATTTTATAAGACGTTATGTGATATAGATATGTTCCATTTTATGAAGATAAAGCAGCTACATTAGTTTATATTAGATTTTAATATCATTTGCAAATTCATATAAATTATAATGCGGCTACTGTACTTACGAGCAATTAAATAAGTTGGATTAATTATATATTATACAACTGACCTATTCATTGGTATTTAAGTATACTTGTAACTTTTGTAAATATACTTCACCATAATTGGACAACTTTAGCATAACGAGGGTTGTTTTATTAATTTTAATAGTTTATCTCGTAACTGTTAATAATAATATTGATGACCTACAATTAAAACTTTAAAATTGTTTTTCAAATTCTGCTTTAATTTGATATTTACATCTGTGTAAGTAGTTGTTGAAAAAATCAAACAAAAAAAAAAACTCCAACAGAAAAATATGAAAGTATCAAAAAATAGAACACGTTTATAAAATTTAATGAGCATTATTGTTGATAAATATTTTCATGGCATGCAGTTAACAACTACATTTTTTTACCTAAACGTTCATTAAAATTTTATTTAGAATTATAACTGCCGTAATTCGAAATATTCTAATTGAACTTCAAATGTTCATTGGGTTTTTGTAATATCTCATAAAAGGCTACTCATTTCTTAAATAATTAGAATATTTTTACTAAAAGTGAGCAAAATTTCAAAGATGTTGTCATAATTAAAGTAATAAGCATTAGCGAAAGGAAGGTAAATAATTGATTTTTGCTTTAATCTAAACAATAATTTAATTGCTTCAATATTTAATACAAAAGAGAGTAACGAGATTTTGTAAGTAAGTATAAAGGATATTTAATTGTAAGTATTAAGAGCAATCAAAAATGTATTTTATTTGTGTTCAAAATCTAATGAAATATTTCAATATTCTAGATATAAAGTTTATTTAATAAATATAATTTCTAAAAATGGTTTGAAAATTCTGGAATAAGAAATAAATATCTTTACATATAATGTACATCTTAATTATATTAAAATGTGCAACAAAATACAATTATTATCTTATAAATATACATAATAATATTGATTGCCAATTCACGTTTGATTCTATTACAAGATATGGATTAAATTACACCTACCTTAATAAACATTAATTAATTTCATTATTAATATTAATAAAAATATAAATACAATTGCTATTAGTATATATGATTACTCAGTAACTATTAAACGTAGCTAATGTTACAAATATAACAGACAAGAAACTTTGCCTTTAAATATTACAAGCAAATCAAATATAAAATAATTTCGTTATTGAATAGTTATGTATAAAATGCAGTATAAATAAATTACTTTCATAGATAAGCTTGCTAATAATTGTTCTTTTGTTTCATTAATTACGTAATCAACTTATAGTATTTTATTCCTGATCCATTATACCAAAATCATTGTATATACCAAAAATTTTATTGTGCTGCGATTTGATATAATAATAATCGATTTCTTGTAATTGAAATGTTTTACGATTATTCACATTTTTACATAAAATAATTCCAATTCAATATAAATAATTCTTATTTTTTATTAACAATAGGAAATTAGAGTATTCACTTTACCAAATATATGAAATATATGAACGATCATTAATTATTATCAATCAAATGTCCATTATTAAATCAAGTTTATCGCTTGAAATAGAAAGTTAATTATGATTTTAGAAAAGAAAAATATTGTATTAAGAATATTTTCATTATCCATATTTTCACTAATATAAATGATGCTACTTCTATTACTATATGTGTCAATTGTGAATCTTATTTAATGTTTAAGAGGAAATTTAATTTAAAAAATAATCGAACACTTAGAGACCCGTGCGTATGAGGTATAAAAAATATCAATCACATATAATTATTATAATACAATAAATATCTTTGAAAATTATTATAAAATTTTTGCAAATTCATTTTAATAGTTTTCATATTAAACTATACCAGTATTCGTAAATTCTCTTATTATGTCCTATTGTAAAATATAAGAACGCCTGTTGCGTCATATTATTAGGAATTTCGAAATATGTGTATCGTATATTTTTGATGAAATGTTTTGGGCATTAAGAAATGTGTTCGAAAACTAAGTATCTACACAATTATATCAGAGAATGAAGATAAAAATATCGCGCATATATTTAAAAGGCTAAGGAACCAAAGAATTTAGGCGAGAGTAATCACGTGCTTAGAAAAGTAATAGCGGTGAGATAAAATAATTCCAGGCATCGGGTCCGTTAATCGGTAGCATCTTAAAAGCTTTCCAGTACTTGTCGCGGGCCCCGTGAGGTCGGGCGCGGCATCGTGACCCGTTTCAGCGAGACTGCGTTTCTCTCCGCACCCGAGTTTAACCTTTCACTTTCCTTTGTTTGAAAATATCGGTATCCGCGCTATCGTTTGCCTACCTGACCGCTATCATCGCCACAATCGGCCATTACCACCACCGCCGCGCCCACCACCGTCACCACCACCACCAACACCGCCACCACCACCAACACTACCACCGCCACCATCACCACCACTATCACCGCCACCACACGTGTGCAAGGGCGCGAGTACAAAAGGTTCAAGAAATAGCAAAATCCCAACTCACCAGCGTATAAGTCATCTTCGCTCGTTCCTCAATCCTTCGCTTACTACTTTAATTGACGTTCGGTACTTCGGTGTGCCCAGCTAGTTGTTAAGCTACTTTACGTCTTGACTCTGCTAAGCACTCCGGCCGACCGACGCGGTTCGCGCTCTCCGTAATATACTCAGAGAACGCGGGGAGTCTCATTTATAAGTCTGTAGGACTCCCCGCCCACACCCTCGGCTGGGCCGCGGCGGGAGCGCGTACCCACACGCGCACGCTACCACAAGACAGCCGATCTCTCTCTCTCTCTCTCTCTCTCTCTCTCTCTCTCTCCCTACCTTCCTCCCACCCAGAGTCTCTCTCTCTCTCTCTCTCTCTCTCTCTCTATATATATATATATATATATATATATCTAGCCGTCTATCTATCTATCTATTATCTGTCTGTCATTTTTTGTAGGTGTAGGTGTATGACTGAGAGAGTGAGTTTGTGTGTGTAGCGCGGACGGCGCCATTTTCCTCTCCCATTTTCTGCTCTCACGCCACTTGGCGGACCGCTTTTCTTCATGTTCTCCTTCGTGTCCCTTCCCGATGGCCTTGCAACCTTGACACTTCAGCATGAACCGAACCCTCTTATATTTTTTCTGCCTTTCTCGTACCTTAGCGTTTCGCTTTATCGTGCAGTCGATTCGACCGCGACAAGGGTCGTCTGAACACGGAAAGCGTAGGATATCCGGAAAATGGGAAATACGTTCGATTTATTGAAGGAGTGATCATGGCTTATATAGAATGAAATTGTCCAGTTTGTTTCATATGTGATTGTGTATGAAGTCTTATTGACTTATAGACGATGCAGTTGAATATATCGTAAGAACGGTGACAGTCGAACTTTCTTACATTGAATCTGTGTGATTCTACATTTATTGATATTATTTACAATGAAAACCTTTTTGAGTTATTACAGAATTTTTACATTTCAATAACTGAGGCTTATGAACATAGAACGTCCCTTAAAACTTCTTGCGCTTCAACTGTTTATCCAATTTTTATATCTAGTATTAAAATATCTAAACATGTTGTAAAGATTTTATCTAAGGTTTGGATATAAAGTAAAACTATCTAGTATAATATGCAAGACATATCATAAGTAAGAATCACTTATCATAAATACTAAAACTTTTTTTTTTAATATATTAAAATTAATGATTTTTTATCATTCACATTGATATAAGATTAATAAATAAACTAAAAAGATTAAAATCTAAATTCGTTTACATGCATGTGTTTTATCCATACATTAACAATAACACTTTATAATTCATTTTTTCATTTTTACATTTTGTAAAGTAATAACATCTCAAAAGGCAAAACTGAAACTATGGAAATATCTGTAAAGCAATCTTTTCGATTTATAGTTGTCAATTATAATTAATAATTGATTTTTTTTGTTTTTATATTAATTCATACTTGTTAATTATATTATTAATTATATATTCGTTATAGTATTACAAAATTTGTTTGTTTAAAAAATATTTATTATAAGGCCAATCTAATATTTACGAGTATTATATACATATAAGTATATGAAAGAAATACGTAAAAGCATAAAAAGGTTTTGTATCCAAAATTTGATTTAAAACCAACTGTATGACTATTCTATTGATAATATTAACAAAAATAAATGATTTTCATCATAAGGTGGATATATTTATCGTTGAAATTCATTAAAATCATCAATATGACTTTTTAATCCTATAAATATTTATAATACAATTATATTATATGGTTACTGAGCCGTTCAGAAATGAAATAAAATTATGTCGAATGGTCATGACTCTTAAAACTATATTTAGGGTTAATAAATAAATGTGTATGTTTTTATATTAATCATATACAAAGTGAAAACTGTAACTTTTATGAACTGATAGTTTAAATACATTTGGAAGATGTTTAATATATAATGATACTCATATATATTTAATTAAAATTAATGTAATATATAATAAATTATAGAAATTAACTCATTCATATATAAAATTATCCCGAAAAAAATTAATTATAAAATTAAAGCACAAAAAACATATTCTATATATTCTCTCAAAAGTTTTAAATCTAAATTTAAATGAAAATTTCTAATTATATAGAACTATTTTTTTATTTAGTATTAATAAATCCATTTAAATATTGTACATTATTTATGTATTAATTTTTGTAGTATGACACTTCTTAGTTTGATAACGTTTAGTTTGCCTACAAATTATAGTATTTTTATTTAAAAAAAAGGAATTATAGTATAATTTTCACTTACTAATCATAATCATAATTATTACAATTAAATGTTTTTTTACTATTTTATTATTATTGCAATATTGTATATAAAACTTTAACTTGTTTTTATAATTCTTAACTTCTGAATTGAAAAATTGAAAAATTTCAAATTTTCCGTAATAGTCATATACGTTCTTTTTATAATATATATATATATATATATATATAATTTATTATTGCTCGATTATTATAGAAATAGTTTTATCTCAATGTGAACGTTTATTATATCAAAATATAATAAAATGAGCAGGTAATTATTATCAAAACTTAATATCGAACCTTGGATAACCAGTTAAAATGGTTAGTACATAACTAAACATATCTGATAAGTAGTGATAAATTATCTACATGAAACCTTACGCATATGAGTTCATAGGATAAAGTATTTAGATCTTAGGTTGGACAATATAGATGTAAAATAAAATAATGATATGAAGCAGATAAAATAATAAATTATAATAACATTAAATATAATTGTGACGTTTTATTTTGTTCTATTAATGTAAATGTCATATGACATTTTCCTGTTAAAATTTTAAAATTGTATATTCTACTTTGATTTTCAGTATTTCAATTGTAATTATTCGCCTCAATTGATCACTCTATATTACTTAAATACTACAACAAAATTATTCTTCCAAAGAATAAAATTACTCATTTATCATTTTATATTATTATACAGATACAATAGCTTTAAACTTGCGAGAAACACGTCGCATACATGATTGCGTAGAAAGTAATTGAGAAGCAGGATACCACAAATTTAGTAATACTTTAAAGATATAGTAATTAATGCTATTATAATTAACCTCTTATGATATTTTGGGTGAAGATATTACACCTTCAATATTAATATCACATAATTATAAGACTCTTATAATTAATTAAAACTACATAATAATTTCGCAAGTAGAACATAATTTATAATCTTTATAATTAATTTCTATTAGTACAAAATTTCTATTTTTTACTGATATTTTTATATAAAATTTAAGATTCTTTGTCATAGCCTATAATTATATATGTGTCGAAGAAATATTATTATCTTTTTTAAATTATACCTCCTAATAAATTTCAAATATTTTAATTTCATTGTTTTTCTATTCTTTAAATCCTATGAATGTTTATCGTTTAAAACAATTCTTTACACAAATCGTTTGAAAATTTCCATTATATTTCACATCTATTTATGATCGATATTTACATTTCACTAATTTAAATCTCTACTTTATACCAGTAATTAGTGTTACAAAATAATGAAAGGTTTTTTCAGCATATTATCATTACTTAACTACGGGCATTAATTTGTGTCTCATGGCATTGAATGACTTGAAAGTGATAGAAAATAATTTTCTTGTTTAATTATTACATGTCAATAAATTACTTCTTCTCATAGTATATTGATAATTGTTCATGACTACTCAACTTTTTTTTATTTTAAGCAGCCAATAATTAATATATTTACTGAATAAATCGAATAATTAGTTTTATATATTAATAATATTTTGGAATATTAAGATTATATTAATTGAAAGTACAATTACTAATATATGTATGTGTGTGTATTTTTAAAGGTAAGGTAAATCCAAAATATTCAACTATATTAGTTAAGTTAGTTATAAAGAAATTAAATTATAATTTTTTGGAGAATGTCAAGATAAAGTCATTGAATAATGACTTTTAAGGTATGAGTAATCCTTGTGTATAATCATTAGCTCCAACTTCTATTAAATACTTATCTCTATAACTTACGCAAAAAATGTCGCTATTGAAATGCACCTCCCACTAATCAAAAGAATAAATTAAATATTTTGAACTTTGTGATTCATTAGGATAAACTTTTATAAGTTTATTTCACAAAATAATTTTAAATAAAATTATTTATTACAGATTTTTTTATAAAAAAAAACATCTAAACGCCAATAAAATAAAATAAAATATTCTATTGAGAATTGTTGATTTACAATTTAAGCAAATAGAAATATTATTTATTAAGCAACCAATGAGCCAATGTAGATTATGATATAGACATCAAATTGACAAAAATACTATAATAGAAATTCTTAATAAACTAATGAAATCTATTAAAGAATTAGGTTATTTATAAATAAAATATAATATTCGGCAAGTATTTAAACTTTCTTCTATAAAATTCAATATTTATAATCCTTTATTATACCTCACTGTGGAATAAATTGCATCTATTAGATTTTTGTACATAATAGATCTTTAATATCCTGTTAATTCAAAATTAATATCGTATAGTTTAACTTTCAAAAATCATATTCATATTAGTGATTATTAACTAATAAAACATCAAATATACATTTTAAGTGTATAAAAACTTACAGATAATATTACTCTGAAATTTCCGACTATCAATCAATAATAAGTATCTTTATTTTATCAAAATATTATAAACCCAAATGAAAATTATAAACCTATTATTTTAATATTCTTAAATTAAATCAATTATCATCAAGTATTATTTAAAAATTAAATTTTCTCAAATATGCGAATAATTACATAATCACTAATACTGCCATTGGTACGCTCAAAGAAACGGAATATGTATGTGTTAATAAAAATCAATTTATTTACTATTTTATATATTTTGACTTAAATTAGAGTAACTTTTAAAAACAATGTACAAATCTCATTTTTAATTATCCAATGTCTTTATTGTTCACGGAAATTGAGAAAACCATGTTATTTTCTAAAATAACATTTTTATAATTAAGCTTAGTCAACCTGAAATTTAATTAATTGGAGTACAATTAATTAAAAATTTTTATTTTTTATTATAATAAAAAGTTTATAATTTAACTATCTGTAATCTTGGAAATTTTGCAGTAAAATTAAAAATGATTTAATTGTTAAGATCAATTGATTCACTTAATGAATCATGATTTGTAAGAAATATTTTATATGGATAATAAAAAATATAAAAAATTATAAACATCATAAAAATAAAACATAAATAGAAATAAATTATTTTTCGAGTACATTATTTTCTGTATTTTGTAATAAATAATAATTATTATATGTATTTATTTTATATCATATCCTGCATATAAATATTTATTAATAAATACATCAGAATAAGAACCATAAATATAAAAATACTAGAAATATTATCTTTAAATATTATTATTGTTTACAATTAATATGAAACAGCGTTATCGGTGAGTGATGGAAAATCTACAAATTACAGAAATTGTAATTAAAATATAAATTTTTAGAAGGAATTAATAATTTTCAGTGCGTTGCAATTAACACTACATTTGCAAAACTAAATCACTAGAATTATAATTTAAATGAAATTCCATATAATATATATTATACTATTTATTAAAAGAATAAATTTTTTATATTAATTGAATTAATTAAATTCTAATCTTTCTTTAAAGATATATTACATTTTAAGTGGCCAAAGCAACTTATATTCAATATCTAACTTGTATAATATTTCTGTTTTATCATTTAATAATGAAATTAATTGTATTTTAAATTTTAAGAAATGTGGTAGTTATTAAAAAAAATTTTTAATGTAATATGTGCTTTATCAATTACATATTAATTTAAATTAATTAATTAATGAAATTATGTTGGTGAGAGAAATGAAAATTTGTCGCGGATAATCAAATCTGCAACATTACAAGACACGCATTACACTCCAAAGCACGAAAGAAAATGTTGCCGGTCTCACAATCTCAGCAAGAACGGAATCTAAGAATTTTAAAAAAGTCGACAGCTTGAAGAAAATGCAGATAAACATCAACGTATAAGAACAAATGAACGAATCGAAGAAATTGAATGAAATAGAAAAAAGAAGGGGGCACGAAGTAATGCGGGAGTAAGGAAAATATTACTACAGTCTTTCTCGACAACCCTGAACTGTTGAAGGACTATGGCTGCGAGTGCAAAAGAGTGAAGGACGGATTGCCGCAGAGTCAAAGCTCGCAGTTCTTGCGTTGCTTGCCTTCTGTCTCCTCCTGTCCCTCCCTCCCCCTCCCACTGCATCACCATCCCCATCCTCCTCATTGATCATTCAACAAACGACGTTTACAAGCTGCCGGATACGAAAACCACATTATTTTTAAATCAATGTTGCAACCACTAATGTTTCGATTTCCGAAGAACATTTTGAACTGCTTATTAAAGGGGGCAAAAATTTTATTCAGTTGCTACGTATTATAAAATCCTTAATCATATAATCCATAATTTATTAAATTTAAATTTAAAGAGCTTAAAATTACAAATTCTTAATTAGAAATGATAATTTTATCATTAAAAGACATAACATTTTGATCTATACAATCTATGTATGATTGTCACGTATACATATCTGTATGAAAAAATGATTGTCTCTTCTACTTATTATATCTCACTAATATCCTAACGTATTTGTTAAATTTAACAACAAACTTTATTAAAGAATTGTGTACTCGGTTTTAGCATTCCATACTTCTGATAATAAAGTAATAATTAGTATTAAATTATTGAAACTCTACCAATATTTTACTCGCTTTCTTAATTCAACAAAATAAAATCTGGATATAGTGCAATATTAGGAAAGGATTTTATTGTACTATATAACTATTATGTTCATATCTGATCATATTGCATAAGTTGATGCTTTCTCTAATAAATAATGTAATAATAAATAAGTAATGATTAGTCGTTATAGTATTTTGTACTTAAGCCTAATAATTCTATTTTCTAAAATAAATTTAAATTTTAAAACCAATTTATACAATATGGATGACATACTGCTATAAAAATATTGAACTTTAATAGAATTATTATATAATTCTTATTATAATGGAAATTGTATTTACGATTTACATTTAACATAAATAAAATAAAACAAAAACAAAAGTAGATCGTTATTATTAATTAAATTATAGCTTAAGAATCAGAGGCAAAGATTTAATCACAAATTTATGGTAAGAAATTGACTAATAATAAGTTTCATTCCTTTTATTTTTATAAAAATAATGATAATATCGAAATACAATAGTAATTTCATGTATATCTAAATTTACCATTCCATTTAATATTGTCTAAGTACGATAATCAATTTCATAATTACTTTCATTGTAACATTTTTTATTCATTTCACCATGTAATTAAGGTCTTACGTGTAATTAAATGCATAAGAAATTAAGATCTTAATTGTTCTCTCTATCATTTTTCATTTTACTAATATTTGTATTATTTACCTTCATAATAAAATTTAATAATAAAATAAATATACTTTCATGAAAGTGCTTAAGGTTATCACTTTTGTATATTTTTATATATTAAAATATATTAAAATTTCATATATTATATTACTTATTTTACATTAATTAATTTTATATTATTAGTGAAAAAAAATTCAAATTTTTCTTGACAAATATAATTTATCTCAAATTATTTCTATTAATTATTAGTGCCTATTATAACTATTTGATTTTATACAAATATATTTTTGATATTTCATAAATATAATGACTAAACGTAATCTATAACACAATGAAGTAATTTTTCTTGTAATTTATGACTATAACTATTCCCAGCGACAAATTATATTGGTATATACGCGCCTTTCGTCATGCTTTCTCTATATCCATAATATTTATCTATTTATAAAATAACTTAGGCGCTTAAATTACATAAGTAGATATTTTGTACTTTATGATTCATAAATTAGTTTCACAGCATGCTGAAAAACATTATTGATGAATCCAAAACGATTATAATTATTTTAATAATATTATCACCTGGCAATTATATACCTTACATCTATGTAGAGGAAAAAAACTATATAAAAGAATTAAATAAATGTATTTTGATTATTAAAGATATTATAGATATTGTAGATATTATAGATATACAGATAATATAATAGAATTTTTATTATTTAATTTATGACATTTATCAATAGTGATACTAATTTAATTAATAAAAATAAAAGCATTATGGGCTTTTTTATACTGTTAAATAAGCTTAATGAACTCTCAAGTATTTTTGGCTTAATTGAACTATTAAAAATAACAGAATTTTCACTGCATTTTCATAATATTTTTATACTATATTTGAGTTCTAACAAGCAAATGTTATACAAAAACTATGCGTTTATAGTAAATCGATGAAATATCAACGAATCCCTTTATAATAATGATTACGTACTTGTTTAAATATTATGATGATGATGATATAATGATAAATGCACTTTAACAGCTATTTGAATATGTTTACGATATTATGTTAACGCTATTGAATATTAATAAATTACTAACATAATAATAATTAGCACTTTAACAGCTATTTAAATATGTTTACGATATTATGTTAACGCTATTGAATATTAATAAATTACTAACATAATAATAATATAACTAGATGTTTTAATGTATAAGTAGAGGTTTAAATGTTTTACCTTGTATATTTAATGATTGACATAAAAAATATTTGTTATAATCGATTAGTTTTTAAATTATGTTGTAGTTATATAAAAATAAATTAAACTAATTTTTAATATACGATATTAAAGATGGATTTTGAAAACACAAAACCAAAATTGTATATAATTATTCAACGTCCATCCTCATGTTTATCATGATAACTTTTGAAGATTTTTATTATTCAATATGCGAAAAAAAAGCAGTATTGTAATAAAACATAATATATTTATATAAAAATTGCTCGTTTAATACGTAACCTATGAAATATATTAATATTAAAACATAGTGTATTATCTTTTTATAAAGAAAAATTGTAATGTAAATCTTCTAACTATTAGAATATGTAATATATTTATTTGACATTTA
Organism: Ceratosolen solmsi marchali; assembly: GCF_000503995.2. Taxonomy (NCBI): domain Eukaryota; kingdom Metazoa; phylum Arthropoda; class Insecta; order Hymenoptera; family Agaonidae; genus Ceratosolen; species Ceratosolen solmsi. Next base: position 6,641,298 of record NW_011948419.1, on the reverse strand, counting down.
TTTGAGATATTTAGTCTGAAACTTAGCAATACACGTTTTTTTTTTATTAAATAAAATGTATTTAATAAAATTTTATTAATAATCTCAGTAAACAATTGAGTTTAATAGAAAGGTAAACCATTTATTTATATATAAATATATTCGTAATTGCTCGAAAATATTGTATCCATATGATGTCGGTAAAGTACATGGTTTACAGTAAATTGACAGCAACCATCAATACAATTACTTCTATATAGATTCAATTTGATAAAATCAAGAAGAATTTTAGTTGGACATGTAGGTCACATATTACCAAATTATCGTAATAAAATACCTTTTAAGACGAATAAAAATCTATAATAATTAGGTTGCATGACTCGGACACGAGCGAAAGCCATTCGGCGTAAATTGCGTTGTCTAAGAATTTGCGATCGTTCGTACGGCATATTCTGCTTCGGTTGCGTAAGCTTTAGCGACAATGAACACCGGCATTATCAAGGCGAGATAAGCGAGACAGAGACAGTGTCGTCAATCGCCAACTAGAGAATGAACAGAATCGGCTGCCGCACCCGATCCTTTGTCTCCCGTGTGAAATACGACTCGTGCCCAATGTCCAGGCGCACTACTGGAGTCGATCGAAAATGATCCAGCCTAGCTGATCGCGCCGACAACTAGCAAAAATCTCTAACTTATGAGAGCAGTGCCGGCAATGCTCGGATCGCGAGAGCAGGGACAAAATGACCCAGTGAATGCCGCGAATTGGACAGAGCGCTAACTTCCACATTCATAGTCTTAGCATTATAAGAGACGCCTCCTTTGAATTTGCCACGAATTCACCTTTTCTCTCATTTACCTTTTCTTTCTCTCCGAAAAATTACAAAGATGTACATTATTGGAGGTATTTGATCGAGAAGCATTTAACAATAGTACGAATAAAAGGGATTCCAAGTTCAAAATTTGTTCAGGATGAAAATATAGTGCTAAGTTATTTGAGCAATATACAAGAATTTCTTGCGAATTGTATACTTTTAAACATACGAAAGTACAAAATTTGACATTTCAACTAAACAGACTCAACAAATCGAATTAGATAAATTTTCATAAATAAGATAGGATTTCAATGCAGTATGAATATGTAGCTAAATTTATTATTACTCATTCGGTCATATACTTCTCTAACCAACACACATCTATTTCAATGAAAAAATATAGATGTAGCTAAACGTCATGATTATAATACACCAAAAATACATTAATACCATTATCATTTTACTATTTAAATAAATATAATTACTATTTAAACATGCTCAATAATTTCATCCAGATATTTAATTACTTTTATTTAATAAATAAATATCGACGAAAACTAAACAACCACTATGCTCACAATTTATATAAGTTTCTTTGTCTTGTTTATTATAATAAGCTTCCTCTTGCAGATAAAATTGTTAAATATCAAAGTAAAAGAATTTCATTTCGTGTCACACATAATTATGTAGATATTTATAAGAATTAAATCTTACTATAATCTACATTATCTTGTAATAATGTAGTAATCAATGATTATAGAAACTTACAGATAACATTGGAATTTATACTTTATTATCAGGAAAAGTGTATATATATAATTTCCGATACAAATAACATATTCTCATATGTATGTGCATGTGTCTACATCATTGAATAATTAAAATTAAATGAAATTTGCTAATTATATCTTTATTAAATAATTATTGTAGTTTTAATAATTTGATAAAATATATGATTAATAAAGATTATAGGTGCTTTGTTAAAAATTTAAACAATTAGAAATATTTTAAATTAACAAAAATATTTTAAATTAACATTTCATTGAAATATATAGAAAAATCATGATTCTTTTATTACTAAAAGAATTAAAATATTTACAATAATATATCTTTATATAAAATTAATAGCTTTATAAATTAATATAATTGTAAAAAGTTAGAAAAAAACTGTAAATGCAAATTATTAGATAAGTAACAGTAATTTTGCTATAAATAACGGTAATAATTACAAAATAATAGTTCTAATCCAAAAGCAGGCTAAAAAAGATACAAATTTTTCATTACTTTTCATTACTTTATATCTTTAAAATAAATGTTATTTCTCACACACACACACACATACACACACACACACACACACACACACAACCACACACACAGACAAATGTATATATAAATTTTCTTTTTAAAGAACTATAAACATGTTTTAAAATTAAATTCAAAATTTTAAATATTCTAATAATAATATAGAATCGATCATCGTATGAACAAAATTATTTTCTTTCATTAAATAAAGACCCTCAGATAAATCAGTTTAGCAGATCGTCGCCGTGGTCAATCGTGATGCAGCAATTGCGGTTTTATGAAGTATAGGCAATGTAGTCATAGAAAGTCTGATGTTTTTTTACCTGTTTGTCGGCAGCCAAGTGGACGTGCTAGACATTTATAATATAAAAACCCCTAATATTGCGCCAAGACTCCGCGTGTGTTTCGTGAGGAAATATTTCCGAATGTTCATTTCATGATTTACCAATTTTATTTTTATTTTTTTTATTATTTTTTTCGTGTCACTAGACTTACATAACATGTACGCGTGCTTATATTAATATATTCTTTCAATATATTATTCTTATTTTGAAATTCATTCGACAGCATTTTATACTATCATTTATAGCAAACAAAAATTTTAAAAATTGAAATGCTAACATTGGTTTTTCATATGGCTGAGATTCATAAAAAAATATTTAATATAGTTCTTGAAATATAATGTGTGTGTTGAAAATTTTAAATTAAAATACGAGTTTTTGATTAATTTTTTAATTCGTAATTAAAAAATGAAGAATTTAATATAAAATCTACTTATTTGAATAATTCATAAATATATAACTGAAACCAAAATATTTCTAATACTACACTACTATCATATTACAATTACAATCTTTATATGTATTAAAATTGGAACATACGTGCATATTTAAAATATAAATTTAAATAATTTTCAATGAATAAATGAATGGTTAAACAATTTCAGTAAGGTAAATCAACCTTTTTTATTGAAACTATCATACTTATGATGATTGTGCGCCATAATGTGTATCAGCATATCTTTTCGGCTTGATGTATTATGTAATAGATAATATAATTATTTTCTTTGTCTATGTATCGCCACTTAGCGAAAATTTATAGCATCCATACAATACCAAAACAACGGATCTACACTAAAGTCGGCTATTTTTAACTGGCAAATGGTAATAGCGACAAAATCAACTATATGCAGTGAAATTTTGATCCATATGACTTTGTTATATAAAGAAATTTTCCTTGCTTCACAAGGTATTATGTGATGCATTTTATATTTAAAATTATATATTTAAAATATTATAAATATTCACATTAGAACTACTTGATATACTTTTATTTTATATATTTAGTTTTATGTACTAATAATAATGCTTTGAAAACTATTATATTAATGCAATACTAATAAGATTAAAATAAATAAAATTAACTTTAAATATTTAAAACTTGTAGTTTATTATGATATTTTAATTATGAAAAAAAAACATCTATTCAATAATATTAATACAATTGCAGCATAGAATTATATTCATTAGAATATAAATAATAAAATATGATGTAAATGACCAAATTACGAAGCTTAACATTTTCTTAAATAGTAGATATTATATTAAATATCAATTTTAAAACATAATTATATGTTTTGAATACTCAAAATAATAATTAATTTATCTAAAAATTTTTTACGTATTACATATTTGAAAATATTTTTAATTATAAAGAGAATTTGAAAATGTATGTAATTAAACAAATATTTTATTTTATCATATATTTTAAACTTATCACAGACAAAAATAATAGAAGAATATAATTATGAATGTAATCAAATAATAAAATACACAGGTCAAAATATCTAAATTGATTGAAACTTTCTTATTTAAAAAAAGCTGTAAATCTCCTAATTAAATGCTGTTACATATTATAATTAATTATAATTAAATATAAAAACACATAATTTAAGCATATTATAATTAACATTTTGTTAACTGCGTCGTTAATTATGCAAGATATTTAATAAGATTATGACAAAATAATTATTCAACGATTAACCTATTATATATACAATATAAATTTTAATATTTCGAATTTCTGTGTAATTCAAGAAAAGAAATGATTTGATTAGAGCATTGTATTTGTCAATTTAAATTCCGAGTACAGATACAGTTTAATTTTCTGAAATTGAAAAATCATTGGCTCGGTAAGAACTCACTTTTTAAAGGCTCAATTTCAAAACTTACATTCCTAAAACCAACGTATTCAGCATTGACAACCACACTTTTGAATACCTGTGAACTTAAACTTACTTGTGAATTTATAACTTGAGCAATAAACTTCGAAACAAATGCTTCAATTTTTGCTTTTTTTTGACAAACTGCTCATGTTATTAAACAATCACATAAGAAATTTAACTTCCGACACTTAATATAAACATATAATGGATTACGCATAATGAGAAAGTAATTGGTAAAAACGTATAGCTGATTAAATCATCGAATGCAATCTTATTTGATAAAATTTTTTATAATAGTTTTTATAAAAATTTTGTCATGCTGTTGATTGAAGCATGTTTATTTAATATTTAAAAAAAATAACAAACAATTAAATAAAAAAATTGTGTTATTCATGAAAACTGTTTCATGAAAATATATTCGTAAAGTTCATATAATCGTATAAATATAAATGAAATATTATTTTTTTCGATATAAATATCTCAATTAGTGTTCTCATAAATTTTTAATTTATTTTATTTATTATATAATTTAAGTTATTATATAGAATTTAAATATAATTTTATATATTTGTATTATTATTAAAAACTTTGAATTTACAAGAATTCAACCATTTTAACGAATAATTTAAATTTAATAATACAACTGAATATTATAAATATATGAATAATTTCTATAAATTTTTTTAAAATCTATTCTATAAAACCGTGCGCGACTTGTGCCTGTCTGCAAATTTACATCTTTGAAATATTGTACAAAACCAATGTGCTCAATATAAAATCATTCTTGTAACTCAAATTAATATTATTACTTTTTAATAAATAAATACCAATTCATTAATTACAAATCATAATAAATATTTTATATTAAAAGAAAAATTAAGAAAATAGTTTTGCTCCTTACTTTTTTTTCACTCTTTATACATAAATAATAGAATATATTTTCTTGTACACAATAATTTTAATAATTAGCACATATAGTTATATTTTAAAAATTTTGTAATTGTGTGATCTTAAATAAATGTAACGAATTTTTTAATTCAACAACTCATCAATACGATATTGTCTTTTTATAAAATGAATCGGTTGGATGTGATATTTAATATTGATAGTTGATTAAAGAATCATTTCGGAAGAAAACCTGTCGTTAAATGTAGTAAAACAATTAAATAATAAAAGTAATTACACTGAAATATTAATAATTATGACGAGTGATAGTCGTAAATATAAATAAAAAAATATATATGTTTAGGAAATCCACAATTATTGACATTCGGTGCTTCGATTGAATGGATTGCTTCAGTGATATTTAATTATATTCGAATCTTTTTGATGGGATCCATTATTAATTGTATAATTAAAGCTAGTGTAATTGAATATATAAAATATTTTCAAACAGAATTTGAAGTTTTTCAATCTTACGAATAATAAATACATAAGTTTTAAGACAAACACATTAAAAATGCAGTTTATTATTAATTATATTACATACTGAAACATTAATGAAAAATTCAATGTAAATACATCGTAATATTCATTGGTCTTTAAACCTTGCAACAATTATTTTTATATAATTATTTTTTTCTCTGATAATATCTTAAATCTTTATTTTTTATTTATATTAATAAAGTTAATTTATTTATCAATTAATATCATTTAACTATTGTCTCTTTGCTAGTCTGTTAACAATAATATAAAATTGTTATATGTTGTCAATAGTATTAAGAATATTAATATTAATATTATTAAATAGTAAGCTCTTAAAGCTTTCAAATAAATTTCATATTTTGAACGTATAAAGTTAATATTACAAAATTAATGATTTTGAAAAATAAACTCTTGCTTATCGCTTTGTCTTTGACAAATTATTTTTTATATTTGATTACAAATTTGTTTTTAAATCTAACATTGTAAGATGAAAAATACAACAAAGTAAAAATCCATCTATATCTAACAAATGTCTAAAGAATCATTAGCTACATCTTCCATTATCGATATCATTATTGTAACTGTCGGAGAATCACCAACGAGGATCAGTGTTGGCGTGTCCTTCGGGACCATAAGCCCATTGCAGATCATTTGTTTGGAAAGATGGTCCTGCAGATATCTGCGAATACAGATGGTTCTGACGTGAATTTAAAGTCGCCAGTTGCTGCTGGGGTCCAACAGAATTGAGTTCCGGTGATTCGAGGAAGCGTCTCCGGGAACTAGTATTTGCCCCTTGAGAGAGGAAACTAGAAAACGCGGGTGTAACACGGGTTGCCGCTTGTACGGAATTGATTCCGTAAGCGCCTTGCTGTTGGAGTTGTGGTTGCTGCTGCTAGAATATATTTAAAATACAATATTTGAAGTTTAAAATTATTGCTATTATTTCATGAAGCTTTTAAACTCATGAAAATGTCGGAATTATTAAAAATCTAAAATTCATTGTTCGCTCAATATGAAGTAGCAAAACTAAACAGCAACAATAATAAGATAATAAACAATATTTATGCAGGGATTTTAAGAATGACTTAATAAATATTTGAAATTTATTTAGAGTTTTACAAATGATTTATTTGAAGCATTGAAGATTTGAATTAAGCAGGATTGGATGAATAATTTAATGACTATCTGGTATTTAGTCAGAACTTTATGAATTATGTTATAAATATTTTAAAATTATTTTATAAATAATTTTATAAAAATAATTTTAAACTACATGATAAAGTAAGGGCAGTAATCTTGCGATATAATTTTATTAGTGAAAAACACTTCTAGCTTTAAGTTCACTTGAATTAGTGATATGAATTGAATAAAATCGTGACAGAAATAAGGTACATAATGAGACCTAAAAAGTGATAAATATATATTTTTACATACGTGTACTCTATTGAGAATTCTGCTGTCGTAAGGAACTGATTGAAAACCAGACGTAGAAGATGCACTTTGTAATGGATTGAAAGAGGATGCACCGTATAATGGGCTAAAAGAGGACGCACTACGTAACGGATTAAAAGAGGATGATACGCTATGCAGTGGATTGAAACCGAAAGAGTTTCTTGAATTTTGGTTGATTAATCCGGTTTGAATCTGACGCTGAATTTCTTCGTTTTGATCTCTACCTTGGTTCACCTACACACATGAATAAAGCTCCAATTTTATTATTATAGTATCTATTAATGAGTAATGACTGTCATATTTATAAAGTTTTCAAAAATAAAATATACTATTATACCTAGTGTTTATGATTCTAAATTTTTAACATTATGTATATTATGTTACTGTACAATAAATTTCTTATTTTTTAATATATGAAAATAATAATACCTCGCACTCATTATATCATTGTATTTTCAGTTTAAGCAGAACAAGATAAACTATTGTTTTATTCTTGCTAATAAGAATAAAAATATGCTCCATCCCTTGTTATTCTTTTGACCTTATTTATTTGAATATTATTATAAGCTTCAATTTACATAAGTTGAAAAATAATAAATTTCAAAGTAATAAACAAAACAGAAAGCTCGTTAAAACCTACTTTTGGTTGATATAAAAATCCTTTGTCAATAGTCATTATTTAATTATTAAAAAAAAAATGTTTATGAGTTTATTTTTGGCATTTGTAAATGCATGTCAAGCAATAAGCACAAATGAAGCAATGAAAGTTGAAAATGTTACCTGAAAACTATCGTAGATATTGTCATTTGAATTTCTAACGCCATGCGATGAATATCCTAACGGGGATAGCTGTTGAGGTAATGAGGAGGAAATACCTAATGATGATCCATATGTTTGGACATTTGATGTAGATGGACCATGTAAAAGACTTGGGCGAGCTACTGCCACTGTCAAAAGACTGGACAACACCAACTGAAACGCATTTTGCAATGTATTTATATTAGAACCTAACAAGAAAAGTAGGTATATTTATTTAAGATAAGATAGTCATTTAACTATTTAATAAAAGAATATGATAGGATTCTTTTATGATTTTATTGTATATGGTTAGAGGTTTCAAGTTAATCTAATTCAATATATCAAGGCTAAGCGTTTACAGTTATATTAAACAATAATTTTATATAAAATAGGTTCAAATAAAAGTTATATAAAATTATATATAATTGTGATAAATTTCAAAAAATAAAAACAGAGTTTTAATTACTTCTTACTCTTTATGCACCTTTTTTGTTAATGGCGACATAGGTGTCGATTGTTAAAAAGTTATCCAAAACTTAACAAAATTCAATTTAAGTTATTATCACGATTTAATGTACATAATCAGGAATCGTAGTAATACTAAGATTACAAGTAATATATAATATATATATATATATATATATATATATATATATATATATATATGTAATTTTTCATAAAATTAATTATTATTTGAATTGTAACGTTGTTTCATAATATTATTATAAAATTAAATATTATTAATTATAATAAAATTATAAATTTATCTGAATTCAGTTCATACAACATATAAATAATACAAACATATGGTGTATACAATGTGCACACTTACGAAGCTCCGCATCGTGGATTCGCCTTATGGAATATGAATGAACTATCAATTGAAACAACGCACCCAACCACTTCAACTAAGATTCAGAGATCCTGTCGCTCAATTTAAATACATCCACCGACAAATAGAAGAAAAAATTACACAGCGTCGAGCCAATGGAGAACGCATTACCTACTCTACTTAATAAAATCTGACACTTGACATTGAGGCGCTAGATTTCCGATTCGTAATCCATACTTAGATTATACTATGTATTATGCGCATGTACTTTATTAAGCGCACTTACAATTACAAAATCTTGCTCATAAAGAGTATTAATTTACTTAGCATTCCCTTTCATACAATGTACAAATATATAGAAATGTTGTGATGCAAAGATTAGTACCAAAAATTCAAAAGTTTGCCATTTCTAGTCTATAATATTTTAAATATTTTTCCACCATCAAATAGTGTTTAAGTTTATTATAATAATGTAAATGCATAATTATACATTCACTGGTATTTTGAAATAGAAAACTGATTTACATATACTCAAGAGTATAAAATAATTATTTGAATCACTAAATACTCAAAAATATAATCCCTAAAACCATTACACATAATAGATTATGATGTAATTACATCATATATACGTCATATAATCTTATGTACTGAGTAACATTATTTTCATTCTTTAAAAACGTTCGTCTATAGTACAAAAAATAAAGTTACATTGAAATGCCACTGTCAGTCCATATTTCTACAATTATTACAATAACTATTTCATTTTATATTTCCGATCTCTTTTATTTCTACTTGTAGAGCTAAAATGATAAAATTAATACTAATTAGAGGATGAAAATAAACAAAAACGATTGAAGACTTAAACGCACGAAGACGTTTCCGTATGGGCGAATTGATTATTTTATGACTTCGCAATAATATAAAATAATTATCAATTTTTATTCCTACATATAATAATGTAAGTAATATAAATATATATATATAAGTATATAGAATAACTAATGTTAATACCAATTTCAATTTATATTTTAATTTCTTTAAAAATGTATATAACTCCATTGTATAAATTAAAATATGTATGAAATTAAATATTAGTATTATGCACCAAAAATATTAAGATTTTTTTAACTTCCATAGTAAACGAATAAAACAATATAAATATAAAAATATATTATGTATTAAATAAACAAATTCTTCTGCAAAATATAAGCGTAACATATTTGCTTTCACGGTCTGTACCTCTGTGAAAGTATAGGTGTAATAGATATCGTAGGTAACACGAAGAGCTTAATTATTTCGTTAACTATCAGGTTCAAAAAGATTGAAATTTTGTATTACCAAGAAAAAAATGTGATGAAAGATTTATGACAAAAAATACACACGCACTAAAACTTTAGTTTTTACATAAGTGATTTTAGTAAAATTTTAAGCTAACCGCAAGACATTATTTACAAAAATCATTTATTCAAAACATTATTTTTACAAACCAAAATAAATGTTATAATTCATTTGTTATATTAAGCTTTTTGAAATTGATATTTTTATCTATGGTTATTAATTAAATAAGTTATTTTTATGCAAATAAAAAATTAATATTTTAGAAAATTTTACGAACAAAATTAATTTATAAGATGCTTAACAATACCTTTACTTGTATAATAAATTAAAAATTATAACCTATTTATATTAATATTATTAAATGTTATAAATGGTTAATATTAAGAAAACTATGATTAAAAATATGGTCCTTTATTTATTGTTGATTGCAATACTTTATAAATATAATCTCTTAAGAAATTCAATATTAAAATCAGTTTGATTAATGATGACATAAGCTCAGAAATTTTTGTGCTTTAAATATTATAATTTGTATATTTCGCATTATTATCCATTTAATATAATTTATAATCATTTATAGTTTAACCATCAAATTGCAATATTATATTTTGTATGCTATTATTTTATATAAATACTTTATTGTTTAAATATAAAGACATTTATAAATATAAAGAATAATTAAGAATATCATTTAATTAAAAAGTTTACATTAAAATTATATATATATATATATATATATATTCAGAGGATTATAATTCTAATTAGATTTTTATTTTATGGTATTAAAATTATTATAAATTTATAAAATGCTATTTCATATAGAAACCAAATTATATAACGAAGGTAATATAATAGGAGTAATGTAAAATATAGTTACAACGTATATATCTTAAAAAATAAAGTAATTTTTCATATTAAGAATTAACATAATATTTCGAGATTATCGATCTATTTGTCATTTTTCAATAAGTTTTAACCTCTTGTCATTTTTAATTTAAAAAAATATTTCATGTTTTTTTAAGTTGATCGACGTCTTCTTGATTTATTTGAAATGATACAAAATAAATAGAAGTCTTCTTCCGTTTATTAGCCTACAAACATATATTATGTATTTAATTATTTACCATACCCTTCATCCAAAGAAAATCGCTTGTCATCGTAGACCGTTGAGTTAATGTAAGATCTTATGCGATATATATTTCTCACGTGTACAAACCTGTCTTACCTTCCCTTAGAAAATTTTCAAGTTAGCGCTTAACATGCATTCGCATATGCACGTGAACAAGCAGTTTCACATAACTCCACAGGTACGAGACTTGCGCTGTCGGTGGATATGTACCTGAATAATTATATACTCCATTGTTATATCATCATAAACTATAATGGAGCAAATTGAGTTTGGATGTTATACAATATTCTTTGAAAGAAAAAAGGACTAACTCTTGTACGAATATTGTCCCATAGATATTTGCAGGATTAAACAACAAATAGAAATTATTAATAAGATTCTTTAGATGTTTTTCTAATTTCCACATTATTGTGCTGCTGGATGATACTTTGGTTTTTACCTTTGAAGATTTTCAGACAATATATATACATTACATTAGTACTCCATTTTGAAAATTACAATACTGGCTTTTTTATTAAAAATTCAAACCGATGTAATACAAATACTTGCTTTAACTTAACAATCAAGTTTATTGAATAAATGAATTCAGAATTTCGTTTTTATTCAATTTTATTTTATTCAATTCAAATGAAAATGAAATATTATTTAGTAAATTAATTTTATCAAACGGGATATTATATTCAAAGTTATAAAGATTTTTAATAGACAAAATTCTAATATATTTTTTTACCCGAACAGGGTTTCATTAAAAATTTGTAATTAATGTTGAATTAAAGTAAGTTTCGTTTATTAATAAAATAATAACCAAGCATTTTGAATATTTAAACATTTCCAATTATGTTACGTTACAACTATATAATAATAAAAGTTAAGTATATTTATTAAATATTCAAAAATAAATTATATGAATCTATTTTTTCTAAAAAAAATCAACCAAAATACATTTATGGAAATAGAAATGTAGAATTTATTTATTTCGTAAATTACTCTTTATCTTCATCTATTTTACAGTAATTATCATTATTATCATTACCAAATATTTTAGCTCTACACTCATAAATTACGGCCTTTCATTTAATAATGAAGCTTTATATGTAGTATAGTTAGATCGATTAGATCTGCCAATTTTATGATTAATGTATGCCACCGGATTATCTTGACTGACGTCCGAATCACATTACAATGCATTACATTGCCATCAATCTACAAGGAATTTGAATTGCAATGACTAAATTCTTCTGTTCCAATAGCCGTCCATACTATTAGCATATGAAAAATTGCTTTGATTAACACCATCAACATTCAATTACAGTCAACAATATAATTTTCAATCTATTTAACGCTGCTAAAATACATTTTTATACGAAAAACAGCATAATAAATTAATTGTATAATGTACTGATATAAATTACATAATAATAGTTAAATAGCACTGACTTTACATAGCAAGATAATATGAGCACGATTATACTTTTTTTTATTCATTTCTATATTAGAGTTACATATTGATTTATTAATTGATTTATTATTGATTTATTATTGATATATTATTGATGTATTGTGACAATTTTACGTCATTTCTATTGTATCGTTTCATCTATTCCATATAAATTCCCTAAGTATAATTTATAAATTATTAAAGGATAAAAATATTTAAAAGAGACGCTAACAGGTAAAAATTTTTAAAATGCTTAATCAATATACATAACAAAATATATAAAGTAAAACTCATTTATAAATATTTCGCATTACAGATGATAATTTAAATATTGTTATTTTATGCACACTTACGAAATGCATATGTACTTGATATGTACTTGAATGTTCATACTATGATACATGTGATACATGATAAGAATAAAGAATACCTTTGAGTATTCCAATTATAATGCAAAATAAACTATAAACGTTGCCCTTGGAAACGATTAATGAAATCAGTATTGATCTTGGCTAATTTACATCTTAAAAATCTATAATAGTATGTATATTTATATATGATAGAAGAAATTTACACCATAAGATCAGCTTGGAAATTACAAATTTTTAAAAGATTTTGTTATAATTTATATCATATTTATTTGACGAATTTGTATGAAAACTCGTTATGTATCTCATCCACATTAAAATATTGTTCAATGTATATATATTATTTTCTCGAGCAATTCTTGAGAGTTATATAGAGTTTACTTGTTTTGTTGAAATATGTTCACATACTTAAAAACTTATTTGAGTATATTATTCAGTAATATTTCCGCCCATATAATTTATCAGAACCATCGATCAACGTAAGGTAAGATAAATAATGCGTAATATATGAGTTAAAATAAAATTTTTTTAAGATAACTACAGATAATTAGTATAATTTTTCGAATAGTATATATATGTGTGTGTGTGTGTGTGTGTGTGTGTGTGTGTGTGTGTGCGTGTGTGCGTGTGTAATAAATATAACATCAATCAGTATTTATCGGGAAGTAGGTAATTGAAAACTGGTTTGTACTAATTTTTTCAACTTTTTATCCGGTATTTATATCTTGAAAACTTAAAAAATATGATTATCAATTAATGTTGAATTATAATAAATTAATACTAAATTAAAAGATACTAAAAATAGATACTAAAAGTGCTTGAATGTACAAGCTTATAAATACCTTAATTTTTCCATGATTCACATTTATAACTATGCATTCGTAAATTAATATTTTATATTAAAAAAAAAAAAAAAAAAAAAAAAAAAAAAAAAAATGAAAACGCCGGTCGTGAAATAGGCGAGATCTCGCATTCTGTATACGAATAAGCTCGTTACTGTGCAGTCGTAGATCGTAATCAGGTCGTATATCAACTGATCTAATTGGCCCTGAAAATCGTAAAACGAATAGGCACGGACGGGGAAGAATATGTAGGTGCGTCAGCATAAAAATTGAACGCTGTTCGGAAGAAGGCGAAGCGACCTCGGGAATCCTCGGTATCACCACGGAGCGACAACAACATTCTTCTCGGGCTCGTCCTCCTCGCTGAAAAATCTCTCTATTAACGAGCAGCGTAGTCCGGTTTACCCGGGTGACCGTCCTTGAATCTCCGAGTGCATTCAGAATGAACTTATACGCTTGCAACCTGTTCCACGTGTTGATTGCGTCGGCGCACCTTTGCTGTTAGTCCAGGGAGGAAAAAGCTTGAAGCTGCCGTCGAGGGCGACCAAGTAGGGTGGCGTATATAAGGTGATCCGTAGTACAACTCTTTATGATACTCGAGTCTTGGTTGTGGATTATTGAAGAGTTGGATAGAGAGAGAGAGAGAGAGAGAGAGAGAGAGAGAGAGAGAGAGAGAGAGACGAAAGCGAGAATAGGATGAAGGCAATCCTGATTGTGAGTATTCTACATCGAAGTTTATCAAAGTGACTACATTCTTTCATTTATTATTATTATTACGTTTATTTCGGGAGAAGACAAATGTCTCTTATTTTCGATACTTTTACTGAGCCAAATTGTAAAAAGTGAGTTGTATGCATATACAGTAAAATTTACTTACAGAAAATTTATTACTTTTTAAAAATTTTATTGCCTGCCGTTTTTACAATTCTTATAAATATTTTCCATTCGTCGCCTATGAATTCATGCGGAAATAATAATTTGCCTCTTTAATTAATCAATGCTCTTGAACTACTTGCACCATCAAATGTTTGTTATTTAATTGCAACTAAATGACGAAATATTGAATACGAAATATTACTTTAATAACTATTGAATCAAAATTTATTATAACTATAATTTTTTCCTAATTAATTTTTCCTGAGCAACGTAATTTATGTGTAGAGAATTAAAAATAAACAATTGTCATTTCAAACTCCATTGTAGTACTTGAATTCATAATAATTGAAAAATAATGTATTTTATGTATATTTTATATTAGACTTATATATAAATAAAATATGTTCTAACGTGTGCACAAACAAACTGTATTCATAAATATATATTTATAATTATAAATTCATTCTTATAAATTGAATGATAAATATCTTTTATCTTTAAATATTCTATTTTAAGGACTTGATTTAATTATAAATGTACATGTATAAATAAAATTTATCAAAAGATAAGTTATTTTAAACAATGTACTAAATAATCTGAATTATTGCAATGTTAATCAATAAAAAAATACATAGAAAATATGTGAATTGATATAATAAATATTTCCATGAAATGTTAGAAACAAACGATTACAATTTATGTATAAAATATTTATTAACTAGAAATCACATTAGTTTCATTAAAATTATAATATTTTATTATACAAAAAATGCTATAGAAATAAAAATCTCTCCAAATACCTAATCACTTAGCATATTTTTATTGTTCAATAATAGAATTGTTGTACTTTTTCATATATCTAAAATGTATATTGACATTTTAGATTTTAAATCATTTTATATTAATATTGATTTAATATTTATAAATTTTTATCATTCAATTTTATGAATAATTTAATATTAATACATGTATTATTTGAACATTGATTTTTATTCTAATATAATTATGTTGCTTACGTGAGTACGTCAAATATGAATTAACGTAAATATTACTATAAATTATTATTACATCAATAATACAAAATAATCAAGTTTCAATAAATTTTTAATATTTTCGTAAATTTGTAAAATAATACATACGAGCATGAATATTTCAATTCTAATGATTGCTCAATTATAGTAAACGATAAAAGTTCATTAATTAATCAATAATGTTGTATGAGATAAATGAAATATATAAAAATATATAAAATGAAGGGCTTTTAGAAGTTTAAATATTCCAATATACAATTTCATATAATTTATCTTTGGTAACTTGAACTTATTTTGTTAGCAAGCTTTCTAGTTTATAATTTGTATAATTTGTATTTGAATAATTTCATGTCATCATCAGTATGATAAAAAAAAATACATTTGATGAAATTACATAACTTGCATACTTCATATCAATAATGAAGACGTATCATTGTCTTAGTCGATAAAAAAAAAACTTACAACGAATTAGCTGCATCTCGAGATGTGAAAGCGATTATATTGACACTTAAGCAACAGCGTCCTCTCGCATACATTATTTTTTAAATAATGCACGGTAATTGTAGAATCCTATTTAAATTAATAAGAAACATAATTTTTGTAATAGCTAGGAGTTATTTTAGTAAAATTGGAATAACCATTCGATCCATGATCGGTCGTTAAAATTAGCGGAGAATGGGGCAGTAACTTCGTTAAAGGCATGTACTCTCTCGCAACATTTCAGACGAGTCTTTGTCTCGGCTTAATAGCCAATGGTGCAGCCAACCCGCCACTCTTCCTCAGCTACCAGGACAGCATCGGCCAATATAGCTTCGGCTACAGTGGACCGATGTCAGCGCGCTCGGAGTACCGAAGCTCGGACGGTGTAACACGCGGCACGTACAGTTACATCGACAGGAATGGCCTCATCCAAACGGCCGAGTACGAGGCCGGCAACGATCTTGGCTTCAGGATCAAGGCCACGAATCTGCCGGAGGCTCCGCACCCCGTGCAGGATACCCCCGAAGTCAAGGCTGCGCGCGATAAACACCTGGAGCTGCTGGAGGAGGCGAAGCGCCGGGTGGAAGCCACGGCGAAAAGCAACGTTGGACCTTCGCTACCGAGGATTCGGAGCAACGCACAAATGCCACTCTTTCAACTACGAGTGCCCAATGCAGTTCATGTGGATTATCAGTCAGGTGAATTATGGCGTTTTTATGGCTCGGAATGAAATTGACCACGACCACCACTATGTTCGTCTCTTTGCAATACTCGCGCGTTGATGATGAGGCTTGGTTAATTTGATCAGTATTATCGGGCTTCATTATAAATTCTAATGCTGATGTCGAAGACATCTTTATCCATGGAAATTCAAAGCCTCCTATCAATCTCATGATGTTCTAAAACGAACTTTATGGTTGGCAATAAACGAGAGATTATTGAAAGTAGCTTTTGCTTCAAAGTTAAAATCATGTAGTACATTACTTAGTGAATTTTACAATAAATAATAGAACTTTCGTATGTAAAATATAAGCTCATAGAAAACGAAGGAAGTAAATTTAGTATCGGAAAATTAAATATTTCTTACAGCCTTTGAATACACATAATTAATAGATGAAAAAATTATCTATCACATTCAAAATTGGCAGTATCGGTTATTTGAGCAAATAATTATTGATTAATAAGATTCTTAATTACGATAAAGTCAAATAATCGAGAGCAGAATCATAGGGTTTGCTTCCTTTAGAGATTATAACATATTTTAAATGAAATACCAGTCGCACGACCGATCATTCCGATCGTTAGGATTAACACGTAGATAGCATCCTAATATTATAAATCTTCTCTGCACCATTCTATATATTTTCTAATTATACACACTAATTAACAACAAAATAATGGAATATTAATTCCCTTTCAAATATTACAAAACTTAAAGAATCACATGAAAATTCGAGTAAATGTATTAAACAGTGATAAAAGTTTTGTAATAAATGTTTTTCAAACACAAAACAACAATTAATTATGGTTTTGTGTACTTTTGTCATAAGGAAAACTAATGCCTCAGGGAAAAAATGCAGCATCAGTTGAACATTTGCAACATGATGATCGGAGTATCGAATTACCAGCCAAAATTATATTTCACTCCAATATCGGCCCGGAGACATCAGCACCTTCTTCTCCAACAATACAGTCTGAGCCAATTCAATATACGCCAGAGGTGACGGCTGCGCGAAAAGCTCATTTCAGGTTTTATGACACCGCGGCCAAACTCGCAACCCTGACTGATTCGGATCCCAATGTTCTCATGCAATTATACAGAAATCAAGCGGATAGATCAAAAACCTCAATGGTTCGTCATGAGAATTTATACGATCGTGGGGCTTTTAGTTTACGAGGCTTAGATAAATCTAATGACTTGTCATTTTCTTTATGGGAAAACTCGGGGACTAATTTGAAATCTGACTCTGAAAAAATATCATTTCTGGTAAACGGAGAAAGAAAAATGGTAAGAATTTCACATTATTCATGACTATATGTATTTACTGAATATGTGTTACGCAAATAGCGTTACTATTAATTTGACTTTGTTTCAACGAATTGTCTCAAGATATTTTGGCTATAAATCGTTTCTAGTTAGTTCCAAATGAATTTTTATGTAAAAGTTTATTGCTATGCATTTGAAAATTATGTCAACATTCGAATATCTGTTTAAAATTATATTAGTATGATATATGAAAAAATTACCGAATATATTAAAAAATTTTTTGGAGGACTTTTAATTTATATATATTCAATTTATATTATTGACAAATAATTTGCATATTCTTTTAAAGTTAATGCAAATTGATATCAAGGATCAATTAAATTTAATAGACAGCAATGGGAATTCCTTCATAAATGTTTTAGCGAACGTTACTAATAATTGGGTAAAAAAATGAATTATCAATAGTCTTTGCTCTTTCAATATATAAAACATACATAAATCACCCACTCGTGGTCATAAAGAAAACACAAAAAATATCATAAAAATTATTTTTTTAAGTTTGATAATAAAATTGTTGAATATTTGTAGAAAAAATTAATTTTTATTATCCTTAAATACGTTTTTCCCCGTAGAAGGATGAAGTGGATAAATTACAAGTCATTCATTTGATCACAACTAGAGATAAATCAAAGCATGCATTAGGTAAGTTATTATGTACTGGTGTAGAGTGAATAAAATATTAATTTCAAATTCAACTAATTAGTCATATTACGATTGAAATTATTAGATAATTTCATTTTGAATATCAATTGAATCATTTATTATTATCAATCACTAATATTAGTCTAATAAATTATACCAAATTAAAAAGGTTCTGGTAAAGCTTTGGTGTTCTTTAAAATAATTACCGACATAATATAAGAATAAATTAAATAATTGTCATCTTAATAAAAAGTAATAGATTTTATTTTATTTTTTTTAGTTTGATTTTAGTTTGATTTATAATTATAAATCAAAATTAATAAGTTTCTCTTTATTTTAATTCAATTAGAAAGCCTTTAAATTTTTAGTACAATAAAAAAAATTAAAAATACAAATAGAAAATTCAAAATACAATACTACAAAAATTATAAAATATTGAATATATAAAATTGAAATAATGTATTCACTATTTACGTCATAAATTAACATTCAAATTAATATTTTAATACTAATTTAATCAACAAATATTTGAAATTTTGATTTTCTGAAAATTACTTTTGAACAAATATAAATAATTTATTTCCAAATAAAATGGAAATATATGTATGAGCATGTTTACTAGAACAGATTATTTAAAAATTATTATTAATTGAGGTTGCTTTTTACTCAGATTTATTAAAGAATTTGAATTATTATATCAATACTATTTTACATTTTAAACAAATTAAATTTGAACAGCATTATACTTATATAACTGAATTTAATAAATACTTTTGTTAAGCACAATAATAACAGTGCCAATAATAATAATAATAATAATAATAATGATCATCATTGTTATAATATTAATGTAAACGATAATAAGTAATAAGCAGCTAAATAAACATAGAAAAGTATACAAAAAATACATTTGTCAAGAGCTTTTATTCTTCTTTACAAAATAACGTTGTATTTTTATGAAACAATAAAAAATTGTCATAATACAGAAATTTATGAATGTGTATAATATTACAACTAATAATGACAATAATTTATAACTATTAACTATACTTAAAACACAAATCGAGGTATTATTATAATAAAATATTAAACATATTTTCAAGTAATTAAAGCTATAAATCTAACTTAATAAATAACAATACAGTTATTTTATTGCCAATACATTGTTATCAATGAATTGTGTAAATAGGATAGCAATTTTCTAGACATCTGAGATGTTATGTCGGCAGAGTCGATGAGTCTACTGATCCATTGAATTTGCATATGTGATCTTTCACATGTCCAAAGAGTCTCTAAGCAGAGAAAAATTCATAATTCTGCCATTGAAATTAACTTTTATTGATCTAAATCTTATATTTCTTTTACACACGTGATTTTACGCAGTTAAAACATTTAATCTCTATTGTTTCCGTAAAAGCAAAACGGAAATCCACAAATTATTATGAAATAATCACAGTATATTATATTTAACCTATTGTAGTTTCATAATCGTATTTGGATACTATTGGAAGTTGCTTTTATAATTATTATTTTGATTCTGCATTTACAGTGGAGAAGCAATATTTAATACATTTTGTTTATAGAGAATATAATAGAACATAATATAACAGAAATATAATATAATTGATCAATCCATTCAAAACATTTTCTTACAATCATAAATTATTTTACATTATTTTTTTAGAAGAACATTTTGAAGAACATTAAAAAATATTAAATATTAATATTTTTCTTATAAAAGATACATTACGTTGCATAAATTGAAATTTCAATACTATACTTATTTTAAAATGTATCTCTTAAAATATTCAACGTCAAATCAAGTCTTTGAAAATAAAAAATATGAATTTTAATTATTCTCTTCAACATGGTTAATAATTGACTTTCTTGATTCTTTAAAATATAAATTTACTTTTGTAAATTTACTTCAACATATCGCTCAATTAATTAATTATGAATTACTCTATTTTTAAAATGAATCATCATTAATTATAAATTAATTTATAAATATTTACTGATAATTATATCTGTCATAAATTAAAGTATTATCATTTTCCATTATTTCTACGGCAAACAGGCAGTTGATGAATCCTTTCAACTGCGTAATTTTTTTTTAATTTTTGTTATAGGACTCCCAATTTTACTATTTAAATCTACATTTATATGTCCATATGTTGCTAGTGCAGCAATGAATCTACGTCAAGATTTCTTTCCTGTATTATATATATATATATATTTGTTGTTGTTGTTGTTGTTGTTGTTGTTGTTTCTTAGCCTCATACTTGAAATAACGAACTGTTGATTAAGTCCAAGCTTCTCGAATAATAAATAAAACTCCTAAGTCAACATAGGATACGATCATTGACGCGAGGCCTAGATTTCTTCATTATTTGAAAATTAATAAAAGAAATAAAATGTAAATGATTCAGAAAAAAATTAAAATTAATTTTCTGCAAAAAGATGCATGCCTATTAATTTATGAATAAAATATTTTAAATTTAAAGACTATTAACAATAATATTAATAACAATGATAATAATAATAATAATTAAGAATAGTAATAATAAAAAATGGGCAAATTGTTTAAAAAATCAAAGCCTCGTGCATTTATAATCGAGAGTTTAATAATTTATTCTCTCGTTTTAGCGATTCCTTTGTAATACTGGAGACCTGTTAAGACGCTAAGTTTTTCATTTATCTGTACGACAATCATAAAGTTAGTGGTGTAATCGTTTTCGCAATTTATAGTATAATCAATAATAATATAACTGCTAGTAGTGATTAATATTAATCCTACCAGTACGCGCGGTCGATTAATGCATATTTAGCAATCACTTTCTGTTTTCCGCGCGTCACATAATTTTACAATTACCTTTTCACTTCTTTACATATAACATCCTCTCCTTCTGTCATTTTTTCTTTCTTCTCGATATTTTTTCTTCTCTGTTGCCTTGTACATATATATTTATGTTCATATAAATCTAAATACAATATGCAGTTGTTATTCTGCTCATATTTTTTATATTTATATATATAATGCTTTCGTTCTAACACAATCAATAACGTCCACGCTTCGTTCTGTTAATAAATTTTAATAGTTTAATATATTTGTAATTTAATGCTTTTCTACTTCTTTCTCTCTTAGGCTGGGTACCTATTTCAATTCTTTCTTCTCCTTTCTAGTTTTCCTTCATTCCCTATCCCCTCATAATGCGTATTTCATTATTACGCGTTCGATCATATATCGCATAATTTACAATTGTTGACACTACACTGAAAATAATTTTCTAAATTTAAGAAAACTTTACTTATAAGCATTTTTCAGTTTTATTTAACCATACTAAAGGAAAACATAGAGTTATTAAAAACCAAATCAAACTTTAAAAAAATATATAACATATTACTTTTAACTTACTCATAATGATTAAAATTATTTTTTTACAAAAGTTTTAAATCGGACATTCGCATTACTAGTAGTATAATTGAATTACATAAAATTAAAAAAAAAAATCGTTATTATTATTGATACTACATTTACAATAAATATTGAATTCGAATATTAACCCTTTAATTGGCTTATTCAGTAATTATTCATGTATACAATAGTTAATAATACAGGCTTTTAAATACTAAAATTCAATCCTTTCAAGCATAAAATACAATTCTTTTTCTTTTAATATTGTATTATATTAAAAACAAGATGTAATTTACTACTTTAAATATTATAAATTATCATAATAAATCCTCGTAATAAAGATACTTTTGATTATTTTTTAAATAGAGCATTGAAATATAATACTAAAAGTAAATAGTTGTTAAATTTGGAATATGTTCCCAGCGTAGAGAATAAAAACAATTTGCGAATGAATCGCCTATTATAATTTCATATCAACTATAAATTCTCATTAATAATCATTTGATAAGAGTTAGTTCTCATCTTTCTTTGTCCTCCTATAAATTGCAAAATCCTTATTTTGTCTAAATAGTTCAACTTTTCTCCGTATTTGCTTTTCTTAGATTTTCTTGCATTCGATTCGATCATTTTTTCAATTTAAACTTTTTTTTATTTTTATATTGAAAGACCAAACATGAAGCTGGGCGGTATTATTTTCAGAACAATTAAATATCATTCTTCTGATGTATATCTTACTTACAAGTACTATTAAAGACATTTGTTTTAAAAATACGGTTAAAAAGAAAATTAAGTTGAACAAATCAAATTTTTAATCGTACACAAATATTATTTCCCACAAGTATGCTAAAGTTAAAAAATTGAAATTATAAGTTTAATGATTCTGTTATATTTATATATTTATATATTGTAAACCAACTGCTAAAAACAAATATTTTATATTTGAAAATTGAACGTTAATTACTATGTATAACAATCAAAGCAATTGAAGCTGAAACTTATGTAATTGTTGACCTTG
This sequence comes from Ceratosolen solmsi marchali, assembly GCF_000503995.2. Lineage (NCBI taxonomy): Eukaryota > Metazoa > Arthropoda > Insecta > Hymenoptera > Agaonidae > Ceratosolen > Ceratosolen solmsi. The sequence goes on along the minus strand of NW_011948419.1, from coordinate 6,617,847 downwards.
CAATGCCTAAATAACAAATGAAAATACATTTGATACTACGATAAAAGTATTCTGCTATAAAAGCCGAAAGTTCATGAAGAATTAATTCTCGATATTGCAGCGGAATTAATTATACTGTTCATAAATACTGAACATTATTCCGTTCACGTTACCTTATGATTATGAAACTATGTAACGGAATAAATGTTTCAAATCTCATGTAGCTCACGTGAAACTCCTTATCACCTTTACCATACACAAGGAAACATTTCAGTAAATAATTGGTACTGTTAGTTTACAATGCTGTACACCCATATTAATTTATAATTACACTTATTATTTATTCGCAATTGACTCTATACTTCTACACTGTACTTTTTTCATTTAACTATAACATAGTAGATACCTCAAAAAATCCTTCTCTTTTTTATTTCTTCAATTATCAGTATTTCTCTCTCGCTTATTTATGCGTATATGCGTGTGTATTTACTTGTATTATATGTAATATACTTTTATTTTTCAATTAAAACTTTCGGCTTTGTCTGACTGATTATCTCAGTTGTAACATGCTTACATACATATATACTTTTCTCAACTATTTGTTTATATCGACAATGGAAGAAATTTATCTAAATTTATCATTTTCTCAATAAACACCTAGAACTCACTTCTCTCTGTTCTCTCTTGTATTTCGAGCGCCTTTTTTTGAATTCACATTTCTTCTCCAGAAGGTATGCTCGAAGAAGGCAGGAAGAAGCTCTGGATCTAAAAGTTGACAAATTTTTCGCTCGTTTATGTATTTCATATTATCCTTAATTTACGAACGTCAAATCGCGACGAGATACTCAAGCGGCTTTTAATTCGACATTAAGAGTAAGTTACAAACTGCAATAATTATATTTTTTATGTTTTTCCTTTTACTTATTCTCACTCTTCCTCGTAATATAACAATATTTGCATCATACGCAGAATAAACACCAATAGTGCAGATAATTTTATTCAGTTCAGATTTGCTATTTTCATTTTGATATCAATGAGAAGTTAAGAAAGGTGCGCAAATATTTATTAGAACTCTCAAGTAATTTTTAAATATTAGTCTATTTTGTACAAATGTTCGATAACTTTTTTAAATAAGCAATTGGTAAACTACGATCCAAGAGGATTTATTATTTAAAATTAGATCGATAAGTTGGATTATTAAATCCCTATCTATTAAGTTAATTTAAACACAAATAATAAATATATTATTACAATATTACAGTAATGAACATAAATGAATTGTTGAAAAAATTCCCTTTTTTTAATATAAATCCTTTGTATCTAGTTAATACGCAAAAACTATTTCAACATACTTGTAGACAAAAGCTGCCGACTGATTGTCTTTTTCTTAAATATAATATTCTTGATATGATTATTATCAATGACAACTGATTTTCTTTTATATACACGAATTTTAGCTAGTATATAATAATATAACTTTAACATTACGATTGTGCTCAATCGTCATTAAATTCGCAAATCAGATTAAAACTAACTGTACATTTTCTATATATTTACCACTTTCCTACGAAAAATATATAATTATCGCGGTTCCCTTGTAATAATTTAAATATCATTCCTAAATTCCTTGTTCTTATTGTATTCAATACGAATAAAAAAAATTTATGAAAATTACATCAAACCAATAAGAATTAAAAGATAAAATTCATCTTATATTTACATTTTTCACGGTAAAATATACGTGTGAATATGTAGATAAATTAAAACATTAATAAATTATATTAAAAATAATTAATAAAGTAAGTGAATAACTTAAGTTACAACAATTATGCTCATCATGGGATATTGATCAAAGGGTATTATAATAATATATGAAATGGATGAAAATAATAATGCAAAAAAATAACGAGAACAGTTTTCTTAAAAAATTGCATTTAATTTTTTACTAAAAAATAAATGTATGAAAAATTGACGAAACAAATAAAAGTGGAAGTTCTTGACTTTTCCTTCTCTTATAAACACACTGGAATGATTTTCCTCCCTTTACAAACATAGTATATACTATGTTTTTATTACGTTCTTATATGTACTTATTCAATACTACGTACATAGTATACGAGACGCGTAATATCGTTCGCTTTCTATTAAAACCTATTTGATGAGTTTCAAAATACTTGACCAAATTTTTTACTTTTTCACATCTCTTTAAGATATTCTTAAACAGATATTTTCTTAGGAAACCGCGTTTATATCACCTAGATCGATGTAATAAAAAACTGTTATTAATTACAAATATTCTTAAGATTTACATGTATGATTATCGCCTCTTCTCCTTTCTGTTGCTTGAGCGTATGTTTGCAATTGTGTTTTTTGTTTGTTTGTGTTTACATGTCGCCGGTCGGTTTTAACACTCATGTGTGTACTAAAAAAAGAGCCTCGTCGAGCCCAAAATGTGATCAAATTTCGATTTAAATCGAATGTAAATGAATAGATAATTATTTATTTATTAACTTAACACATTTTAATACGTCTATTTTAAAGCTTATTTTAATAACAACTCATAAATATTTGTCAATTATGTATGATTATATTTAGATACGATTATCATGTACATTATACATAAAAAATCATTATTCAAATTAATGTTACTCGGTCTTAACGAAGCTTCTTTTAGGTGTATTATTTAATATGCAAGAGAGAAATGAGAGCAAGGGAATGAGAGAAAAAATAGACAAGAGTATGTCATGCAACAGAGAAGACATTCGGAAATACAGAAACGAGAGTAGAGAGCACTTTGGCTTCGATGTTTTTCTTCTGTCAAGTTTCGGAAGTAATTTGAAATTCTTATAAGCTGAAACAAAATGCTGTTATCAAGTATCTATTACTCAAAATATTTTATTGTTATATGCCAGTAGTATTTACCACTACAGCGCACAAAAACAATTTTTCGCAGCTTAGAAAAATTAAATGTTTAAATTTATTTTACTTTTTTGGTTTAATATTTGTAGAATAACTATAAACGCTTTTAAATAAAAAATAAAATTAATAAAATGTACATTTTTTAAAACACAAGTATATTATTTTCTTATTATCAATTTCAAAATATACAATGTAACATGAAAAAGTATTTAAAAAGTTGATTTGAAACATACATATCCTCCGGAATGCGTGCGAAGTTATATTTTCTCGTCTTCTTTTACGAAGAAAAAGAAATACAAAAGGTAGATATATAAAGATTTACGATGCATAATTTCTATGAAGATCTAATTTTGGATCGTATATTTTATGTTACAGTATTTCAACGAAAATAATCAACAATATATGTCTATTTGAATTTTGGTTGTCTATAAGATTCATCCACCCATAATTCCCGTATAGATTGTAATGTAATTTTTCATATTAAGCATGCTTACAAGGGCTCATCTTTCCTCGTTTGATTTTTTAAGTTTATTTTTAAAACATTAAGAAAAATAGCTTGACAAATACAATAAAGTTATTAAAATCTAACGATCAAAAATCACGACAGAATTTGAAATTTGAAAAAAGATACATAGATTAATGTAAAAGGTATAGTGATGGTAATTCCATAGTATAGACAATATTATACATACATACACACACACACGCGCACACACACACATATATGTATATATATATATATATATATGCATATGGGCGTATATATATATATATATATATATATATATATATATATATATACAAACACATGCACATATATATATATATATATACACATACACACGCGCATAATTATATGTGTAAGATTTTTTATAGAACATATATCATAGTTTAAACAGATATGGTGTTCTGCAGATGCATGAAATTCGCTATAAATACAAGCTATTTGAATTGTAAAATTTTGGTTACTGGTGGATTCTTTGTTCATGAATGCATATATGAAATTCTTTGCAGAGTGTAACTGTATAGTATAATAGTAGGTAAATACTGTGCAGATATGATGATTGCCGATAAATGTAAAAAAGCGATAGTCTGCGCGATTTCCGAAAAAACTTCGGAAGGAAGTTCGAAATTTGTTCGATGATGAACCATATTATCGCACTCCCAAGTATTTTAATGTTTATTTTTTCTTATATTTTTCTGTTCTGTTTCGTGTCGTATTATTTTAGCATTTTATTTGTTTCTCTTCCGCGAAAAGGAAAAGCAACATTGATCCCATTGAATACGATTGTTTGAAAAAACATTCAGGCACAATTCCTAACGATTGTTTTGGGCAAAGTTTTGTGCATAACAAAAATAATTATCTATTTTTCTTGAATCTCGCACATATTTTACAACTCAAAATACTTAAATGCTTCTTTTTAATGTTTCTTAAAATAATATCACATTTTTCGTTCCGTACAAATAATCGTAATTTTATTTTAAAGGATTGTACGAGAGTCAAGATCCTAATTTTTAAAAACGCGAATTTTGTTGTAAAAACAATTAAGTACACAGAAAATACACGATGAATAATACTTTCGATCATAAATATTACTGAAATTTTTTTTAATTTTACAAAAATGTATCTTTATAACTTGTTTGTATTTTATATTGGCCTGTTTAGTTAGTCAGTTAGAGACAGATAGACAAATTAATTATTGTTTTCGCGTATTTGAATGTAGAGCTATACGATTATTGTAAAAATGTATTATTATTAAAATATCCTTTGATTGTTCGATGACTCCCCTTGAATTTTCGGTGTAGGTATTTACTACCCACCCGGCAAATGAAAACAAAGGTAAAGAAAAAAGGTCGAAAAATATACAACTGAAAGTTATAATGTAAAAAAGCTGAAATTTAGAAAATTACCGTAAACTATCGTTAAAAAATGCTAATGTTTTATTGATCAGAAAGTACGGAATGAAATATTTGTAAAAAATGTTCTAACATAAGTAAAATATATTTCTGGGTCAATAAAGCTTTAGCACACAAGAAATTTGTAGGGAGAAATACGGGGGGAGAACACCTGGAAAAAAATCACACAGTAAAAATAGAGTACATACATAGAATGTGAAAAATAGAGGGTGTGAAAGACAACAAAAAACAGGATACGTTTGATACATCGGATATATATTTCATCTGCTCATTTCTCGCAAGTACTTATCTAACGACAATTGAAGAGAAGTGAAAAAAATTTAACAAAAAAATTTTCCTATGTTGAAATAAAAAATGCGGATAGCACGCATTCGTACAAGCGTATTATCAATTCAAAGAACTGGCGAATTCAAGGATGGTTAAATAATAAAGTAGTTTCCAAAGAATGGAAGTTAATTACGCGTGTAACACTAAAATACAGTAATAATGCGATAGTAATAGTAGTAATAATAGTAGTAATAGTAGTAGAATAGTAAACAGTAAACAGTAAATAGTAAATAGACAGTAATCGTAGCGATTTGAAGAAGAAAGGAGAAGAATGGAAACTGATAGCATAGTAGAAGTAGTAAATAGATAATCTAAATAGCATAGATCGTAGATAGGGTAGACGCAACTACAATAATATAGAAGTTATAACAGTAATAGTAAATAGACGAATTAAAAATTAAAAACGCTTACATAGGTTGTTGAGAGTACAATGTCAAATGTAAAAACTACATGGCGAAACATAGCGAGAAAGGGGTTTATGGTGATGGTGTATAATGGTGAAATATTGGGCCTTTTGTCGATTGAGGCACGCGCATAAAGCTAAACGCTATCTTAAATTGGGCTTACATAATAATTATCCACTTTTAATTTAACTTTCTTTTTGCAATGCACATGGAAAAAAGAAAATAAAATTATAGTCGACGACGCGCACACGACTTAAAGCAGCTCATCTTATGAATATAGAAAAAATTATAATTCATAAGTAATATACATCGACTCGTCTCTTAGGCGAACTTGCCTTCGCTTCGCTTATAAAGAAACGACGATCACTTAATATTCAATGTTTAAATAATAAAATAATGACAAAAATGAAAATTATTATAGTAAAGTAGTAGCGGTAGCGATAGCAGTAACAGCGGTATAGTAGCGATATTATTGGTAATATTGGTATTAGTTTAGTAGCAGCAACAGCAGCAACAGCAGCAACAGTAACAGCAGCAGCAGCAGTAGCAGTAGTAATAGTAATAGTAGTAGTAATAGTAATAGTAGTAGTAACAGTAATAGTAGTATTAGTAGGAGTAGTAGTGGTGGTGGTGGTAGTAGTGGTGGTAATAATAGTATAGTGATAAACAGTATCAATGACAGGCTAAACACGATTGCTTTTAACAATTAAAATGAAAAACAAACAACGATATTGCGATAAATTGTGTTGAATAACAAAACGAATGTTGCTTCTTCATATAAAGTATATAAACGACATATTTTGATAGCGATATGATCATAAAAGAACAGTTACAAAAGTAAAAAAAATGTAGTTTGAAATGATGCTTTTAAATAACGTCTAAATTTTGTTAATATTGGAATGATATGTAAAGATTGTAAAGTAAAATGAACGAGAACAAAAAACTTTTTATGTGGAATTGATAAAAATTGTTTATGAAGTTTCGTCAAGTCCGTCTATTTAATTTTAATAGTTGTGTAGGTAGTATTTACGTAACGAAAATTGTAGTATCGTCGTTCTCCAAGGCGTTGTTTAGTTGTTTGTGAATTGTAATAGATCTCAAAATAAGTGTGTGTGTGAATTTATATATATATATATATATATATATATATATACACACACACACATATACATATATTAATTACATTAATATTAAGTATTTTTCTTTAGTTTTCAATATTTTTCAAAAACTATGAGTGCTGATAAAAAATATTTTAACAACTTAATGTAGAATAAATATATTATATTTGAGTTCTATTCAGACGTATGGTTAGGTGCAGAAGCGAGTATCTGTGAGAAATCGATGAGATGTGTGAATGTAAAAAATTGGGGCCCCTTCTTTCGCTACCATAAAACTATACGCATTCCTAAATCTAAACTAGTCACCTTACACCGCTTGTCGATTGACAAAGGTCCTACATAACAGACTCTTTTTTCATAAAAAAAAAAAAAAAAATATATATATATATATATATATATATATATATAAGAAAAATAAAAATTAAATAAAAAACCACAAGTTTTGATATTATCGTCTGCGTACAACTTTACAAACGACCGTTTGTTTTTTTATTCATCCCCGATGTTTGTCTAATCTCTAATCAACTAACTATAAGGAGCTTAACTTTTAAAACGCTCGCTCTGACAATTGTCTTCGATTTTCTTAAAAAAATGATTTGTCTTGCCGGAGCCGAGCTGATTGTGACTTGCAACGCAATTCCTGGCCCAGTACCGGTGTCGCATTTTTTTAAAAATATTTAACTCTTTTTATTATCTCGGTTAATCCGTGCAATTGAAATGTTGGAGAAAATAGAATTATAAAATTTCGAAAGGCGACAGGGGAAGTGAAGGGAAAGTATAGAATTGGTAGTAAAATACTTGAAGCATGGAAACCACATGATTGGGAAATAATAGATTGTTTTTGTACTGTAAAAGGCCTGGACATGTTTCAGTTACAATCATCTTCAAAACGAGTCGCTGTAAGACCTTTGAAAATGCTTAATTACGCTTCTATTAGAAAAAATAATAGCCTTGTTTACTCAGTATGTATCACTATTTAATATATTTCATTTTGTTCACTGCTCGAAAAGCATGGTATTACTAGAGTTATCAAGGCAATTACCATTCTATTTTATTTCCGCAAGAAAATACATTTAGAAAAAATCTCAAGCGCAGTTACAATTCGTTTATGGATACTTTAAAATGTTTTACAAATAAATCAGAATTTAAATAAAATAAAGCATTTATTGGAATAGACAGAATACGTGCGTGGTAGCTTGGAAATAATTATTAGCTTTTCCGCTGTCAATTGTCAATAGAGAGAGTGATTGTCATTTTAACTGTACATATTATGATTGGAGCATTTTATTATTTTTTTTTTCTATCAACCTTTAAAGTGTAAAAAGAAGCTACTGCAAGTCTAGAAGACGCTATTATGTTTCTTATGCAAACGCTTATTCTCTTGTTTCACCATTTAAATCACTACGATTTAACCTACTGCCTATGTCTACCTACATAAATCGTCACATCCCGACATAATTTTCTTTTTTTTATTTTTTTGTTATTGTTATCTAAGAGGGGGTTCGGGCTTTCCGAAGGTGTCCTCTCATATTTGAATGCTTCTGCATTCGTTTTTCTTTTAATAAAATAAAACAGTTTAAAATCGCCACATTTTACAATTCCTTCTATAGTATACAAATAATTTTTTGCATAACATTAACGTAAAAATTGATGATTGAACTTGTTTTTTAAAAAGTATAATTTTCTTAAAAGCACATTTTTATGCAATCAAAAACAATAGATATCATCATGATTAAGAATGTTCAATGAAGATAAAATTAAAATGATTGAAAATCATTGTGTGACTAAAGGAATACTTATTCAATACATTTCAAGGCAACTTTTAAGAAAACTAAATTAGAGTTTATTTAAGTGAAAAAAAAAACTTTGAAGTATAAAATTTTTATTTTCACTTTTAGTTCAAACCTTCAATATTTAAGCTTACTTCAGCGTTCATTTTTATGTACTTTGTGTGCGGTATCAATTTTTATGCATAAAAGCTTGTTTATGATTTATATAACTATTTCAATTTACATTGGAGAAATCTGTGTTTATCCTTATCGATCAAAATTCTTAATTGTATTTTGTTGTTTCTTGTTCTGCAATCTTAATATATTAATTTTAGGCCAATTTGTAATCGAAAGTTATAAAATTAGACTTTAAAAGGAAAATATTGGTCTCTCCATCATACATAATTATTAAAAAAATTCAAATACGTTGAACGATTTTTTATTTAATTTAAAAGTAATGTATTCACATAAAATCACTTAAACATGCAATTTTTTTTTTAATTTCTTAGCTTAATCATGTATTGTAAAAAAATTTGAAACATTATAAATCAGTAAACAAACATTATTTTACAAAATGTATTGTATCCATATACATCGATTATCTTTCATCGTATTATTAATAAAATATAGTCATAATGTAACCACTCGTGTATTATTTGTTTCTGGACACCTTATCGTAAAACCAGCGATATATCAAATATAAGGGAATTATGTATATACGTATAATAAACGTGAAAGGGCATAAACTGCCACTTATGAATGTTTCTTTACTCTTTATTCTTTTTTATAATATATTCTATATTCTCATTTTAATCTTTAATATTTATTTATACGCTCTGTAGAATAAGCATTTTTGACTACTACGTGGCTAGATCCGAACTCCGACTTCGTGTATTCAAAAAGATCTCATATTAATTTCTAAAAACAGTTAATATTGTTTCTATAAATAAAAATATAATAACGGATTATTTAATTCACAATTTAGAATAAAAAACGGAGTCCGAATCATTATGACACCTGTTAGTAAGCGCTGGCTATCCCAACTCTCACCTCGGCCCCCCTCAACGCAGCTAAATGTGATACGTTTTCCAAGCCATCCATGTAATTTCTCGTAATGGTTGATCGATAAAGGAAATTTTTATATAAAAAAATCTAAAATCTTTCATGATGAATTAAAATTTAAAAATAAAAATAGTTGATTTTGTATTAATCAGTAATAAATTCACAATAATATTTTTTTAGGCGTTATTTTTACATTTCCTTTTTCGAGAAACATTATTTAATTGGAAAGATTAACGGGTGGCTGGATCAATAATCCGAGTTATTAATATATTTTTGTCATCTTATAGAATTTGGCATTTTAGAAGAAAGAAATATTTTCTCACGAGATTGTAAAAAAAAGAAAAAAAGTAAAATAAAAAGTTAGAATAAGTAACTGTAAGAAATATGAAGTCCTGTCGCTTTCATATCTATCGGTCGAATAAGAACTACGGAAATAGTTTCGCATTTTAGATGCCACATGATCGTGTACTGGGCACCCCATTAAAAAAAGATTACATAATACTCGATTATACTAATGCTTAAGAGAAATCAGACAAAGATTCGTCATTTATAAAGTGAAAAATAATTGGAGTTAAAAAGAGGAAGGAGGTGGTCTAAAAAAATTAATCCTCTTAACTTAGTATCAATATGTCAAATAACAAGACTTATGCTTCAATATAATACTTTCTTAAAGTAAAATAATACTAAGTCTTTCCGAAAAATAAGAAAAAAAAATTGCTCAACGTGATGATATAAGTATTTAACGACGCTATTAGAGAGATTCGAAAGACAGATCATAGAGAATGCAAAGACTGGCCCCTTTGCTTATGCCGGCTCAATTATCATATAATAATGGTCAATTATCCTACATTCCAAATCATAAATACTCGAAAATGAATTCTTGAATTAAAATTGTGCTCGAGTATTTCTACTTTTAGAGCACAAAACTTCATGTTCTTAATATTTGCAAAATATAGATATTTGTTAGAAAAAAAGAAAAGAAAAAAGCCATATATTAAAAGTATCAAAAAGGCTGTTTAAAAAGTATACTTTTATTGAAAACTTATGTGAATAATTTAAAAATATAAATATTCATGGAAAATTTATAAAATAATCTATGAAATATGAAATTATATATCTACTAATTTATAGATTTCAATTCATATTTTATAAAAATGGCATATGTTAGAAATATATTTTCATAGGAATTGATATGAATGAAGAATAAAATTATGAAAGTTATTGTGATTGACGTATTAGAATGCTCTGGTTAACATGATCCATTTCCAGAAATTTAAAATTTAGCTTACTTTGGCACAAACTAGTCCCTTTCAAATCCTTAACTTTTTTACCTGTGGGCCGGCACTCGCTTGATTGTAATATTATATATACTCTTTTTTTAACATCAACTCTTGCAAAACCCTTTTTTCTTCGTTTCCATGTTGTGGATGCATTTCTCTATTTAGAATCATTCAACTAACAAAGTATATTCTCACTCATTTATGCTTACTCACAATCTCACTTCCTAATATATCGTTAAAAGTTAATTGACTCCCACTGATGCGTCAATGTTCGTGCTAATTTTTTTTATCTCTTTTCTTTTTGTGTCGATCGAACTAAATCAAAGAGTTTCCCGTCGCGAATCTTGTTTTTTTTTTCGAAATTATGTTTTGGCTACAACATAGCCACGCACTATATTTCGCGAATAATAGTTGATATTTTGGAATCTAGCGATATTCTGTTTAGTACACTCTTCGAGGATTTATTCAATTGCGAAGCTTTGCTATAATTTCAATTTCGTATGTAATAATATAATATGCGAGTAAAAGCGCACGCGTCTTTTTAAGTAGTCAATAGAAATAAGCCAAAGTATCTATTTTTTTTCCTCAACCGCGCTATGCTACAAGAGCACATAGCCAATAAGTAATCGTAAACATAAGCTTCGCAACGTACGATATGTTCAACGTTCAACGTTTACGCCTCATCTTCCTCCTCCTCCCTCTTATACTTACTAAGGATTTACGTTTAGATTAAGGTCTATGTGTCTCTAAGCAACTACTTAAACTAAGAAATCGTATATTATCCCTTCTCTTCGCTTTGATATTTCATCGTTCCATTTGCTCAAAATCTTTCTGTCCGTTCTCTGTTGTGTAGCAAGTGATTTGAGTGTTAAAATGTGCGCACCTCGACATATTATACTTAATGTGCGTGTCTTGTAATACTTATCGTTGAAACCGAAGAGTTATTAATAATTATATTAAAAAGAATCAACACCCTCAACATATGTACGACATAGTAACGGATCGTCATTGTATTAATTATCTTCGTTCTTCCAGTAATCGAGATATATGAAAAAACAGCCGTTTATTCAAGAATACTGTACCTTGTATATAAATCAATTCTTATAAATATTAAAATTTAATAAAGAAAAAAGTGCACCATGAATGTACATCTCAATTACTGGTAAGATTAATGAAATTCGAACAACAATGCTTTATGACCGACATGAAAAATCATGTCGGTAATCCACCAACTCATTCGATGACCCGTAATTATTGAAAATCCGAAGCACATCGCAACGCAGCGAAGAAAACGTGCACAAGTAGCACTTCGCACGAGCTGCAAAGGGTCTCGTGACATTGGCTTTTTTTTCATCTTCCATCATTATTTCTTAAAGGCTAAAGTTTTCTTATGTGTTAAGTGCTCACCTCGTAAATAAATGAAAGAAGCGACGAGCACGCGACGATTATTTATTTGAATTAACGAATAAGTCTTCGCTCCGGCCATTATACTTCGGATTTTCTATATTATTTAATACGCTAACGTCGAGCGCTCGTTACTCTTCGTTCTTATAAGAATTTTTACTGTCTCTCTTTCATATTTTTTATTTTACCTGTATCAAGATAATTTTAAAAACCCTTAACTCCTACTATGCATCAGTGTAGTGCCATTACCGGCCTCGAACGAAAATCTAGAAGACGTACGTACGAGTAAGTCTCGTTTCATCGAGTAGCCAGCGTGTCACGTTTGTAAAATATATATAATATATCTTAGGATTTGTATTTTGCTTTTTTTGTTTGTATGTTTATATGTTTAAAGTCTGTACATGAATGAGGACCGTCAGTCGAAGCCCCTTTCCGCATCGTCTCGCTACAATCACGTCCGCCTTTGTTTTATGTCTCGTTTCTTGTATTATTAGTTAGATCTTTTCAAAAATTTTCTGTATTTTTTTAACATGCTTTGTATTATTTTAACTTTTATGATTCTAGCGAAAAAAAGAACAGCGTACATTGGGTGAGTTTTTCTTGGAACGAGAGCAGACGACTGTTTTGGCTTCTGTTTTGTTTCATTTGTTTAACTTTAAAATGGATGAAAATATTCGCAGCTAGGAACGATGTGTCGGTGCTTTTTATTATTTTCTGGGTTATGGTTGCAGAAGCCTAAATGTCGTCATTATGTCACTCGCAACTCCCAGCCCTTATGGTCTACCCCACAATCACAAAAATATTTTTCATAATCCCACGCACCGTGTGCACACGACAAAATATTACGAAGATGTAAGACTGCAGACATCTTGACAGCAGCAATGATGCCTTAATATCAGTGTGTACTTTTGTTTTGGTCTCACTTCGCTAAAAACTTTAGTCGTATGTAAGTCGTTTATCTCGTGACGATTAACATTTTGGCAGCCGAGTTGATACATGCAATTTATGTGTACGTCATTATCGAGTCAAACGAAATGAGGTCAATCTTTTATTCTCATTTCAATCATGCAGTACGGCACTGGGGTACCAATAGTGAACGAGGGTGTAGGGCTGGAACCATTGCTGAGGCTCGTACGCTGGTCTGTCTTGTTAGATGTTGCTTTTAGAGAAAGACACTCGCAGGTGATTTGACTCGCTCAGCTGGTAGTTATGCATTTTCTATAAAAAAAAAAAAAAAAAAAAAAAAAAACGTAAGAAATCCATATAAAAAAATTAACAAAATTAAAAGAGTTTAGAGACAGTTAAGAATATAATTCGTAAATTAATAATTAATGAACATACAATCTAAAGTTCCAAGTTAAACAACATCATACATACAACAATATACATTACAAAAATTGCATTATTTTTTTTTAACTTACAATTAGAGCTGATACAGCTTCATCCATACTAGGCATCTGAATGAGCGCCATCTTTCGATCCTTAGGGAAAAATTTAAATGCCTTGACTGTGAAACTATTTTTCGTAAAGGCTTCCTTAATCTCATCTTCAGATACCGTAGCTCTATTAATAAATTAAATTATAGATTATTTTCGTTTAAATAGATAATTATATAATATATAATAAAAGAACAATGATACTTTAACACTATTCATCGATATGAATATAATATACAAAGAATTTTGTATATTATTTGTATATTATTTTGTATAATATAAAAATACGTACTATATAATTGAAAATATACATTAAACAGCATGCATATATATAACAAGTAATAAACGGCACTATTAATATGAAAAGTATTTAATAACGAATGAGATAAATGTTGAATAATTTATTTATTGGCATAGAGATAAAATGTAATAATAATAAAAATAATTACTCACGGAATGTTTGATAAATGCAGAGTTGCGCTTGGTGGATAAATGTTCTGATAATTCTTAGAGCCAGGCTTTTTAAAGCGATGAAGTGGGCTGTTGGTGTAGTCCTTGGTCAAACCGGCGTCCGGTTGGCCATCACGCGGCAACTGAACAGTCTGGTGCTTGCTCAGCGTCACTCTAATTGCTTTTCCAAATACTTTCAGTTTGTCCATATGGGTCATTGCTGTACAACCAAGGAGGTTATTACTTTATTTCAAGCAATTTATTGAATTATTTATTTCAATATGCTATAATTTCTGGATTTAATAATATTTAGGCTCTTTCGGATGATGATGATGATGATGATGACGACGATGATGATAAAAATATTATTTATTACTATAATTTACCTACATTTTTCTTTTCAAACATCGTTATATCAAACATCGTTGAGTTAGAATATGATCGAAGCATTCGAACGATTATCATACAACGATGTTAATAATTAAAGATACTATTATTCTGTAATTTCTTTATTTTATCATTTATTCGAGAAATAAAAAAAAACATATAACATATAAATAATACAAAATATTTTATAGTTATACATTTACGGTATCGGATTTAATTTTCATATAAACAAGTTGTGCTAGTTTCAATGTAAGGTGGGAAATATATTCGTAATGATATACACTAATTCCCGAAATATTAATATCTTATTAATATTAATATAATATTAATATATTATTAATTTCGGCATAATTAGTGTAAGAAATAATTTTACAATACATTTGGACTATTCTAAGTGATTGTTAATAATATTATTGAATAATTATTCAATTTAAGTACGTAATAAAATGATAATAGTATTGATAATTTGAATACAATTATTCGAACGAATTAGAAGTGTATGAAGAGATAACTTACGAAATCCAACAAATACTAAAATGCTTACCTAAATGAGCTTGATGTGATTCGGCTAACTGGACTAATGCCGAATCCTTCTTATTATAGAGAATCTTCACACGTTGTACATCCCCATATACGCCTATAGGCAAAAATTATAAATTAGACAATCGTGCTTAAAGGTACGTCCATACACACATAATTTTTTTTTAAACTAACGATCATAGGGGTATACTGAAATCTGACTTTTTAAGATTCAGGGTGCAATTGAATTAAAATTTTTCTCTATATTTAATACATGCAAGAACCGTTCGCTTTATGGATTTTTATAAGAAAAAAAAAGACTATACATTTTAATTCGTCAAATAGAACATCAACAATAATAATTGCCGATTAAATAAATATTTCATTTATTTTACTCTTTTATTCTTGTTTTATACTTAATTTTATTTACTATTAACCATTTATTGATTGCAGCATAAAATTATTACTATCTATATCTTCTAATAGTTAAGTTTTGTGCAATCAATTACATTTTGCAAGGACGCAGCTAACATATATTGTGTACTGCCTCCGATAAAAGGTTAATACTATATTCATATCAATACTACAATAAAAATGACTAATTAATAAGCAATTGATATAATGTTAACTAATTAAAATTAAAAGTAATAGGGTGTAATAATAAATTATAAGTAAATTGTTTCATAAATTAAAATATAATTTTAAAAAATCTTCGAGCGAAACAGTTCGTGAAATTGAATTCCTATTAGACTTACGTATATTAAGCGAAAGCTTTTACATGGTATGATAGGTATTTGAAATTCATAATATTCATGTATTTAATGAATAATTCAGAAAGATACTTGGATATATAGAGAAAAGTATAGAAAAATATGATATGAGGTGTAATGACACATGTATTAAGATCGGTAGAAAATTACGTGAAATATTACTAAAATGTTTCGTATAATAGCAATGATATTACGATGCAACTATGAAATAGAATAATATGTTAAAAATGGGTTGAAGTATTTACGAAAAAAATGAAAAAATCTTAACATAAAATTAGTGAAACGGAAGTATGAAGATTTAAAATAAATAAAAAGGCTATAGATAACTCATATAAAAATTACAGAAGTTGAAAAGATGAATACTTTGAAAGATACTGATTGAGCGTGATTGTGTATTATGATATATGTTGTTAAATTTAAAACTAAACAATATATTGAAAATTATAGCTATTAGTATTTAAACATTAAATAAAATAATGATACTAAAATCAGGACATTGTTTTATTTCAAAATTATTAGTGAGAAAAGTATAAACGGTATAATAATATAAACAAATAAATAAATTTATAAATCTAGGCAAAATATTTTTTTTTTGCTCATATTTGATGGTGTGTTTGAGTGTAAGCGTAAATATAATAATTAATAATGTAATATAAGTAATAATATAAATGTGGAGACGTACCAAACAGGGTAAAGAGAGCGTCAGGCGTGACCATCTACACAGAGAACAGACAGAGTTCAGTCAATAGTCAGCGAGTAATAGGATATAATGTAATAGTATAGATACGCACAAGATTCGCATTTTTATTTATTTACTTTGAAAAAAAAAAACATGAAAAAAAGCGTAAACTATATACAGAAAATCAATTTAGATAAAATGTAGAAGCAATAGTAATACAAGAATGGTTTGTTTTTATTAAAAAAAACTTATACCCATTCTTTTCTTCTCATAAAATAAATACGTGAGTATCAATTAACTAATCCTTGATATTTTATTGATCAATTAAATTAAAAATAGAAAAATTCTATTATCAAATCTTACTTATATTTGATGGAGCTACTTATTAACATTAATCATTTTTCACATTTGAAGTGTAAAACTTTATTTTATTTCTTAAATGACAATTTTCAAATAAGAGCTTTTCTTCACTCTAGAGATATACATCCAATAAACTAATGCCTTCGAATTTTTTGTATAAATTATAAAGTATTAATAAAAAATAATTCTTGTTTACAAAATTTATGATGAATATTAAAGTAATGAAAATTGCATTAATTCTAAGTTGCTTATTTGATCAATAAATTAATTATAAAATAAACAAATATAGTTTGCGTACAAAAATTAAACGTATTACTTTCTCTTTAAACTAGGGTTAAAAAACAAAAAAATTACAAAAAAATTCGTGACGTCTATCAGCTTAACGTCTAAATTATTGTTGGAATATTATTTATGCCTATTAGATGAATGGCATAAAAAGCATGAATGTTCGAAAAATGTTGACACGTAAAAATTATAAATGTTGGTGTAAATTTGATAGATTATAAAAATAATAATCGACACAAGTATTTTAGTCATATTTATTCTTGCGTCTGTCGAACTATGTAAATTGTATTTTTTCCAGGTATATTGAAACTGTATGCGTAATGCATATAATTAATGTACAAAAATACACTTTTATAAGGTAATACTATTTTAAGACTACAAATAAATTAATTTTTTTCTTTATCACGATATTGATTAATTTTCAATTTATTTAACCGTTTAAAATGTCTTTGAAAACTGCAGTTTTAATTGTGTGTTTAATATTTCAAAGCGAAACCACCAACTAGATTTAGTTTTTTTCTCCATATTTAGCTTATTTAATTGATCACTACATTGAAATTTTTTTATGTTCAATTGAATTAGTACAGTAAGTATAAGAAAAAAAAATATAAGACAATAAATCACAGAAAAAGATACGCGAGAATGGAGATGGCGAAGCTTGTGCGCTCAGCTTAAAAAACGACAGTAGTACACACAGTTATAGTACAGTAGTGATAAGTTACAGCTGCAAAGTGTGAAAACGTCGATTCGCGGATTCCTGAGGCGTCCTCGACATAACATATATATTCAATTAATGAAAAAATAGATCAAGAAAGCAACATAGAAGTAGTTAAAGTATTATATTATAAACAATGAGTTAAACAAGTACTATTAATAATTAAATAAAGATTCGGAGAGCATTCCATTAAATTGAGACCCCGTGTACCAATGTATGAAAAGTCAGATCGAAGGCGCCTCATGGATAAGTATAATAAACAATATGTATATAATTGAACGGCTGTATACGCTTTTGTGCCGCGTGCTACGGAATATTTGAGGTAATTAGGAAAGATCTTAGAGTGACTCAGGAGTGATTAAATTTCATATTTTTAATGTATATAATAATTGTAGATGAAGGCTGAGGATTAGGAAAGTAGTAGTTCGGTGTCAATAGAAAAAAGACGCATATGCATCGTAGATACTTTAAAATCTATGAAGTGAAAATATACCAGGAAAGATTGGAAATTGTAGTGCTCAATGACCACGAGAATT
Source organism: Ceratosolen solmsi marchali (assembly GCF_000503995.2). Taxonomy (NCBI): domain Eukaryota; kingdom Metazoa; phylum Arthropoda; class Insecta; order Hymenoptera; family Agaonidae; genus Ceratosolen; species Ceratosolen solmsi. The sequence goes on along the minus strand of NW_011948419.1, from coordinate 6,599,531 downwards.
ACCTTTCACTATGTTATAATTCATTTGACATTGTGCGTACAAAATTGATCTTTAATTTTTACTTACTCTTTGGATTTATTGTGAAAACTCTACTGAATAAGAAAAAATTCAATCTCGTTGCGTGAATATTAGAGCAGTACAATTTACATTCTATATTTTTATTTTAACATCTTTTATAGAGTAATGTCTCTTTATTAGTACGCGTTACTAATAAAAGTAAAATTTTCGAAACCTTTATTTAACATTACATCTACATAATAGTAAATATTTTTAGTATAAAAAATATTACTTTTAATAAAGAGACTTAATTTGAAAGACTGCAATAGTCAACTACGTAGCACTAGATATCAGAAAGACTAGCAAATGAAATTTAAACGCTATTATCTTACAAAATAATGTATGTCATTTTATAAAAGCGTATTTGAAATAAGTTTGCTGCTATATTATTGTTACTTAAGAATATAAATAAAAAAAGTTATAATAAGACTGCGTTCACATAACTGTTCATTAACAAAACCTTAAACAATAAGTAAGTACAAGCTTTGCATGTTATATTTCTACTTGCTTATATATAACATATACATATGCACACGCACGCACGCACGCACGCACGCGCGCGCGCGCGCACACACACACAACACACACGCGCGCATGTATGTATGTATGCATGCATGCAGGTGTCTAAATATATAATATATACATATACATACATAATCTATTAATAATTCAAAATATTTATGAATTTATGGTAACGTACTTTAATCATTAATTATTATAAGTATTTATAATATCAGAAGTAATAAGTAGATTACAAGATCATTCCAATAACTAGAACTACAGTATGTAAGTGTCATTTTTAAGCACTATATATTCTAATGATACCTCGAAAAATTTTTCTTAATTATATTAATATGGAATATTGTATACTTATTCTTGTATTTGTTTTCATCGATAAATTAAATTAAATATGGGATAAAAATAAAGATTACCTACCTTGCTTAAACAACGTATTTCGTTTTATATCAAAATGTTGAGAATCATTCAAATACGTTATAAATATTTATGACGCTTAATATTATTGTATTGGAGAATACTAAAAATAATAATAAAAAATTATAAAAATACCTTTATGAATAAATGAATATTTATAATATATTTTGTATTTAAACGATGTTGCGTACTTTCGAATTAAACTACATTTATACATAGAATTTATATTCTATTTATACATATGCATTAATATTTAAGTTGTGGTAAAGTTATATACGGCTTGGACTAAAAATGTAAAGAACGCCCATTTTACTTTGCACTGGTATATTCGGACTTTATATAGTACAACGATTTTGTGATAATAATTAACAAATTTTGTAAGTAAAATTATTATGCGATTGATACAAATTATTTATTTATTATAAGTAGGCACACAAATTTTAACAAAAATTGTAATTGTCACTTTATAATAATTTAGATGAGCGTAATCGCTTATCCCCTTAATAGAAAAACAATGAATAAGTTATTTATTTTAAATATGCACGAATCGATATTTAATGCAAGCTTATTTAGAAATATCGTTTAACGGACGATAAATAATAATAGAAACAGTAGTTATTATTCATCTAGTAAACTGTAAAATATGGAAATATCGGTAAGCGGTGAGATTTAAAGAACTATGCATACGCACGCTGAGCTGATTATACACGACACTTTCTTACAGTTGCTATTACAACAAAAAGCAGCGTAAAATAAAAAATTAGTAATAATAGACAAAACTATACATAAAAAAACATTTAAAAAAAAAGAGAGAAACCTAGAAACAAAAGACAGAAGGATAGAACTAATTAAAATGTACGTTAACAGATGTGTACAACACTGACCTCTTCATTAAGATTGCTGATAAGCAGCACACAGGATTGCTGAGGACTTCCGGAGACCCGCACACCTAAGGCACCAGCACCCAGATTGAAGCTGCCCAACCCGGCCAATCCACCAGCTGGAGGTACACCGTTGTAAGGTCCGGTGAGCGGTGAGGGCAATCCGTGCATCGCAGCGAATGGCGAGGTCAAGACGCTCGGTGCGCCTGCAATGGACTCTACTTCAGAAAATTCACCCGCATTATTAAAATTGTCTCCTTCCTTCGTCCCTTCTGTACTCGACAAGGGATATCGATCACGAGCTTACATCTCAACAATTGGCATTTGTTTGTTTTCTCTCGGTTGCTTTTCGAGCACCTTTATATCGGGACTCGATCGAGCGTTTTATCACCAAGTCTTCTAGTGCCTATTAGTGCTATTTAAATTGAACTCAATGTCCAATTGTCATGTCACTATTCTAATTTTTATTATTTATTATCATCGATCAAATGACGATGTTCACTCAATTATAAATGATGATAAATTTGGGATCACTGAGCTATCTATATAATTGCTTGGCTCATACTTCTAACGCACTCGTTTTCGAGTACTATTCTTGGTGCATCTGATGTTTAATGATTAAGCAAGAGTTTCTAAGCTCTTTGGAGCGTAAATAAATTAATAAGCACTCGATGGAGCATCGGGCGGTCGATAATAATAATGAAGTGTCAAGCTATAAATACTGTGTCTCTATGAGGTACATGAAAAGTCAGAGAGAATTTTACCTTAGTGATGAAAGAAAAGTGCCCAAAGTCTTGAAATTACGGAGTCTGATAATGAAATTAAATATCGTTATTGTTTAGATGGGCCCAGAGGTAATCGTAAAAAGTAAATAGATCGATTTTTTTTGAAAGCTTATCCGCTAAAAGTGTCTATTTGCTGATTAATTACGAATTATCTATTAACCGATCGATTAAAAATATATTTTAATTTACGCCGAACGCATTATTGAGTCGGTAAGTTCAATGTAATAATGTCGAGAGTACTTGCGATTAAAAGAGAAAACCTTCTTGAAAATTTTGACTCACATTCACACGTTCACACATAAATACTGCTTTATAAACGGCATAATTGGTCGAGAGGCGAATCGTGGAATTAAGATTCGAGCTGCCAAGTCATTAATAAATAACGACTAATCAGTGAAGCTCGTAACATGCGCTGACGTCAGATGAGATTTTGGAACAAGCATATTACTTACGACACACTACACAAATAATAAAACGCACGCGCACACGTACGCAGACGTAGGCACAGGCGATAACGACGCAGCTGTCTACGCGACAAAGCTATGTTCGATAAAGGTCTGCGGTACGTGAGTTTCTCATTTTGACAATTCGGACGAAAACGAGACACTCACCGGGCAGTCTGGCACGTGGCTGGGAACCAGCAGCCCCAAGAAGCAGCTGCGGCAGCAACTCACCTCCCAGTGCGAGGGACGCCGCGTCGAGGTTGGCGTCACCTGTCGGCAGGGTCGGATTCGTATAGTCCCGCGACTTGTCGTTATTGAACTTCACGTTTAGATTCTGCATTTTACTGTAATCAATGCGCAGGGTGCAGCACGAGTTGTAGATGTTTTGGCCGTCGAGGTTCTGTAACATTAATTAATTGTTATTTTCATTTGAACAGATTGTCAATGATTTTCACGTTGTAACGTTAAATGATTAAGAATCGTAGGCACGTTCGCCTAGACGTCGAAAATGTTTCAAGTATTCCAATAGAGAACTTAAGATGAAGTCTTAAATTAACGCAACCTCGGTTAGCACAATTTTTTACTTGCTAAAATCATAAATTTACTCGTTATTCAAGTAAAACTGACGTATAAAATTAATATTAAGCTATTAATAGTTTAGAAGTAAGTTTAGTAATGTATAGGAACCGAATGACTATGGTTTCTATGCATTTAATGCCTATTTATAATTGTATAAATGTTAAAGATAATTATCGTACTTATTCTTTTTCTTCTTCATATTATGACTATTACTATTATCATGTTATTACTATATTAGCAGAGTAGTAGTATTAGTAATAGTACTAGTAGTAGTAGTTATTGTTGTGATTGTCTTTATTATTTATCATTACAGTTAACAAATAAAGTATGCAGATTATAAAATTTCTCAAGCTTTCATTGCACATTGGTCAATAAATAGTATGATTTTGTACATTAAGTAAGAAGTCAGGTGATTTATCATCTTTGCTTATACAGAAAAGTACGAGCGTGCGAATGTAAGTGAGATATCAAGGTGTAAATAAATTCCGAAGAGCATTTACGAGCTACGTGCATTCGCGACGAGATGCTAAAAACATTGTTCACGATGCTGCTGCTGCTACTACCGCCGTTGGGGTCCTTTGGATTTAGATAATAATCCATTAGCAAACTCTTACAATGCTCATATAGTTTTTAAAAAATTTCACAAAATCCTAGGCCCTATCTTGCTTTTTCGTACTTTATGCAAATTACTAAAAACTAGAAGTTTGTCCTTTTAATTTAATGTTTAATCTACATAATTTATAAATATTTTATAATCAAAAAAGACTTTCCTTTAAAAAAAAAAAAAAAAAAAAAACATCGTTACTTTTTTCAATAAATATTTTTCAGAATTTAATTAAAGGGAAGAAAAAATATGGATGCTTTGTGCTAATTTTGAGCAAGCTCGAATTAGTAATTAACAAAGATTCCTTTTCGGCATAAAACTTCTGCTGAATTTATTGAAAGAAATAAAAATCCGTATTTTTTTTTATCGTATATTCATTGGTAATGTATTCACACTTTTAATAGTTTCATATAGTCAATCAACAAAATTTTATAAAAAAATGTATGGATTCTATTCGGAAAATTGATATAGTTTCTAAATTGAAGGAATAAATATAATGTTATTGGAACATCATAGGATATAATATAGCCATATACGCACTCGAGAAACTGTCAGCTATCCAACTACTCTCGACAATGTGAAACTCGCAACCCACGTATACTAGCACATGGCCAACTGAAGAGCTCTGGCATGTTTGACTTGTGCACCCTTTCGTTACGTTATGCGTAAGTAAATACATACGCATCCACACTCAAAATATAGGTAAGAGGAGGTTACAAGGGCCGCAGCTATGTGTCTACCTACCCTCATGCTTGCCTTCAACTGATGAATTTCATTGTTTGGCACCTACTATACGGACCAAGCCTGAAAAGCTTTATATATGTAATAACTTCTCTGAAATTAGCTTATAACTACCATCAGTAGATAAAACCTTCATTTACGACTAAATATTTTAATCAACTAATGCCGCGCAAGACCGAATTTCTTTTCAATGGTTATATTAGCATATATTAAATTTACATTATGACAAAAAAAGGTAATAAACAGAAAAGAAGTTCCAAGGATGTTTAGATCTTTAGATGTTTAGAGTCTTTTAAATTAAAAAAAAAAAATTATTACACCGGTGTGAGTAACAGTAATAAAAAAATTAAAATAAAATAAAAAGGAAAAATTGGAATTCTCTCAAATCACTAAATTACCATACAAATATGTGATAGAGATAAAAAAAATTTAATTTCTTTTACATTTCTCCCATTCTTATCGCGTTATAGACTTTACAAAGGTATTTCAGGTGAGCGCGCGCGCTCGCTGGTACAGCCAGATACAAATACAAACACACTAAATAACAATTATTGATAATTCTGTGAATAAATACGGAGAAATATGCTAAAGTGGATCATAATACTGTAATGTGGACAACAACATATAGAGAATTTGCAATTAGATAAAAATATATTTTCGAAAGTTATAAATCAGAAATGTATGGATTTTACATACTACTTTAAAAATAATATTTCAAATAAAATAAATACATTCTTATGACCAAAAAAAAAATGTCTCTTATAAATAAAATTGAAATCTAATTATAAAAGTTAAAACGGGTATACTTTTGTATAATGTAAAAAATTTTATAGTGTTAGTACACTAAAACGTTATATTAATATTAATTAATTTTAAATATTAATTTTAAAATATAATTGATAATAATCTATTAATTAGGAATATAATTATGAAAGTAAAAATAACTTTTTTCAAGTGAAATTTTCAAGACAAAGAAGCTTTAATTCCCATAGCAATCATATTTAAGCATTAATATTCAGAAGTCCGTATTACGCTATTGAAGAAGGAGTAACGAACGTGAATGACATATGCCGCACAACAATACGTGATGTGCTTGATTATAAGCAACTACGCATTTGCCATGGAATGAACCAGGTTATCATATCGCTAGATTTTATATCGAAACAACATAATGAATCTTCATATTTAATGAAGCGAATCAAACGCGCATGAAGTTCGAGTAATCAAAGTATTACATGCCCAAGCTATCTGCATGAGATAGAAGCACAACAAAAGCTGAGTGCACGAATATTATACGATAACGGATGTGTATATAGAGAAATTTCCAGAGCAATAGCATCTGTTGCCACTGATTACTGGATCGATTTTGTAATTCTCTTTAGATATTAACGAACAGTATAGATGATTATAACGTAGATTTATCCAAAAAAAAAAATTGATGCTTTCGCAGTCCTAAATTTTTACATTCCTAAATTTTGACTATGTTAATGACCACAGTACTAAAAAAACTGCACAAATTCTTAACTTATTACATCAGTAAAATTTGTGGATTGCACTTTTTCGTGAAATATACGAATGTACCTGCCTGAACCTCTATTATAGTATATTTCGTGAAATACATATTTCGTAAAAAAAAAAAACAATATTATAATTGTTTTATTAAATTATTATAAATATATTTCTAATTTATTAAATACATAGAAAAAAAATGTTTTAATATGATGAAAAGTCAATGTGGTAACTAAATTTAAGAAAGTTTAATTGTAAAAAAGATAAATTAAACTTTCAAGATAAATCATATTGAAATATTTTGTATTATTCATAAAATTATAGATTATATAATTGTTTTAAAAAGGTTTTTATATAAAATATATTATTAATGATAATAAATTTATACAGTTTTTAACATCTACAAATACAAAATTAATCGAATTGATTTCTTATTATGCTTTTCAAAAACATTTTTTAGTTTTGAAGTTAATATTATCTCTTTCAATGTTTTAAAGTTTGCCAAATGAAAGTTATGATTAAAAAAAAAAAAAATAAAAAAAAAATATACAGCCATGTATAAAATTACATAGTTAGATTAACTGTACTTTCATTCAAAAGTAGATCATGAAAGTTAAATTCTTTTTAAAGAACCCAAGAGCTAAATGTTTAAAGTCATTAATTAAGTAGATCAACAAAGCAAGACTTGTGCTAACAAATAAGTTCGTTACTCGCAATTTGCAAGCACATAAATCTCTCAGTGAGGTGCAATAACCATGCAACTAAGTAGCTTGAAAATAGCACGGTACAAAATAATGATAAAACATTCATACGGACTTCTTATTTAAACGATTTATAGATTTTGGCGTTTCTTTTTAATCAAAAAGTATAATCATGAAAATCGAGAGTAACAGTCAAATTTTGTTTGTAAGCAAATAAGATAAATGGTTGCTTTCATTATTCTTTGATGTAGTATTTACAGACACGATAGTGTATTATACTTTTATAGATACAATATTTAGATTTTTATTATAGGCATCCAACTATTATTATACATGAATCCTTCATTTCACCTAATAAAAATATATATTTAATTTCTTAATTTATAATAAACGTGAAAGTTTTTTTTCTTACTTAGGCATAACTTTCAAGGTAGTAAAATTATTCATTTTGCGTGCTATCATAACTAATAAATCACAATAAATCACCTTACATAGGAAAATACGCACGCGTCTAAGCGTAACATTATTATAATTATACGAATTTTTTTCAAGTAATTAGTTAATCCATATAACAAAGCAATATCTGGGTACATCTAAGAACCTCATTAGCAATATTCGCGAATATGAAACTGACGAGTGCACGAATCTCGTCTCCGCCAATGAAGGCTTGCCGCTAAGAAATTAAGTACAAAGGCGCCTAGTTATAACAACGTGGCCGCGATCTCATCGACTTCCCGAGAAGAACGAAAACAAAATCAAAACAAAACGCCGCTAAATAGCCGAAATAAGGCAAAGTATACTAAGAGGAAAGAGAAATAACGAAGCGAGACTAGAGAGAACAATCTCATTCAGGAGAATAAGTTAGGCGAAGCCCGAATATGATTTTATTAGCTAGACAGTATTTTGAATATTTAGAAATAGAAGAGAAATCAATTAGTTTTGTACAGGTTAGTGTCAAGACTTTCGGCTTCTTAAATAAAAAAAAAAAAAAACGTCAATGATATAAGTGCATTAAGTTATAAAAAGATTGAACGGAGAGTCGAATAGATAAATTTAGGTAATATGGATATTGACCTATAAAAAGCAAAGTAACAGTCACACATACGACAAAAGACGGGGCTTATTGCGACCCAAGTTTATTTATATTATCCCTGGTATAAAAGGAAAGTTGTAAGACACTACAGTAAAATATCTATTTAAACAATTTAAAGTGTTTTGCATTCCATTATTTTATTATTATATATACGACAAGTCACAAAAATGTTAATAAAACTTATTTTCTGTATACAAAATAAGAGTTTTGAAATACTATAAAAGTTGAAAAAGGTTTTCACAAAAGCCTGAAATAATGGAACTTTTAAAATTTATCATAATATTAATAGAAAATATTTTAGTCCTTTTATATAAGAATAGTGAAATATTATTTCATTAATACTGTTTCAGCATAAATTTTACATTTTGTTTTGTATGTCTATTGTAGATGGCCTAAATGCAAGTCAAAATGTCCCACCTGTATTAGTAAGTGAATTTTTTAGATTGCAAAGTTTATAATTATCTGGTAGTGTAATAAATATATTTATGAATATTTTTGTAAATGAAAAAAAAGTAAGTTAAGAAATTAAAAGTAGTTGACGGTCCATCAATAACAATCCAATTATTGCCTAATTTTCATACCAGATTTAATTAATTCACCAGAAGGAATGAACATATTAGCTGCTTCATGAGATCGCCTGATTTTCAATAGGATAATTAACAAGTTATGATTAAAGAAACTCACTTGAGTGAATCTCTCTAAATTTGAAACAAATTAATTTTTTCTCATTCTGCATACATTGTAAATTTTTCTGAATAAATTACGTTGTACGTAAAAATAAAACCTAAATTTTATGCAATAAAAATATGAATTAAATAGGAAGATTCTTAACATTGATATACTATTAGAAATAATTACTTTGTTTCTAAACGTCTTTTATAATCAATGGATAATAAATTTATTGCCCCTATACAGTAGCTTATTACTTGAAAAAAGCTATAAAATATTAATTGCCATATTGACAAATTTAATACTGTATTTTACTGCGGTATTTTAAAACTATTGTAATTTCAAATATATTTTAATTATTTATGAGTGTATAACACAAATTCATTAAACAAAATTCTAATTATATTTAAAAGACACTTGTCATTGCTATTTCATTCTCAAAATAGTAATTGAAGAATTTAAAAACACAAAATTTTCATAAATTATTCATTATGGCATAAAAATGATCATGCTTAATATAATAGCTTATATAATAGTTATAAATACATTTACCAAAAATATATTTAACAAAAATATGCATAATATCAAATCTGTTATAATTGCAAATTATTAAACGAATACTTACAAATTTTGCAGTTTGTGCTGAAAGCATATCAGTGTATTGAATAAGAGCCTGGAATGAGTCTGAAAAGGAAAAAGAAAAAATTAATTAAATCACCAGAATTATTTTAAAATATCTTAATTTCAATGTTTTAAAGTCACATTAAAAATTGTCTTTATATATAATTATTATAAATAATTATAAATTTATATATAATATGACTTGAAAAAGTAATCAAAATCCAATGCGAATTATTTAATTAGATATAAATAGATAGAATATATAATTATAATATTTTTAATTTTCAATGATAATTATTTATTTATGTCTCAATAATTTATAATTGTACACAAATGTATATAAACTGTAATGAAATTAAAATATCAAACCTCAATGAAATTCAGAAATGGTGAATAATAAAATATAATAGAAAAATAATGTATCAAAGTTAGATGTCATCGCTTATTCTATATAATTTATTTTTCTAATACTTTGATATGGTATATGAACATTTTTAATAGAGACTAGTTAAAATACATGCTAGTTATACTTATGCGATCACAATTGATTCTTTGAAGGAGGGCAAAGCAATGACAATGGCAAATATATTATTAAAACTTTAATTTAAAATTTTCAAATTTAAATCTGTAAAATCTGTGTCCTATAACTGTTAGAAAACAGATAAGGAACAAAATTTTCAAAATTTATTGGATACAAAACTAATGTAATTGAAAATTTTCGGTTAAAGAGATAAGTCATGTTTACATAATAAAACATTTATAAAATGTCTAATATTTATCTTTTACCAACAGTAATGAAGTACATATATAATACATGTTCTTATAAGATCATTTCTAAGGAACAACATTCAATAAAAATATGCTTCAACGAAGCTTTGATACCACATACCACGGAAAAGTTAACAAGAGGAGGAGCTTTGGACTCGACAAATAATTTCATAGTTATTTTTTTCCACCGGGCCGAGTCGAAACTTGCTGTCACATTGAAAAAGAAGAAATACACGCGACGAAAGTAACCACGAGTCTAGCTTAATTAGAAGCGAAAATCCAAACGGACATGGTAATTAAATAAACGAGCGCCAACCAGCCACCCCCTTGTTTATCCTCATGTGCTTAAACACACACGCACGTATGCATATACGTATATACCTAAAGGCAGACAAATATACGAAGCACAGAACTTAAGGTGAAAAAGGAATGTATACATCTGCGTTTGATGTATAACATTCGACTAAAGTAGCGAGTAGTTCCCCACCCCTCACCGAACCATTTAGGATGTTTTGCGCGACTTTGTGTAATTAAATTAATTAATCACGTTGGCTTTATGATGTACGCATTCTGCCGAAAGTTTCGTGATGATTTGCGACAAAAAAGAGTAGTGACGGACATAAAATTTAATGACTTCATAAAGAATGCCACACAACACATTTGAACCCTGAAAAGTTGATGCCAATTCATTCACGAATAAGAATATTTTTTTTATCGTATTTATCAAATATATGTGAACTATTTTTTACATGATGTCCTTATAGAACGCAAACTGGCAATTCAAAATAAAATGTATGATAAAGCATTATACACATTTCTTATGCAGATTTCTTTTTAACTTTCTTAGTCTACTTTTATAAAAAGTTTAAATCATAAAAATTTGGATATCAATATTTCGATTTACTACGAATGGTTAGTATCTAGACGTAGTACAATATATTTTATTATTTCATACATTTTTTCCCAGATATTTTGATTTCTCTTCTGAAGAAACAATATAATATACATATTTTAAATACTGTGGGATAAATGAAGAGATAGCTTATTTAAAAATATCAATATCAATTCTTTAAAACTAGCATTGTACATGAATATTTAAGTACCAGCAAAAATTTGATTTTACAATAATATTTATACAAAATTTATCTTATAACGACATTTTGTAGTATAATTCTAAAGTATTCTTAAAATAATTGAAATCGATAACGGTTAAAGAACATATTAAACTAATATTAGTTATCGTATAAATAATCCTCACGTTACTAATTTTATTGTTAATCATTTGAAAATGTGCTATTAAGTAAGTAATATTCTGTTATGGATATATTCACATATACTATGCGATACAATATTTGTTAAATAAATCTCGACATTTTCTGATTATGATTTTTCTTATTTATGCCCTTTAAAAATTTATCGTATTATCTTTTTTTTTAAGATGCATGTACGAATTCTAACATCTATATAGAGGTATCTCTACTTCATAAACATAATAATAATAATAATACAATAACAATATATAACCATATAAGAATATAATAATCAAACGTATTAATTAGTAAATAATTAAAAATAATCGTATACGTTTTATACAAGCATTGTGCAATCTATCTAGATATATTTAGACAATCAATATTCTCGATAAAAAATGAAATTAAAATTAATTAAAAGACGTTTAATGGAACCATAATTTTAATTAGCAATAAAATGACTTAAGTTTTGACCGAAAAAAAGTTTTTTAATTTTCATGATAAAATGCTCTATTTTGGCAAAATTTTCTTCTGTAAAATATTCACATTGTTATATTATTACAACAATTCATTCCATAACTATATTCTAGTAGAAACAAATTTTATTATAAACTTGTATTACATTGAAAATAGTGTTTCAATAATATTAAAACATTAAATATGAAAATTGCAAATAACATGTTCAATTTTATATTCAACTGTAATTATTACTGTTAACTTTTGAAATCTATATTTTCGTAAAATTATTTTAGTATTTTAATAAAGCTAAGTGATATTTTTTATAAAATAAATATTTAAACAATTAATTGATAATACTTTCATTTATTTCATGGCATTAAGTAAAAATCTATCTATATACATTTATTTGAAAAATATTTTAAATGTTGAAATAGGCAAGTATTTCGGTATATTGTTTTAAAATAATATTTTTAAAACTACTTGACTATTATTAAAAATAAATTTAACAGTCGTTTCTATTGTTTATAGAACATAATTAACGCTACTATTTACAAAATATTCTTTATTATTATTAAAATATTGGAACAAATCAAATTAAATATTGTTACTTACTGTTCTTTGTAAAGGTGACTATTTTCAAAACTTTTCCATATCGTGTGAAAATCTGTAAAAAAATAAAAGAAAAAAGAAACATTAAATTATTGATAATCTAAGGAATAAATTGTTGTTACATATTTCTTACATTATTCTTAATTTAAAATACTAACTTAAATTTTATATAAAAATTTGTAATTATATTTACATTTCATAAACAAAAATTCAAATAATTCACAACTATAAATTATTTGCTATGGAATTTGTTCTAGTATTAATATAAATATTCTTATAAATTATATATATAAATTAATGAATAGTTACAATTCTACGATTTATTATAACCTCGAAGTTAATCATTTATGATAATGAACTCTTAGATTCAATCAGTTTCAATATGAAGTTTACTCAAAATAATATTAATTTCTTTAAAATTTTAAACACCAATAAATCTAAAACGATACAATTTTAGAAAATCAAAACATTAATTAAGAATTCTAATTGTTTAAATAAAATATATTACTGGGCGCCGGGAATGATTTTATACGGTAATTAGTTTAACCATTTAATTAGATTAATTCAGAAAATATGTGCTAGCCAGCAGGATTTCTGACTCGAGGCAAATTGCTATGAGCATTATTTGCTCGCTTATACATAGGGGTTTGCTTTTCCACAGCCAAGAGCACTCGGTTACGTTGATAATCGAGCGGCGAATCTCTGTAATCCGAGCTAATAGAAGCCTGAATATTCATCGATAATATTTAAAATAGTTCTAAATAATTCTATCGATGGCTCAAAATTTTTGTTAATGATTTTAACTATAAATAATACGTTTTATATAAATGTCAGAACAATATTCGGGATAATTTTAAGTAATTTAAGCAAGCCTCTCATTATTATAATGGAATTCTAAGTATAAGTATTTGGTACGGTAAATAATGTAAATTAAATCGATGTACTAATGGTATGGAACAAAATACATTTTAAAACATTTATCATTGTTAGTATTAAAAAGCAATACCAAGATACAATTAAATTAAAAACTTGGTTAAAATTATTTTGAATATCTCTTATGGCTAAATGGTACACGAATTATGTTTAGAAAAAAAATATGTATTTAGGCGATTGATTTCAGTGCTATGGTGAAAATATAGTGTAAAATTTACGTGTAAAAACATTAATTTCCCGGATTACCTATAAACGAAATGTTGCAATTTTAAAAAGTATAACCATATTAAATCATTACATTACTTTGTATTTGGTATGTAAAAAAAATTATATAAAATGAATGGCATGTATGAAATTATGAAAATGTACAATATAACAAGAAATATTCTACGCTTAATACAGGAAAGTTACGAAAATGTAACTAATCTTACATTTGCAAGATCGTACACATAAAGAATCGAAGTTTTTTTTTTGCTTTTAACAGTCATTCGCATAATTTAGTAATTCGTTTAAATGTTTAATGAAACACCATTTGATAGCAATATAATATAATATTGTCTGAACATAACTTTTATTATTAATTTTTAGAGAGGAAAATATTATTCTAGATACCAAATATAAACCATTTTTGGGGTGAATAACTATATATTGTAGTAAAATCAGATAAATATCTTATAAGAGTTACTATAAAAAATATATGTACATTTTGAATAAAGTCGAGAGTTAAAAATTCTATAGAATTGCACTCTTCATGCATTTGCCCGTGTATATTTTACCATTTTCACTTATACTTTTTTTCCTTTCACTTTTATTTCTCCTTTTCGTTATTTACATTTTTCCTACTCTTTCTTATAGTGCCACCGCCACTACAGACATTCAACTCCTTGTATATCCATACTTTCTTCTCCAGTTTCTCTTAAAACGCACAAGGCCATTCCTACTCGTGTGCATTGGTACACTTTTACAAGAAACCCCACGGGAAATCAAGTAGCTGTTCACACGTACAAGCCTCACCAATACTCGCGTCAGAACTCCAGTGCACGTGAAAAGGAAAGAAGAAGCCGAACGCCGCTCGTGAGAACTATTACTAATATTTTATTTGCTCGGCGACCTTTATTTTGTCGCCGTTTTCAGTTGGCTAGCTACTGCGGCTAGTGGAAAGCGAAAAGTCAACCTCTACCAATGATTACCACCGAACGGAGTAGCTTCCTCTGCACAGCCGATAGGATTTCGCGTGGCGCAAGCAGAGCTTTTCCAAGACTTTTTTATTTTCTTTATTCTTTCTACTCCTACAGCTTTCCAGCTCTTCTGTCATTCTTTTATATTCCGTATTATGAAGTATAATATCGAAATACTTATGCTAGTCTTGTTGTTGTTCAACTCAATGATAATGTTGACTCAATGATGTTTATTTTTCTTATACGCTCGTCGTTAGCCTTGATCATTTACATCAAGTAAATATTGACGGATGTACTTTCTGATTATTAATGCAGCGAACATGTTTATTATTTTATTTACATTTATTTAAGTGAGTGTGCATTGACATTAAATAAACATTAAATTAAGATTACCTTAATTTGTTAACAAACTTGATAAACAAGTGTAATAAAAGTAAAATAAATAGAATTTTTCTAACATGGCTACATTACATAAAAAGTCGAGAATGAGCAAATTTATAATTATGTTGAATTTTAAACTTTTAATATATATATATAGATAACTTTAAAAAAAAAAATTTTTTTTTTATACTTTAAATATTTTTCATGTCTGAATATAACAACACACAAGAGATTACTTGTTTATGTTTAATGGTAAATAGAATAAAGCTCCGATTACATGTAACCGTGCATTTATACGTGCGACACTAAACGTGACCGACGCTAATTCTTAACCAAACTTTCAGCAGCATCAGTCACTGAACATACGAGGCAAATATAATATTCCCCGACAATGTAAATTAATTTATATTATAATTTCAGGAAGAATATGAGAGAGAGAGAGAGAGAGAGAGAGAGAGAGAGAGAGAGAGAGAGAGTGGGAATGGGAGAGGGAGAGATATCCTCAAATATCTTTAGTTTCCAGCTCTCAACACTTATACATTCACTTTTTCCGTTTACCCGTCATCAGCATTTTCAGTAACTTGAAAATTGATCTGCGTGTCGTTGCATTGAGCGTAGAAACTTGTAGAAACTTTACGATTATCTAATTTGTACATTGAGAATCATTAATAATTACAAAACTATGTCGTTGTAATATCTGTGTGTGTAATATATAGCTGTCATATTTAATAATATTTATTTAATGTATATTTTTTTCTACTTAATATTTTAATTTCTTATTCTATTATTGTAAAAATATATAGAGGATTATATATTATTCATCGGGTGTTTCAATTATCAACGCAACGCATATATAATAGTCACTATATATTGTACTTCATTAATTAAACTATCTTATCTGTTTTATTCTTTTTTCTTTTTATACTAAATAAATACTTCAACAGCTTATAAATAAAATTAATATCTAAGTACATTGATGTAAATTAATTTACAAATCTATGGCATGACACAGGTGATCCAGGGATTATGCGAACTACTCCAGTAACCACAAGCACAACTAGACATGTCAATATTAAAGGTTTCTAAATCAACTCTAAGTATCAATGGATACATTGATGCCTGCCTTTCTAATACATTCGTAATAAAAGCTCCGTGTATATAACAATGTAAGCTCGTGATCTTGGTTAGGTACTTAAAAACAAAACTACATCGTAACGATAGACTCATAAAAGTCAAGATATAACCTAGGCAAATATTCTTTATTAATTTGTCTAATTGACGCGTTCACTTATCTCCCTCCCTTTATCCAACAGTTTCGTGCCTAAGTTACGCTAAGTGCCTGATGTAAACTTCAATTGCAAGGCTATTTTACAAATATTTCAATTCTTGAAATTAATTCTTATTAGACTTTAACACAGATATATATATATATATATATATATATCTGTGTTAAAGTCTAATAAGAATTAATTTCAAGAATTGAAATATTTGTAAAATAGCCTTGCAATTGAGAGAGAGAGAGAGAGAGAGAGAGAGAGAGAATTGATATCTTGTGCTTGATGATGTTTTTGTAAGAAGTTGATATACTTAAATACTACTTCAGTGTTACACAAGTTAGCATTCAACACAATTTGTTATCAACATCTTTAATATTTTGATACTGCTAACATGTATGTACCTAAATTCCTATATATAGGTAGTTAGACTATGTAATAAAAATGGACGCGAGTGAATGTGCTAGGAAAATAAGTATATGCATAAAGGTTTAATAGCTACACTTTGTTACTTAAGCTGCAAATGAACATGCATTATTTATTACATGAAAATGCCATAGTATATTGAAATAAGATAGATAATATTGTTCATATTGATTATTACAAGTTGTACATTTATTTCATTTATACGCTCACATTATTTCATATTAAATTGTTGTGCACAATTTTGGCTCATGCAGTTGCAGCCCCCATCTACTTTAGGCTAATATCTTTATACATTGACATTTATTTCATAATAATAGCATGTAATTAAAAATTTGGAAATGCAAATGAATATAAATGAACAATTTTTTAATGTATTAGGAAAGAAATTTGCTCTATTAATGGAATTTCTACGACTCGAAAATAAAAAAATCATATGTTAATTAAAAAACGTATTTTTTATAGAAGCAGTATTATCGATATGGCTTATCCAATATAAATGTACAGCAAATATTAAACTAATTATTAATTTTGAACTTTTTATTATTGCATTCGATTATTATTATTATTATTATTGAATTATGAAGTTCTAAAGTTCAATTTTGAGTTTTAAATGTAATTTGCAACTTTTCATTATCGTCATTAAATATAAGATTTAAATAATAAATAAATATTGTATATTTAGATTTGGATAACGGAAGCACTTTTTTTTATGAAAAACAATATTAATGATATACTAGAAATATACCAATCTTGAATTTTTAATTAGGCATATACTATGAAATATGAAGCTTTCAGGATTAAGGAAAAAAAATAGAATTTAAAAACTTTCTAACCTATTATAAATAAATAATCTAAAACTGTATTTCACAAAATTTGTAAAAGCAAGAGCTTCATAAATTGCTTTTGCATTCAATATTAAAACAAAAGCCAAACACCATAAATTTCTCAATCTCAATATTAACTCATAGTCAAATTACAGTTGCAATCGGCAATCTGATGAAATTTCACGCGACAAAATTAAGTACTTCATATACTGGAACATGGTTAAAAAAAAAAGAAAAGAAGAAAAAAAAAGGAAACAAGGCATATCATTGAGGGTAGAACTAGCAGCACATACAAGAATGAACGAAAATTATTGTAATTATTGTAAAATTGTATTTTAAAGGCCACGGAATATCATGATTTCACTTTATGCACATCCTTTTCCTTACAAAGGTTCGTCATATTATTTATACATGTATATTTCTTGCTGATTTCTTCTCATCCTAGGGCATCTACTCCATTTGTCAGTTTCGATTCAGCGCCTCCAGGCTTCTTTTTTCTTCCGTTATTCTTCGTGGCATAACCACAATTTATATCCCCGGTAGCTATCCCTTAAAAACCTTCTCGGGCTTCGTCGTATTTAACTTTGAGCTATGGTCCTTTTCTATAAAAGAAAAGTTCCTCTTTGCTCGGCGTCTGCTTTGTTTTGCAGCATCGTGTTATCGGCCACGAAACAGAAGCGCATCTTCCTTACTGATTTTACCGTCTAGAAGTTCGTAATAATGTTATGAGGAAGTTTTCTGGTTAATGAACGGATCGCTGATATATAGTTTGCGAGTTTTATTTTTATAGTACAAAGCAAGATCTTTTCATAAAAATCACAGATGATAAAGCAATAGACTAATTAAAATTTTACTTTTTATTCCTCTTCACTTCCACTCATTTTCTTTTTTAAGTACAAAATAAACGGGAATAGTAGAATTCATTTTTTATTTTTAAACTATGAACACATCGTCGTGTTATATACGAATATAGACATTCGTGAATTCTTTGAAAATGCAGAATAAATAATATCTCGTTTGTTATTTATTTTTAGTTTGATTTATAATTTTTATTTTTACCGATGAATACACCGTAATTTTAAAATTCTACAATCATTTGTTGTTTACATAAATATCTATAAAAAATTTGATTGTAAATTATTATGTATAAAAATTAATACATAAATAATTTCTGTAATAATCAAATTGAACTTAATTGTAAGCAATTTAGCTAAATTAATAAAGCAATACAACTTAATTCGGCAAATGTTGTGGAAAATTGAATTTATATTTAAAAACAAACGCGCACATAGATTACTTATCACAATTAAATGTAAAGTATGTTTTATTCATTGAATTTGTCTGTATACTCGTCAAATGTTAATTTATATTTTTATCGGTTGTTATTGATTAAGAATATTTTATTACCATAAGAATATAATTGAAAAAATTCATCATAAAAAATGTGCCTTATTTATTATAATTATTTTAATTCACTTTTAAAAAAATTAACATTAGTATTTTGAAATACAGCAAAGTATAGAAAAAGGACTTAAATTCTGTATATTTACATTTCTAACAGATATTTTTTACTTTAAAATATAAACATGAATTTTCTTTTAAAAATATAAGCATACATTTGTATAATAAATTAGCATAATAGGAGGGAAAAAAACAATAAAAAAAATTGTAAAGACGCTTTTAAAAATATTTCCCCCAAAACCTCATGCGAGTCTTTTTTCGACGCCCATAATCTGTAAATGCATTTCTCAAAAAGGGTCTGTCGATGTTCTGAATTTTTCTTGCGGACTCTTGTCGAACTTGGCAAGCCACGTTTTGCACATCAACGAGGGAGCACTTTTCATATTTACGTTCATCTTAATTCTACTTGTCCTAAGCGCGTAAATAGAAAGAGGAAACGGAGAAAGAAGAATGTGACATCAGACCGAGCTTGTGATGCTAATCTTCTTAGCTGATTACCCGAATAGCCTAGTTAATGCTTCCCCTGCCCAATACACGTTTACACAACCTTTTAAGTCTACTTATGTGAGTTCCAATAGAACGTCATTCATGAGTCCAAAAACGAATCAACTGTGCCAACGTTAAAGAGAAACAAATACCAATAAAGTGTTTCTAAGTGTAAACTATTAATTACTTCAATGTATTCTTTATTTTTCTCAACTTATTACATAGCAAAATAGTTGATTTTTCGGTTTATTTGTATTTATTTTTAATTGTGACAATTAAATGCTATGTTTTATTTTCTGAAAAATTAGACATTATATTTTTTATTAAATCATAAGACTTACGCAATATATAAGAAGCATACATTGTTCATTTCTTATTCATACTATTGAATTTAACACAAAAAATATTTTGGAAAGTTGGTCAAATCATAATTTCACAACTCATTATGCCAAGGCTATAATCCAATCCAATTCTCTTTTACTAAACTCTTTAGTAAATCTTCCAATCTACATATTCGTAAAAGATAAGCAACTAAATACAACGTAAAACTATGCCTATTAAGCAATTTAAGTATACTCATGCAGGACTATATGCTTATGAATTCAGATAAAGACAAACGTTTCAGGATAATCGTAGGATATGAAACTTGATTGTATTCTTGCTAGTAGTACTATCGAGTAGTAGTCCGATCAGACTGCGCGTCTACAGTTTGTTCGAACCAGAAAAGACGAATGGACTTTAGTTAAAAATATATGACTCGCGCAAGATATAGCACTTACACCTACGTTATCTACTCCCTTAAGTTTCCATAAGCTCTGTATTTATTTTTTCGGCTCTTTCCTTACACATATTTATAATTTCTGCTTGATAACTAAAAGTGAATTGTTAGTGATACGGTTTTCAGCTTCAACTCATTTAGTAAGCAACTTACGCATTCACCTATTTATCTCATTATTTATTGATTTTTTATTTTCTTGTTCATCTCTTTTACATTCGTTGAACTTAAAAACTTAATGGTTCATTTAAACGCACTGCAATAGATGATGAAATATCGACAATATTTTTTCTTTGAAATGTTTTAATTATATTTCATATTTATTTAAATATTAGAAGATAAATTCTATCATTTAAATCATTATGGATAATTATTATAAGATAGCATGAAATTTTAATCGTCGTTGAACTTAACTGAAATATTTTAAAGCACTACATCTATGTACTATTGAAACTATAAAATTTTGCCATAAACAAATGAAGCTCAATTAGAAGTTTTTATTAATTTAATTAGACAATTAATTGAATATTATTTACCTGATAAAGTATATCAAGTGATATCGGATAGATCATGTGTTCCACGATAACTCGTAGAACCGTGTTAGGTCCACCCTGGGTGTCACTTCCTTGAACTGGACCTTGGTTTGATGCTTGCACATTTGCATTCTAAAAAAATCAAATAATGAACTAGTAAGCTTAAACATAATTTATACATTAAAAAAAAATTAATATTTCAATTGAATAATTTTATCATTTTTATTATTTTTTGTGGAAAGTTTAAAGTAAACCATTGATTAGTAGTAGTAAGGTACATATAACGACTAATCTGGAATTTAACAAATAATCTGATATATCATATATTACTTATAATTTTATAATACGTATATATTATATAATATCATAATAAAAATATTCTTTTTAATTTGACAGCACTACCGATTGAAAGCTCATGCGACAGTTAAGGTAACAAAAAAAGCCGAAATCTAGGTTAAAAAAACGTTAAAATTCTGAACTATACATTGACAATGACTTTATTTGATTGCCCTAAAGCACGAATCCCATTAAAATCAGCCGTTGAAAAAAACATTATTCCAATTGCACTTACTAATGTATTTACTAATTAGATTGTAAAAAGCATTCTTAAATTAAATGGATTTAGAAAAACTAAAATATATCAAATTTATCAATAATTGTTTTCATTTAAATACATCTATATACACATACATTATAAAATTGATAATTACCGAAATTTCTAGGATTATCGGGGCTCTACCAAAGGTTCTAAGGTAACATATGAATATGTATCGTATAATAAATATCAAATCATGTAATTATATAATTTTTATTAGAATTACATCATATAAATTATACGGTAAAAATGATGTGTGTAATATAATGAATCTATAACTAAAGATAGATAATCTAACTCCGATAGTTGAGGCTCACCTCCAACGATATATTGCTATATTAAATCTCTTGTCTCAGTCTATATACTCTATTATTATATAATTGTAATAAAATTACACAGTTACAAACTCTAAAATAGCGACCATTGTAATATTTATTTGCCATTCAAGAGTAATTGGAAACTGAATGATTCTTCATTAAAAATAATACAATTAAAAACTCGTAGGCATTAATGACATCCATTCATTCGGCCACATTTCGACATATTCTGTATTCTCAAACCGCGGAAAGTACGTCGGCTAATTTTACGCTCGCTGCAAGCGCTTTTACCTCCACTATTACTTTACCGTTATTCCACCTACGCTACACCTTCCACCTTCATCTTAAGACGAAGACGAAGCAAACTTGCGCTGTAACCGAGTGGTAATAACGAGAACTACGGTTTTCACGTGTACCGAGTATATGCCATTTTGGTACAACTCTCTGCAAGCATAATTTTACAAATTTGAAGAAGACGTCTATCGTTGCAAAGTCTAATCGCTTTTACACCAACTTTTTTTCAATGTTTACAGTCAATATGCTCAGCCATTTAAATATTTTCGTCTTGGCATCCCTCTTTATTGTCGAATGCAGCCCCATTTCGCTACTTTCCTTGCCTGTTACCCAGTTTTTACGCCAGACTTGACGATCCATCATGTTTATGAACGTGACTTCTTTTTGTTATTATTCTTCATTTTGTTAATGATTTGCACGAATTAAATGAGGTCTCACGAAACATTGATTAAAGGAAAAAGGGGTTTTTTTTAATTTCAAGACGTCATTCATAGTTTTACCCAGAGATACTGTTTATTAATTCGTTTATTTACGTTTATAATTATTTGCTTGATTTAATAATATACGTTCTTAAAAAGTTGTTTGAGAATACTGTTGTTTCATTGATTTTATAAAAAACAAAATATTTTTTATTTAAAAAATAAATAATAATAAAAACTTCATTATTATTAAAATATTAATTTATCTTTAATTACATTAAGGAGCCAATTAACCGCTTATAATAAATATGTATAAAAAAGTAACAAAGAATATTGAAGTATTGTTATCCATCTTCTTTTCAAATATTTGAAATATCTTCTGGAAGTACCTTAATTTTGAATTCGGCGAAATCCGCTTGAATGAAATTTTACGTCCTGCTTATTTTCTTAATCTATTTGTATGACATTCGCATCTCTAGAATGACAGCTGAATCGACGTTATTCTCCAAGCAAATAAAAATAAAACATCGTAGGGAAAAAGCCAGATGCTTTGTAACATCTTGACATATGATTAACAATAACAGTAGATTTTTTTAAATAGAATGACATGGTTAAAAAAAGTAAATCATAAATTGTCATGTGAGTTGATATGAAGTATAATAATAAATTATATTATCTTATTAAAAATTATAGTTAATATAAACAAATAAATGAAAACAATATATAATTATTAATATAATTATAGAAAAAGACAGCATTACAAAGAATAAAATGTTCGTCGGTGTAGTGTAACATTACTTCAAATATTTAAAAATATTTTGCTCCAGTTACGCACTTTAATCATTTTAATTTTGCACGTTCATTACAAACTTTATATAAGTATTCTATTGTTGAATACCGATTTAATTAATACTCATGCTGGAATAGAAAATTTATATTAGAAAAATTAGACTCTTTTCCGATAGATAATGATATGATAAGAATAATATCGATAGATAATGATATTATTAAATTTTCAATAATTAAACACGATTCCAATATTATTTTTAAATTATTATTGAATTTTTATGAAATAAATGTTTTGAATTACACTATTATATAGCAATAACATTTAATTTGTTTTATATAATGAAGCCGATAACTTTAGTAACTCAATGGACAATCCATCTAATCAAATATACTTCTAAGAAATAAAATCAGTAGGTAAAATAAAAGTAAAAGTTGCATGAAAAGTTTAAGTCACAGACAAGATATCAAAAGATTGAGTGTATATCTCATGAGTTCGTTCGACTAATATTAACAGCATCGACACAATTATGTAGAGGTAAACTCCATTGCTTCGAAAATTCTTCATACGAGCCTCGATAGTATATAAAAAAAAGAGAAAAACAACATATAGGCAAAAATGCAAACGTTGAAGTTAAAAGAATATGCATCTGTCATGACCTGTAATGACAAGTCTCAAGCAAAGTGAATAAAGAAAATGGCTGAGAGGTACAAAGAAAACATGAAAAAAAAGTAATTCTCGTGAAATCGAATCTGCTCCTCCTTTTCTCCATTATCAAACTGCATAAATGTTTTCATTATGTTATATCGTGAAAAATGTTTTACCATATATATACACTTGTAATTAGATAACAAAAATAAAAATAATCGAAGTAATCGTAAATAAACATTTCCTGTAAATGGAAATTCAAAGAGAACCCAACAAACATGTCAACCATATGAATGAAATGATATAAAAATAATAATTATATTATAATTATTGGAAAAACGAAAAAAATTCTTTAAATGAAATAAACATCAATAAGAAGCAAAGAGCATACAAATAAAAGTCTTCAAGATAATGCAATTTTGTAGTTATTTTAATACATAAAAATGTATTACAATGGATTAATAAGATAAATAAAGATAGAAAGTATTGAAAATAATTAAAGTATTACACTTTAAAATGCAAGGTTTTGCAAAACAATATATTCCTATATTCGTTGAATTCTTATTTGTCATTTTCATTTTTTCTCCTCTCACATTTCGCAGTCTTGTTCTATCGAAGGTATATTTATTAGGCAATATGAATTTCTTAAATTCATGCATATTTATGAAATGTTTTCTATAAACATATTTTAACATTTATGTTAATTTTTACATTATATTAAATTGTAAGTCAAACAAAAAATCATAGTTTTATTATACAAACCTAAAATATGTTAATAATTCAATGTTCTAAATTTTATCTACTCTAAATCATATACAATATTTATATTTCTTTCAATTTATACGATTAAGATAAAATTATAATACAAAAAAATATTTAATATATAATTTCTTATAATGAATAAATATAAATAAAGCAAAATTTCATAAATTTATCATTAAGAAAATTACTTAAAAAATAATCACATGAATCTAAAATAAATCTCTAAAAAACTTATAATAATATTTATTTAAGACAATAATTTTTTATTTTAGTAAAACTTGTATTTTATAATCAGGTTATGAAATTATAATATTCAATAAAAATTAGGTCTTAGTTATTACTTAATATAACAATGATGATGATGCTATAAAAGAAAAAAAAAAATCTTTACCGTAGTTAAACTATCGACAGATAATAAAATTAAATTTATATAATATGAATAGAACAGATGAAAAATATTTACAAGAAGTATAAATTCATCTGCTTGTTAATTCTGTTAAAAAATTGTTAAGTATAAATTTAATCAGAAAGATGTCAGAATTTTCAAATAAATAAAAAATATAGGCATTTTGAAAGAGATTTTATAAATTAATACTGTCATTCAATAGAATCAAATACACATTAATCTTCATTTTGAATATATGAAAAATGTGCTTTGAAAATAAAAATCATATTTTATATATATATATATATATATATATATATATAAGAATATATTAATAATTTTAATATAAATGTAAGGAATTGTAATGCATGTTACCTTTCATGATTATAGTGAATAATTAATATTAAAACTTAAATATTTGTAAAATATTCAAAAGTCTGTATGAACTTCTTTAAAGGCTTATCCCTAAATTCATAATGTGTTAAATGGCTGTGACGTGTTCCGTCAATATAGTTTATTGCTCCACTTAATGTTTACAGTATTCCCTGTCATACAGAGATGAGTATAAATAGGAAAAACAAGTATCAACTATAACAATATTGAAATTAAATTAGTCCGTATGTCTTTCTTGCGTAATTGAACGACATACGCCAGTTACCGCATATTACAAACGACAAGCTATTTCTCATTATTATAATTTGTAAGAATAATAATTAACCAATCTACTTAATGCTTACATTTAATAATTACATAGTAACAGTTAAATTTCATCAAGTCATTCGCATTCATTAGATTATAATCGTTAAAAATCATGTATTTACGTAATTAATATCGCTGTCTAAATTACATTATTAATTTCCAAAATTCATCATCTTTCAATTTTCTATTTGCTTAACATATGAAATCTATTTAAAATTATTTGACAATAACTCGTGAACAATAGCTTGTGAAAAATAATTGATCGAGACTTTGTATGATGGGATAAA
Organism: Ceratosolen solmsi marchali; assembly: GCF_000503995.2. Lineage (NCBI taxonomy): Eukaryota > Metazoa > Arthropoda > Insecta > Hymenoptera > Agaonidae > Ceratosolen > Ceratosolen solmsi. The sequence goes on along the minus strand of NW_011948419.1, from coordinate 6,573,365 downwards.
AGATATTGTAGGCCATACGATCCGTTAAAAAGAAAGAGAACAATGAAATACAAATAATTTTAGTTTAAATAATCATTATACCAAATTTTTTACAACAAGGTAGAACTTTCGTTTCAAAACTCAAATCGGTCATAAAATTCGAGGTAAAAACTCATTCCAATAAAAGCCTTTGAATACATATTTGTTCGAAATTGAAAATTTTCTCACGTCATTAAAATATAATTAACGTTTCAAACGTTGATCTCCATAATAATAACTGAAATCAGAAATCACAAGAAACTTCAACCAGTCGTAAAATATAAATGAATCTAAACATAAAAACGATTTATCACATAATCCGCAATCCGTCGATTACAATTACACGACAAGCATTTAGGGGACCCTTTGTTCAAAATTGCTTTCACCTAATATTCAGAAACGCTGCTGACCCTCCCCACAAGAGTAATGGCCTTTCGTCCGGTTCGTTCCTTCATTTGTTGTCCTTTAAAGTCCGCATAATATTACAGAGTAGCGCTCTGTCGAAAGTGAACGGGCACAGCAAACCAATTTGCCAGCAAGTCACCAAGCGATGCTAAAGGAAGAATGGTAAAGGCAAGCAGCATCTCTGCATCGGAAGGTTCAGGGATTAAAAGCGACAGCCCACTAAATTACGAATAATATAGAATAGAAGATTGGTTTAACGAAGACATATGCTTTTGGATGCAAAAAATACAGCTTATTAATATTGTCAATGATTTTCCACATATAATTATGAACGGAATTCTCATTGGATTACTGGCAAATATATCTAATAGCCAGAAAAATACACTCGGTAAACGATAATGCTTAATATTTGGTAAAATAACTATAATACAATATGAAATTTAATTATAAAATAATTGAATATTTAGTAGCTAACCAAAATGAAAATTTCAAGTCAATAATGAATTGCAATGTTTACCCATTCTGAAAAATTGCCACAAGTAAAGTAAATTATCTATGTTACTTAACAGTCGAAATTGCATAATTATTGCTGTGTTGTTTTATAAAAGACCTTTTCGGATTTGCAGAAAAATTTGTAATTATATTATTTTTCTGGTTATAGATTTCGCTATTTCAAGTGTTGAAAATAATAAACTATATAAAATCAAATAAAATATGAAGATTGGAAAGTATGTACCAGTCAGGCAATTGCACAACTAGTGAAAAATAAAAAGAAGCGATTAAGCCCCAAGTCGAATGTGTGACTTGGCCATACGTATGGCATTAATTACTTTCACGCATACGTCAAAAGAAGTAAAGAAACAAAGAAAAACGAATGCGAGAGAAAGCTCGAGGGTGAGACGAGTCTTTAACTGCAAAGTACATAGTCTTTTCTCTTGGCGATTTCTTTTTCAATTTATTTAGTAAAAGCTTCTCTCCATTTTCTTTTTATATTCTTGTCTCTGTCAATATAATTGATTATAAAGAGTATATAGTTCTATATAATTAAAATAAGATGTATTCGTCTTAAAATGTCAAAGGCAATATATAAAATTTTTCAAGTAATTTAAATATTTACGGCTATTGCACATGAACATTATTGTGGCGTTTAAATATTCAAGTTACTCATAAAATAATAACCTAGAATTTCATGTAAAATAAATAACTATTAAGCATTTTACTTGTTAAATAAATCAGATAGACAAGATTGTATTATTAAACATTTTCATTTTTATTTTCTTAAAAAACACAAATTTTTAATATTATAATAAGTAATAGTTATCAATTAATATTATAAATTGATTTCAACCGTTTCAAATTCAGAACAAAATTATTTATTTTATTAATTATATTTTACACAATTCAATTCAATTTTTAAAATGTACTAAAAAAAAATTAATAATTCAGTCAATGCATTTAGTACACATATTTCATATATAATATCGTATTACAACTCTACATTACTAATACTTAACTGGCTTAGCCTTTTTACATGTTCGTATAAAAATCTAGACGTTAAATAAAATGCGAAAATATTTTTGATGCTAATTTTCTCAAGTCTACATTCCCTCTTTGCATAATTATGTCAACTGCTGTTCTTGTGGTGTGCAATATCTTCAACCTGTTTTTCGCTTTTCGCAAATGCGCTTCTCCTGTTTAGAAGATATAAACCCCATAATTATTCTGAAGACTCAGTTTTATTAAATTCTAAAATATACGCGATAGACTTTCCCCTAATTTTTTGAAGATAATATAAACTAGTAAATGCATTTATGCCTCTAGTTTTAAAAAATATTATTTATATGTATTGATGTATAGGTACATAAGGCACATATATTTGCAGTTATTTATATATAGAATTTATATAGTAGACTTTCTCCAGTGATAGAAAGAACAATATTATTCCAATTGAAAGTTTTTTTGTTAGTAGATATATTTATATGACTTATATTAAAATCAGGGATGCGGTTAAACAATATTTTTTATCAAAATATTATTATTTTGTACTTGAATACCCGTTTATTATAGTATTCTATTGAAAATATTTCTTTTATTGTTTTAATTTACTACTCCTTTTTTCTAATAAAATTCATTTTAATATTTAATTTCTTAATATTGATTTATTAATTTTACCATATGACTCTTTTTTTTAATTACTAAATTAATAGAATAATATTAATTTTTTCAATAAAATTGCAATATTAGTTTAATAAAATCATTTTTCTAAAAGAATCACCTAATGTAATAACAACTTTCATCATATGAATTAATAACAAATAATAACGTATTTACATGACATTTATATAACGTATATATACATTTGTATTTGTATGATTTAAAAGAACATTGTGTGCATGGATTAAGCAAATTGAAAAACGTACGGTGATCACATATAAATCGTAGTACCAATTAACGTGACTCCCGTTAAATCGACTGCAAGATCTAATTATTTCAGCTTTGTAACTCTTTAAATCTCTTCGTAAATTTTCAAATTGTTACCTGCATGTACATTTTCTAGCGCACCATAAAAATCTTGAGCTAGTTTACTTTCTGACTAAAATACACTACCTTTTTATATGCCTTCTATTCCAATGAAAACTCACTATATTTATTCGAACTGATTATTAATTAAGAATTAACTTAGAACTAAGTTTTCATCATTTTACTCTTAAAAACTATATTATAGTTAAGCAGATGTATACTATTTTTGCTAATGTTATTGAACACTTATGTTGAAATAGATAATAAAAAACATATCTAAGGATAATTTTTATGAAATATATAAATGTATTTTAAAATATAGTTAAATTATCTTTACAAAAAAACTATCTTTAAATTATTATATATTTTGTCAAAAGAGCATTAATCAGTAATAGTATTATTATACATAATTATATTATATTATTACAATACATATTATATTTATACATATATACACACATAATACATATTAGACATAATTAATAGTTTTAAAAAATTCAATAAATTCATGCAAGCCAGTAGATATTTGAAAACTTGAATCAGTTTAAGAATTTTTTTATGAACTTAAAAGCATATTTTTCATATATATGAATAGATTACAATATTTATATAAATTAAATATACGATTAAAAGATTTTTACCAATTTTAATGGCTTTGAATTTATATATATTTTTATTAATTGTATAATTTTGTTAGTTGATAATTTAAAAAATTATGCAATACCGCATTATGCACTTGACAAAAAAATGAAAAAATCATTAAATAATATAAATAATTATTAACACAATGATATTTGTTAACATTTTTAGGAGTATTATTAACTATAGATAGCGAGATTAGTAATACCCTTTATTACATCTACGATGTATTCATCCCGTTCGTTTATATAATTTAATATATAATGATGTGACGGTCTAAAAACACGTACTGTTCACTCAAAATTTACTACACTCTAATTAATTAGGCTGATAAACGAGTGACGTTACGCTTTCGAGGCTCTTGTAAGGCGGAAGTGATTAATTTGAAAATTTAACTGGAAAGAAAAAAGAGAGAGTGCACGTCCTAAATTTTGCGCTAGATCCCCTCAACTTTCGATTCTCTCTAGCTCTCGAGAATTAACGCATCGTAAATTTTAACCCTTTTCATCTCCTATGTCCCTCACATACCACCATTTCTCCACTTTCAATGTGAAAAATGTCGCGCGATTTCATCCCTATCCAAATCGCCTGTGTAGTTATTGGAGCCTATTTGTACCTAAGATGGCCAAAGTATAGTAAAAGCTTGAATTTAATTGATTATTTTGAGGATCAATGAAGCAAAATTTATAATCAACCTTTATTGAATAACGCATTATTATCAAGAATTTAGAATGTTATAATGAGAAATTATTAAGCATATGAATATTTTTAAAGATATATTAAAATTTATTTAAATTTGTTATTTCAATTATATATTTTCTATATCTTAAACAGGGATTTAATTTTGATGTCCATCCATAAACACATTTGAATCTCTATTTAAAATAAAAATTTTCGATAATTTTAAGATATTAATACATACGCATTAGGAACAAATATATACTTAAATTTGTAACTTATCATGCAGGTTAACAGTAAATATTTCAAAGACACAAGAAGCTTCAATACAATAAATTACAATAATAAATATTAACATTAGAAAGCAATTGCTTTAACTCAGCAATGATTAATACGTATCTAAAAATAAATTTTACTCAAAAAGCTATAACTTATTCTCTCTTTCTATACATTCAACAAATAGTTTTAAAATATTTAGCAATATATTACAATAATCTTTCTCAATTTTCATCCGTTTCCTTACCTCAATATTTATAAATTAAAATTTATTAAATCATTAAACATTTTAAATATTATTTTATAGTTATAATCAATTTCGATATTAATTGAAACTTTTTTAAAAAGTTGGAAATGCTTGATACAAGAGAATTATCCAGCAGTACAACTTATTTATAGTCGAACAAAATTCTTACGTTTTTATTAAATTATTGAAGCTCCATTTTCGTAATATGTGATTTATTGCGCATAATATAGTTTTGAAGTGTATATTTATAAAAAAAAAACATATATAAATTTAATAATTAGAATAATTTATCTGTAATTCCATTTTAGATATTCGACCAAACATCTATACATAAAAGATATATTAGAAAATGACAGAAAAATTAGTCTCAAAATCACTTTTTTTTAAAGAAAAGAAGATCATTATAAAAACAATTTCTTTAATATAATGAAAAAAGTACAATTTCATCTTTATTAAAAATATTTTATCATATTTACTTAAACATTCGATTAATTGCAAATATACTTCATAAGAATTATCATTGTAAATTCGAAATGTAATTAGGAAAAGCTGAACAGACTTTATAATATTTAATGTTAATAAAATAACGATAAGGCTCACAGCTGCTGTGCTTGGAGCTTTTGGTAATATGGGCTTGATTAAATTTTGGGCATTGCTACGCAATTCCGCTTCGTTGCCATATTTTCAATCCAAGGTCAAAACGGACAATTTTCAAACTACAAGTCATCGTAATAATGAAGTAAAAAAAAAATGAAATCAATTTTCAACCAATTTGCTCCTAAGCTGCAAAACAATCCAAATTATTCATCATCATAAAAATTATATTTCAAATTCACAATAATGGTTACTTTAATTATAAATTGCAAGACAATGAATTAATCACAGTTACGCAATATTATTAACAAATTCTATTTTATATAACGAAGAAGTATTCCACTTTCTTAACAAAAAAATTATTCTTTTTTATATACTTTGTTTTGTGTATATAGAACATAATTTTAACATCATTCATTTCGTAAAATCATTCATAAACAATATATAGGCTATTAATTTTCATAAAACCACTCTAAAAGCTATATAATAGATAATCTATATTATAACTTATACTATTCAGTATTTTAAACGGTAAAGTTTTTTAATACAAGGATATTCTACATAAGATTAAAAACTAAAATTAAAAATTTCAAGATATTCAACTTGTTATATAACATTTTGCAAGTGTTGTTTCATATTGAAATTTTGATTGCTATTTAAAAATTATAACAAAAACTATAATAATATACAAAAAGCTAAAGATTCATTTTTTGTTTTCCGCTCAGAAAATATAAAAGTCACAAGACTAACCTAGCTAAAACATAAATATTAATATTATCATATTTCTGCTTATTATAAGGTAAATTATTTAAAAAAAAAACATGGAAACAATATAAATAATTACTTTGATTTACCTAAAATAAATACTCGGTACTAAGAACAATTATTTTCATACTACTAAAATATACAAAAGTTGATAAATAAAAATCTTGGATTTTCTATGCTTATATTTTGTAAAAACATTAATGTGGAGATTTTTGAAAAATAGATTTTAACAGCAAAGAATAAAAAATCTTTGATTTTAATCATTAAATTAAATATTTTTATATATTATTAGGGTTATATTTTACTATTGTTATTGTTGTTGTTGTTGTTATTGTTGTTATTATTACATATTATGGGTTAAAATAACTTTTCGAGATAGGAAATTAATGGTTTAAATGTAAATTTAAATAAATTTTATTAGAAAAAAACCAATATTTCAGCAAACGTGATGACGCAACTGGTTAAGGCATCCTGTAGAATGCAATGATACCGAGTTTCGTTTATGCTAGTAATACGGCACTCATACGATAATCTTTGACATAACAATGCATAAATAACTATGGGGCATGACATAACATCCTATCATAGGAGTAGTAATTTTGCTAGAATAAGATCGACGGACGTTACGAACAGAACTAAAACCTTACCAACTTGCGGAATTGGGCTTAAAATCAGAATATTACGTGTTCCTCGTATCCTACGGGATCTGCAAGTGCCACAATGAAGTAAGAACAATTTCGTTTAAAATTTTGTTAAATTTTTTAATGTTATATACTTAAATGAAATTTACTAATGCTCAATTCAAATAATTTTATTATTTTATAATAAACTTAATATTTAAATACTATATTGAATTACTGCAGGCATAAAATACTTGAAATGTTATTTTATTTTTATCGCAAATTAACCGTAACAATTACATATATTATATGTATTATTAAAAAATTTCTAAATGCCTTCACATTTTTTTTATTAAAAATTCAATTATTCGATATTTTAGTACTTTGTGCTTTAAATAATATTCATTTAAAAAAGTATTAAAAATGACAAAATATTATAAAGAATTTATAATATCTAATATCATTTATCCTTCATATAAATAACCATTGTTTCAACCTTTTTTTATTTCTTTCATATATTTTTTAAACAATAACATTAACGAAAATGAGCCACATGTTTTGTACCATTAGAGTATCTTATACTTTTCAAAATAATATTATAATTTAAAAATAAATTTTAAATATTTGTATTTTTTAAATAAATATTAGCATTTTTATACAAAGATACAAGTAAAACAGAAATTTTGCTCTAATTGGAAAAATGTAAAATTCACATTTGCATGAATTCTTGCCCTTTTCACCAATACATATACTAATTATATGGATATATATACTTCAGTTTCAAATTACATATTAATATTTTAACATATCTTATGCGAAACAATTTTTATTCTTCATTCATTAATTTCTAAAGTTTTAAAAATAAACACAGTGTATTTTCATCTAAATTTGCCTGGACTAAAAGACTATAAAGACCATGAACGATAAAAATTTCAGACATAAGGTTAACAACTAACAAAGAAAAAATTAAGTTATTACTAAATTCTTAATAAAAAGCTAGTAAAAGGGCTTGCAGCTAAGTTCATTAACATATAAAAGACTTATACACCTGGGAAAAAAAGAAGAATTGAAAAAATTACCCGAGTACATACATCATCATCATATTTTGATGTTTCAATTTTTTAGCCGAAAGAACAGAGTAATCAAGAAAAAATATCAACACTCGACTTCTGGCAGTACAAAACAGCTTTTTCTCTTTTTCAGTCTGCTTCTCTTTTGCGGATCGAGTTGGACAACGGGATGGCTTTTAAGCATAAAGGACTGCGTCACCGAGCTTCTCTCGTTCTCTCTCACTCTGTGCATCCCTCCTATAGGACTGATGGAGCATTTCACTACCAAGTTACTGGAACGCAGTTTCGCGGGCGAGGGTGCAACACGTGTTTGAATAATCAGTCTTCCTCGCTACATACGGAGATGTTGAGCTCTGTCCTGAAGTTGACCCCTTTCACTAACTTACTCAGACACTTTCTTTCAATCTCTGACGACTTCCTCTCTCACTCTCTGCCTATCTATCTCCATCTTCATTTTATAACTCAGCTTTAGTGAAGCGTCAGAATTTTCAGTTAGCCCCTATCCATATATCTATGCGCTAAATATACACGAACACGTATTTTATAAAGTTTATGAAAAAGCTAAGTAGATCGAGAAAAGTATTCGGTATTTGCATACATTGAAAACATATTTAGCTTTTTTAACCGATATATTAATGTCGGTATTGCCGTACGTGGAATACTTCACTGATAAAATTTAATATAAAAGTCAATGAATAGATTTTCAATATAATAAATTTCTATATCAAAGAAATCCATATGGATTTATCTTTCGCTTTAGAATACATACGTATTTAATTATTTAACTAATGTTATTAAATATAAAATCTTAAAAATTTCAAAAAATAAAAAATACGGTAATAAATTTTCGATATAATTATCAACATTAGTATTAATAAATTCTAAATGCTTATCAAAATATTTGATAAACCTATCATTTACTTTAAAAAAGATATTCTTTAATATGCCGAAGCATTTCCTATAAAAATGCATAAGCCTAACAAAAAAACACTTATCGTCTCCAATGAAAGTGATATTTTCAATAATATGAAATAAATTTAGAATTCATCAAAAAGGAATCGAAAATTTATTTGATAAATAAAAATACATGTGGGAATTGAAAAACATAATATATATGACATTTCAATTTAAAGAATATTTTTAAAATTAAAAATACTAAAGTCAAGAAATTTCATTAAAAACATTTTGTAATAATAATTAATAATAAAACACTCAATTGTAATAATATTTATGTGCAAAGTAGCAATTATGCAAATACTATTTAAACATTACTTAAACAATAAAAAAATTAATATTGAAATACATTAAATATTATATCTAATAGGAATTATTGTAAACAAAATGACCCATTATTTATAACGTATTAGTAAATTATAAATTTATAAATGTAATAATTAAAACTTATAATTATAATTAATTAAAAATTAATATTTGGAATACTAAAATCTTGAAAATTAATAAAAAATTAAAAACCTATCACTTTATCGTAATTATTCATCCTTCTTAGAGCCGAATTGAATTTATACCACATTAATTTATTCATATACAATTAATTTAATTAATTACACGTGATAATCGAAATTCTTTACTAATGTTTATACAATTATATTTTTTCAATTTTTTATATGTCGATATACACATATGATATTTAAATAATTATTCTCTTTCCCCCTCTTTCGCCCATCATAAATTTATCAGAAACTATATTTAGTTAAACATGGATTGATAATTATATTTACAATATTATTAAATTTATAATAATGCAATATTATTTTTCATAATACAATGCAATACTTGCACGAAAGTTGAAAGAAAACAAATGCACTACTCATATATTTTGACATTTCGTGTTAAAAAAAATATTTTAATACTATAAAAAATTTATTTTGATGTACTATATATATATATATTAATTATAAATTCATATATTTTCGTTAAACTAATGGAAAAGAACTATCATATTATTATACGTAACTATACGTAGAACAAAATGATAATACATGCATTAAAAAGTATTCCCAAACTTTTAATGAATAACATATACATCATTAGCTTAGCATAAGTTTTGTGAAATTTCCACAATCGGCATAGATCGATATATTTATTAAAATGTTCCGCAGAATCTGATAAATATAGATTCACTTTTATATAGAAACGTTAAAATTCATACGTGTGTAAGAAAATTATATTTTTTAAAGCAATTCTATAAAATTAACGATATATTAATTTTCAAAACTCATGCACATGTACTCTGAATACGAATTATCATTCATATTTCAATTTTCTTTTTAAATGCAGTAACTAATGCAGCAGAATTCAAACAAGTTCAATAATTTTAGTAAATTTACTGTAAATTATGTATCTGATAATGCATTACATAACACGTTTAAAAATTTTATTTATCAACGCAAATTATAGTAAGCAAAGTGAATATAGCTTGTTACTAACAATGCCATATATAATTTTAATGACAATTATACATATTATGTAATTCATTTAGAAGGTATTAAAATTGTAGATTTAATAACAACGTATTGTAATCAAATTTAATAAACTTTAAATATAATTTGTTTATCGCAATTCATTTTAATTCTATTATTCAAAATTGAATAAAAATACTCTATAAATTCTAAGATTACTAAAAAAATTTAGGTTCTAATAATCATATATAAACAGTAAAATAAATTGTTAAAGCAATCATTTATAAAAAGAAATGACTTCTCTTTTATCAAGAGCAGAGAATATTGATTCATTTCTCGTAAATATAAAAATAATACTTTTAAAAAGGCATGTGCATTATAGGTAGGTTGACAAAAGTTCGAACAAAAAGTGATTCATTTGTCAGTATATCAAGATTTTTAAGTTTCTCGAGAAACATAAAGAAGAGAAGAAAATAAGGACAAAAATCGTAGAAAGGTGATGAACATATCGGAAGGAACATAGACAAGACAGAGAAACCGTATACAAGGTGTCTCGATGAAACAATGCGACATCGTATATCATTCAAGACACTCTCCATTAAAAATATTATAACATCGTACTCTCCTTGTATATGTAGAATAAGAGAAACCACTTCGATGAGTGGAGAAGGAGAGAAAAGTCAGTTCAAATAATATGAGCACTGTTAAGAAACATATTTTAGTTACATCAATCTTAAAAATATGGAAACGTCTTCAAATTTTGAGTAAAGTCCATTCTGTTTCACTCTCTACTTTTTTAGTCTTTTTTGTATGTTATGTAATCTATTACTGCGTTCATAAAAACTATATAAAACATTTTAGAAATATTACATACTCGGGAAGGTAATCCTCCTTCTTAACATTCTAATACTTTTTTCAAAATTTCCTAATTTTACCTCCATCCATCGGGACCTCCATCCCGTTTTCCTTTCTTTTATAAAAATTTTATTTTAATGTCATCCTAAAACATAATTAATATATTAATAGCAATTATTATCACATAATAGAAACAACAATACCTTACTGAAATAAATAAAGTACTGAAGCCTGTATCTATATTTGTAAATAGAGAAAAATAAAAAATTTTTGCCCTATTCTTTAAATCTGAATTAAATTTATGAAATGCAACTTTTTGTAGTTAAAGAAATAACTAAACTTTTCGTATAGCGATAACACTTAATATAAATTTTTATTATGCATATGGAAATAAGGATTTAATTTAAAATGCTTATTTATTAGAAAGTATAAGAATTTCTAATTAGCATTTAAAAATATGACACCATTTGTATTATCTTTTTCAAAGTACATATTATACATTGTAAACTCTATGATTAGTAAGCATTATGTAATATCATATTTTAGTGTGCAAGTACAAGTACTCGAATTTATTATAGTTTTGATAATAAATGCAAAAACATTCGTTAAACAATAATACAATGTATAATACACAATTTTGTCCTTGAAAAATCAAAATTAAAGTATATCCATATATGTAACTATAATAGATACTTAATTCATTTATAAAAAGAATGATTTATATATTATCAAAGACTTTTAAATCATTTATGGCTCTTTTCAGTGCCGTAATCGGTAATAATTACAGTTTATAATGCACCATTATACTTATTATTTTTCAACAATATTATACAATCAGAAACTTAGCTTCATGCATAAAGTACGTCGAATCTTCCCGACTGACCCGCAACTGATTTCTAAGGCACATACGAATGAGCTTTGCATAGATTTATCAATAATTACGGGGCGCCCTGGAATTAACTATATACACATACACGAATGAAGCATCAGCAGCAATAGGAGCGGCAAGGCAGATTCGTGCCTCCCAGCACACGCCCCCGACCAACTATATAACCGAGCAAGGATAATGCCCGAATTACAGAGGCGGAAGTGTGCTGGCATGTTGGTTTTGCTACAGGCGGATGCAAACGCATTTCACCGTCCCTCCAGATTTCCCTTTCACTCATCACTCGTGCGCGCACACACTTTCCACGCTCACGCATGCGCTTGCATTACTATTATACACCTACATTTTTCAATTTTTTCTACCCTAGTCGATTCCTTACCTTGCAGTTTTATTCTTTTTACGATAAAATTTGAATGTCAATACAGTCATTTTACATTAGCTTTTAGTAATTTACTATTAGAGTGTTGTTGGTTTATAATAACTTATATAATTTTACTTGTAATAGTAGTAATTGAATTACAGTAAGTGCTTTTCTTCCGAATTTTCCTCGCATAATATAATGCAGAGAACTAATAAATTTTTCTTTAATATAAAATATTATTCATAGTTATTTTCTTATAAATAGTTACGAATTAATAAAATAAATCATGAACTTGTTCATTTACATGAAAGATAACATTAATGTGTACAACTAACAATTTACTTACAAAATGCAAGACATCAATACCATTTATGATTATATTAATATTTAAATACAACAAATCGCTAATCGCTAAGAATAATCTATCGATCAATTATTCTGTCGATTTCTTACCAATATATGTATATATTTTTGCATTGAAATGTTAGACTCAGTCATAAAAGCGTATTTTTCTGTCGTAAACTACATTACTATTTTCAATATAGAAAAAAAACGAGAAAAAGAAATATGAGAATTGATTTTGCTCGAAAAGTGGAAATTCATCTGAAGTAGTTGAAGCGTTTTGCAGGCTTGATTCTGAGGATCCATGTCCAAAGAAGATTGCAAGGCCAGTCGTTAAAGAACAGGAAATTGAAAGTATTTGTTGGTTCATGTAGTAATTGAAAATAAGGGCTCGGCGAAATTACGAAGACACTTTGATAAGAATGAGACATCTAAAATTCTCCTTTGTTCTTATTTCATGTTTTGATTAATCCAATATCTCGCAGTTATTGCAATTATAATGGAAATATCTTTATAGAATGTCGTATTCTATTTTTATAAGAAATTCTAGAAAAATGTCCAATTTTTCATATATATTTTCCAACAAATTTAAAAACTCGATGAAAAAATTTATTTACGCTACTTTTATTAATGAAATATTTCAATTTATAACGTAATTTCGTTTTTTTTTAATGGCTTCAACATTTTAGCATTCCTTCAAATTTACAAACAAAATCTTATTCATAAGTTTATAATTTACGGTATTTAAACTCTATTCGCAGCTATACTTATGTCGCGGAACATCAAAGTTCTACATATTCGTGTAATTCATACAAACCAAGGACGGCAAAAACACTGAATGTCCAATAGCAGTTGTACAATCCATCTTTCACATTGAATCTTAGAGATCCGTTACGACACTTTTATGCCACATTATCTCTAGTGCTTTTTCTTCATTTTAATCTTACCTCATTCACTTGTACAGAAACGAGCTTTCACGAGCATAAAGCAAAGTTATGTGCTTCACGATTCGTCACCGAGATCGAGACCTGTTTTTTAAGAGATCTGCCTGCTTAACCACCCTCGCTACCTTTAAATCGGACGCGAGAGTGAACGACGAGCAAAGCCATTAATGCCATTGCCTTCTTGTCCTTGTATAAATTTAACGAAGCAAAAGATGTAGCTTCGGGGCACATCCGTGTTTCTCCATCAAGTACGCGAGTAGCTTCCCTCTCCGAACTTCAGCTATTTTTTCTCCTAATTGCTATCTTACAAATTTACTTTGATACAGTTTCCACGTGCTTTATACTTCCTTGGATGAATTAATGCATCGAGTTTCCGAAGATTTTTAATGATCCTAACAATCTCTTTACAAAGATTCATACTTTCATACGTTCTTGCAACTAGTTTTTGCACATGTATTATTTATGCTGTTTTTTTTTTAATTATTTACATATTCCCCTATTGTTGCATCAAAATTATACTTATTTAAATTATTATTTATTTTCAAAATTATATTTTACACGTCCGATAAAACATTCATCTTTGTTCGTTGAGTTTGTGTGCGTTAGTTTTTTTTTTTTTTTTATTAATGTAATCAAAATTCTAATTAAGAAATATGTTCTACGAGACAGAAAAAATATTAAAGTCTTGTGAATTCAGAAGAGACGAACAACGGAGATGTTATTCCTTCCTCGGAGTACTTCATAAGATTGAATTTCGTCTATTTGTTTTCACATGCAGACACATACATGCATACATACATACACGTTCTACATACACGTTCATAACATGAGCGCACATATATATACATAGAGTGACGCACCATCGATCTTTTAAAGTAATCGACAATAAGACTTGAAAAACACAAAGGTGAAATCTTTTTAGAAAAAAGATAACATTTTCCCCAGTCGCCTATTGAAAAGCTTCAAAATTCATGCTTCCGTAAATCTTTTCACACGCGTTATTCGGTGAGAAAAATATCACCTCTAAAGTCACAATATAATTTATAACTGAAAATCGTATTCACTTAAAAATTCTTATAGCCAATTTTTAAAGGAAATTACCTTTAATCATTTAGTAAAAGAAATTTGTGACCTCTCATCTGAAAGCAAGTTCTAATATCATAATAATTAACTAAAATATTTTTTCTTCTTTGTGAATGCAGAGAAGAATAAAGATAAGCGCAAGTGCTGGGAGCAAGAGGAGCATTATTTCGATGCTTTTAAAGTAAAAGGGACAGACATAAATTAATTACTAGGATGCTGCGGCTACGAATGAACGTAAGCTCGGGAAAGGTAGGTGGGGAGATGAAAAAAAGGCGACAGAAAGAGTCTAATTTGCAGGGTGTGCAACTTAAAGCTGCAGAGCGTCTTTATTAAACGAGCCCGCGGCTCGCCCTCGTACCTTAACCGCGATATTACTCAGGGGTGAGCCACGCATTAACACGAGAAACCCCTCACGCTATTCTTCCTCAGTCCACGTCAAAAGTTATACCCACCTCTCTTTCACACTTTAATGCTTCTCTCTTTCCTTTTATCCTCTGTCTTGTCTTCTTCCTAATATTACTTTTTTTTTTTAATGAACAATTTTAGGGGAGGGGGTAGAATTATTGATTCTAAAATTTATTTTATCTAATGCACATAAATAGACCTAATGTAAATGGCCTTTAAAAATAAAAAAACAATGAAAAAAACAGTAATAATAAATATGAAAAAATATCTTTTTTTTAATACTACAATGCGATGCCAGTTAATAGTATCAAATGATACAAATTTTACTTATTAATTTTAAACCTTTATCTACTTGAAACTTTAATGCACATATAGATATTTTCTTAAAGGCATGAAATTAAATGTTTGTAAAATTCTACTGTAAATAAAATGATTCTACTCCAAGCGAACTACTTCAATGATTCCTGCAAGCGAAAAAATATGATTATTTTACATTCGCTAGGTAAACATACTGTAATAACTTTTTATGCCCAATAAAAGATGTATAATATTAGAATTAAAACGAATTTTAACAAAATAATATTTTTTAGTTTTATGATATAAAATTCAATCCAATAGAAATTTAAAAAGTATTTAAAATTATTAATATTAAATTATTATTATAAAAATTATAAAAGGTATCGCCTTTTATAATTTTTATTTTTTCGTTACGATTTTCATGTCACCAGTACTTTCCCAAAACGGTTAGTCGCAGTACTCTCAATACCCTCCGCTCTATCACAAATGATCATATTGCCGAAATCCATGTCATCCTTTTTTTTATTTTACGCAGACCTTAATTGCCTACCATTTAAATAGATAAAAATAAATGCTTACAATTCCAAATACTATATATAGCCCTTGCTCAATGGTTTTTTTTTGTTTTTTTTTTTGTTTTTTTTTTTAGTAATACTTTAAATGACTCGATAAATTTTTCGCTATTATTTATATATTTCAATAACTACTTATGCTATGCAATCACATAGAATAGCAACAATAACAAACAAAAACAAAAGTAAAAGCAGTACACTGTGATTTAAATTATCTTTAATGAAATATAACAATTACTAAAATAAGAATAGACAGAAAAATTTAAAAAGGTGCTTGTTTAATGAAATTAATCAACGTTCAAGTAAGTAAAAGTACAAAATTACCCAGTATCTTTACTAAATAAGAAAATAAACGGTTAGAAGTTAGTGAAAGTTTATAGGTAACTAAACCATAAATAAGAAATGGGCGCAGTCGTGCGGCAAGTACCTTTTAAATACTTAAACAAGACGATAAGCGAATTTTAGCCCACAGATACGGAGCAACGAGCAAGCGAATGAGCAGCCAAAGCCAACGGCAGCGTCAGTAACTAGAAGATGAACAATGGACGACCTCGTTACATTTTCAGCCCTTGATAGTTAAGTCCCCTCCCCTTACCAGCCGTTCGCCACCTGCCACCCGTGACGTCAGCTACGCTTGCGCGCTTGAACATTCTTAGCGTTCAGCAGCGAAATGATGCGACGTCTTGTATTAAAGGCATTCACTAACAGTTGCATCAATACAATGCCAAGCCACGCTTTTTTCTTCTTTACTCTCGTCCCACCACCTCGTTACCAATCTCGTGCTTTTTAAAAGCTGCGCACACACCCGCATGAGTAAGGAACTTTGAATTTATTCCACTTTCATTCCATTTCTTACTTAAACCAATCTTTTGAGAATTGCTAATAAGAAATTAGTCACCCACAAGTTGGCACATACCCATTGAGCAGATCATATTAAAAATGTTATAATCTTCTTATTCGTGTTTCTGCTTTTATCTTACATAAGCATAACTTTTAATGTCGAACAGACTGTATTATTTATAAAATGATGTTAGTGTAACTAAGAGTACTTTTTCAAATACCCTGTTCTGGGTTTAATCATCCCTCTATTTTTATGTTTATTTTAACCATGGAATTTTATTTTTATTGATTTTCATTATTTTAGGAATAAAATTTAATTTAATGATATCTAATTTAAATGAAAGTAAATATAATAAGCATTAGACGTAGAAATTAATGTGTCAAAATTCAACAAACAATACCTACAATAAAATTTATTATTTTACCATAATTCTCAAGACTATACAAATTGGTAAAATTTATAGATAACAGTTGCGCTTTCTTTCTCTCTCTCTCTCTCTCTCTCTCTTTCGCTCGCTCTCCCTCTGAAATATACAATTCTTATTTTAATTTCAACGTATATATTTTTTCACATTTTTGTAATTCAAACAAGCCAATATCGACCGCCGATTCAATACCATTTTAATTTCCGGTATGAAAAACTTGTAACAGAACGATGAATATTCATATTATATATATGAAAAGCCTACGAATTAGCAAAGCATTCAAGTACATCAGCAGATATCCTATACTCTTTTGTGAACAACAGAAAAATTTAGTTAGGAAAAATCGAAATCATACCGAATCGTATGTGTTGAAATTATTTCACTATCATAAATTTTTTATTAAAAAATATTATGAAACAGTCTTATTTTTAAAGAAAAATCATTTTTAAATAGTAAAAATTAATTCACATAAATATATACGCCAATAATAATGCTGTCTTGTTACTTAAAAGTTCGAATTAATAACAAAATCATCCTATTCTATAATTTATAAATATAGAATATAAACCACCTAAGGGAGATACATTTTAAGGAATCAACGGGGTAAATTGTTTATAAATTACACGAGCATTAATTATAGAGCATAATTCTGCATTCGCGAAGGTGTATTTTGATTATCTTGACGCGATAGCCGTCGGCAACTTGGAAATACAGAGAGCGGGCACTAATTTCTATTTAGCCTCTTTGTTGATATTCCTGAGTCCGTTGCTTCTGTTGCTGCTGTTGCTGCTATTAAATTAAATGAATAGATAGGTAGTTTTCTAAAGAATATTATTCGATAAAAATCACAAGAATAAACCAAGTATTACTTTAATAAAACTAAAAATACTTAAACACTTTTCTTACATCAACTAATGCAATTTATTAAAGATTTTGTATAACATTAAACGAATGCCATTAATGCATGATAATAATAAATGAGCAATCTAAATTGTTTCGATGAAACTACAAATTAGAAATTTTAAAATCCAAATTAAAATTTAAATAAATGAACGAAATAAAATAAAATAATAAAATCAGTATATGAACAATAATTGAACGTTATTATAATAATATAATAAGTAAATGATTAATAAAAACTACTTCTTGATTGTTGCCTAAAGTTGAAAACTTGATATTAATAGAAGATGGACAATCCCTTTACGTTTTTTTATTATAATGATTTCTAATTAAAAAGATTTAAATGCTTTGAAGTATCAAAACCATTAATTAGACACTCAAAACCGTGAAACAAATACTAATGAATGCAGTTTTCAAGCATTATAGATACCTCCAAAATTTATAAGTAAAATAAATAACTGAATAATAACGAATTTTATGCAAATAAGTAGCGCACTTACGTTTGATGTATTAGCAATAGCATTTGTAGGGCTTCCTACTGCATTATTATGTGCCTGGTCGGTTTTTAGTTCCCGGTGATTACTGAACTGGACATAAACAGCCCTGGCACGAAGTTGAGCCGGACACGAGGCATAGTATGTTACCATTGTGGCTGCTGCACCTTCGTCCGCCATTTCTAAAAATGCCTAAAGAAGAAAAAAAACAGAGAAAAAAATTTAGAAATTTTAATTGAATTATAGTTGATATAACTGTATAATATGCGTTACAGCTTTATAAATAATTGGATACTTTTAAATTCGTTACAATATAATTTATATTACACGTTAATAGTGCGAATGAAAGGTTTTTTCAATTGATACTATATACGAGAAATAGCTTAAAATGATAACGTGTAAATAAATTTCATTTGAAAGGGCTGCGAAAATTGAAATTGCCTCGAGTTCAATTACGAATAAGCTAATTGCGATAGAAATTTATAAATTTTGAAAATTCCTAATTTCACCGGGTTATAAAAAGAGAATAAAAGAGAAGAAATCTCCGCGAGAACAATAACAAAGAGAACCACGAACATTTTGTAAAGCAAATCTTGAAATTACTTTCAGTAAATCTCTGTGCGCCAGCCTCGAGCCTTCGCTAAATTCATACTCCGCGTATATTCATCCTTTTACCCTCGCCGTGCCTCTGCCCTTCTTAATCCATTCTCGTTTTTATCCTCTTCAATTGCATTCATTAAATACTACACTATCTTGTACTTTAAATATTTTTCACGATACGTGTTACAATACATTTTCATCCTTTAATTAAACCAAGCACAATTTTCAGCTCTCCTCGCGTCTTGCATCTATGTCACTTGCATAAAATAAAGCGCAATTTTTTATCTATTTTAAAATAATTCGAAAATAAATTTTGAATTCATATATGTAAAGCTTAACGCGCCATGTGGCGTAGATATTTTTAAAATCGTTGAATGCCGTTTAGTTCCATCCAACGTTTAGTAACGACAGTTTATTGGTATACGTGAAAGCTGACTAGTAAATCCCGTTGCGTCTAGAGTAAATTATAGACAATTTCAAATTGACGGTTAGACAATTTGCTTAAAAAGTTAATTCAATTGGGTTTCCATTATGTACAAATATTTCTTAATTCGCTCTATTAATCAAAGTAACTGATAACATTCACAAGTGAATAAGTAAGTAAAAAGGGAACATCTTAAAGGAGAAAGACGATATTTTGAAAAGTGGTTTGACTTTCAACGATCCGACACATCCTACACAAATGCCCTACATTACCTCCGCATCCAATATAAAATATTTAGAACTTAAGAAAAGCTCTTCTTACAGTTTCATAAAAAGTTCAAAAGTCGGCAACGACCAAGTGGCAATCGACGATCCCGATCACCAACAACAAACTCGCCAACTAGTACAAATTCTGGGGGTGTCGAGATGCTCGGGTGGACTTTACGTTAATACACCAGTACCTGATCTTCACGGCCGTAGTGCACAGCCGCGGTTCCGTTGCACAGGAACGTGATGATGACGAGGGTACAGCTAAAGCGAGGTTAAAGCGGCCGACGTCGTGTATGTGCGCCGTAACCGCTTGAGGTATTCGCGGGGTGTTGGAGGCGATGGAGGAGTAGGAGGAAGAGGAGGATGAGGAGGATGAGGAGGAGGAGGAGGAGGAGGAGGAGAAGGAGAAGGAGGAGGAGAAGGAGAAGGAGGCGGAGTAGGAGGAGGAAGAGGAGAAAGAGAAGGTGGAGGTGGTGATGGTGGTAGTGGTGGTGGTCGCGGCAGCGGCCGCGGCGGAAGCAACACGCGAGGGAAAACTTTATCGTCGTGTTGAAAACACTCCCTTAAGTAGCTTGGGCAGCGCATCGCTGGCCAGGAAAACATAAATAATCCATCCCCCGTACCTGCGAGCGGTAAGTTCAGGTGTGCATCTCGAGAAATAAAAATAAAGGATAGAACTACCGTGCACAGAGAGGTTTACGATCTTTTAATGAATTAGCTGTCATGGAATAGGAGACGGACAAAATTTGATGGCACTTCAATTCTTACTAAGAGAGAAAAAAATTAAATGGCAGTTACGCGACTGCATTTCATTGATATGTTCGTAGTAAAGTATATTATAATGCTAGTACTAACTTTGTAATAGTGAGGTTTTCATCGCAAATCAATGGATTGAAAGAATATTGTATGCGACTCACGAAGAGAGTTGTGGTTTTTAAATAAAGCGATTACTTGAGATACGAGTAATAAAAATTAAAAGAATTAAAGTGTAAATTCAGAAATAAATTTTATGAGTTTATATGGTACGTACACTTTGTTGTTGTAAACATGTACTTAAACCTTTAGTACTCCAAATTCCTATTATTTTATCTACATGCATGTTCCTCGTTACAAAGAATTATTGCTTTGCTTTCGTGTAACCTTTATATTTACTTCTTCATAGTACTTTCATTTTAATTTTAAATTACCAACTTTTCGTCGTGTAATGATTATCAAGGTCAATATATAAATGATAAGCTCATAGTATAAAATTAATGATTACTAATAATTGAATTTTTACATTGCAAACTAAACTCGTTAGTGTATGATTTACGTTATAGAATCCATCCCCACATTAATTGTTTTATAAGAATACAATCTTAAACAGATGTAAATTTCATTTATCTACCTCTTTACATTTATTTATAACATACATCCATGCTAATTCATTCCTTTAGCATATTATGTTTACCTATACATTTAATAAATATTATTTACACCATGAGCAATGTTTTTTTATCGATTTTTAGTTATTTTCTTTAAATTTAAATGAATTGTAGAAAATTACATATCAATAAGAGATAAGAGCATTATTAAGAATTAATTAGTATACGTTTTAATTTTAAAAGCTTAAAATGATAAATAACAAATTAACAATATGCGTTTTCATGTGTACTTAAAAATATATAAATTAATATTTCGCAAAGATAGGAAAATAAGAGAAATAAAGGTGTAACACAATTACAAGTATACGGAAATTGCTAGCAAATGCTTATCTGAAATTCACATTTACGTAGCGCTGGGTTGGTATCATTGAAAAAGAACGACTGAATTCTGAAGCATTCCCACGATTCATGATTAACATAAAACAAAAAACAAAACAAAAAAAAACAAAAAAAATAACACACCAGCGGCATACGTAAAACTCTAGGAAACAAAATATATGAGGTTGTATGGAAAAATCGTGATAGTAAACCACTTAAAATATTGATAATACCAAGCAACTAAAATTCATCATGCATTTATTGCCGTGCCAATAAAATAGGAGATACACCTAGAGAGAACGTAGATAGAATAGAGACCAAGAAATGAGTTTATACTATATTATCTATTCAAAAGAAATCCCAGTGCGTTTGAATCCTTACAAGTCCTCATAAAAGAGAGGCATAGGAAAATGGAAATAAAAAACCTTGGGAAGCATTTGTGTCACGTACTTTTCTTTCTCTTTTCATTCTCGGGAGTCGATATCGAGTGGCATCAGAGAGGTTAAACGACCAATCGCTAAGGAACTAAGGAACTATAAATGGGTAGGAGACAGGAAGAAAGCGAAAAAAGTTTAGAAGCACAAGCAACAGCAGATGATATAGAAACGAATTTATATTTGAATCTTAATAAAGCCTTGTAGTTTATTACTTTTTCAAAATTGCACGAAATACCAAAAAGAAGTATTTGGAATTTTGAAAAATGATTATCTGCTTCTAAGAAGCACTAGTAGATATAGTAAACGAGTAGACATATATTTTATTTTTTTACAGAAAAAGATTTTTTAATTTCTATTGTTTGCTTGTCAATATTATAAATTTTCATAGTTCTAGAATATTCTCGTTATATATAAAAATATAAATATTTTAGAAATAGATTAATGATAAAAATAAGGAAGAAGTTTGTATACAAATACGTTTAACTACTCAAACTATCATAATTGATAACTAAACAACAATAATTACTTTCTAAGCTCTTGTATGCAATATATAATGAATATAAAGATATATCGATTATTACAAATACTATATATATATATATATATATATATATATATTTCTTGATTTTGTACTATGAAAGAAATAATGAATTTTTCATTTTTTGAAATTCGATACATATTTTTACTTTACTTTATATACTAAGAAATTTCGTCCGCTCAAATGAAAACTAGTCCTTACTTTAAAAATCAATTATAAATATTTCTTATGCATAATAAACATAAATTGGGGTATTAATTAGTTAGTAAACAAATATATACAAACAGCTGCAAGTTTCTATGATTAATTTAATTGAATTATTATTCGTGAAATATAAGCGAAATGGAATGAATACGTTGAGCATTTCACCGACATTTGCCACTTAAAAGAAATTCCAGTGCGTCCGTTGGTGCACATCAATAGACAGTCAACTCGATTTTCCATGAACAGTGGACCGAGCTCCCCAACCTCCAAAGTTTTCGTGCGACTCCATTTGTGAGCTATTGAATGAGAGAAGGACGGCACACGAAGTCCAATTTCCGAGTGACCAACGAGGAGGTTTGTCAGAGGTCATCAGGAAGTAATGTGCCGACTGTTATATTCTTCAGGGTCTTGAAAGCTGACCCTTTTTTTATTTTATTCATAGAAGTGCAAAGTAACAGTTTTATGATATTGAAATACGATTTGTAAGCATGTAACCTCACATTAGTATCAGATTTCCTCTTCGGAAAGTATTTATTTATCTTAGTATAGTTATTTATCTAAGTATTAAGTTTATATATTATAAACTAAATCACTCTTTTAAGTATCAATTAAATAATATAAATGATTACATATTAACATATAATATAATATAATATAAGAACAATAATATTGAGTTATAAATACATTATAATGTACTAAATAAATATTGCTTACATTTTTAAATCAGAATACTATTATTTGTTTAGCAAATCTGCTAAATTATTAAATTCTAACAAAGACATTATCAAATAAAAAGTGCTATTTTATTACATACAATTGAGCATTAAACAAAAAATCTAAAAAACAAGTCTTAATTTCTTAATTTTATTTAGAAACATTGTACGGAGATATATATGTGAAAATAAAATGATTATCGTAATCTCCTTTCATTGCATTCAATAGGTTTTCAATACATTTCATTTCCTTTCCAAATATATAGATATGTCTGTATTTATGTATTTATTGTCTTACATTTTCTCGCTAATTGTGGTCGAATGAAACGCCATACAGGTCATATATCTTTTTGCATTTATCATTCTGTGGTGTTCATTGGAGGCAAATCAGAAATTATGCCATCGCGTCCAAACTAAACTTCGTTACTGTTAACCCTGTTTTCATTGTAACCACTGTACAGAGGAAGGATTGTATTTATACCGTCGAACACATGTCTAGTATGTACAAATGATGCGACACAAGTAGCGTATATCTCTATTCACACACTCGTATCGAAAGGGACAAAGGAAAAATTGTGATTTTTCCGATGATTACCGCCATGAAAAGCAAGGTGTACGTTAAAAAGTAAATTGTTTAGGGAATAGAGACTATTAAATTTTAATTAATAAAAAGTGAAGCAATTCTAAGAGCTCTGAAAGTAAGAATTAAATTTTTTTTTCACATAAAAATTATCGGTTTACCATGTATTTTTGTCTCAGATACACTTTCTTAAGAGTTCATTTATTGTGAGTTTCACTGTAATTTTTATAGCATTTTTTGTGTTATAAAAAGCTAACTAAAACATTTTCGTTTGATTTTCGAATTAAATTATAGATTATTTAAAATTGTAAATTTTAAAATATTTAAAATGATAAATAATCAGATGACTATATTTAATTTTAATTTATTAAATATCTTTGAAATTTTCACTTCCATAAGCTTATAAGGCATGTATTATGAAGCCTAATTATTATTTAATATCAACTATGAAGAGCAATATTTTGTATGATCCTATGATACTTGATCATATTTAAATCGGAGAAATAAATTTCTAACTTATCGAATTCTATTCTAAAGAATCAATATATCACTTAAGTAAAAACCTTTCTCATTTATCATTAATTTTATTTAATAAAAAAGAGAAAATTCCATATTAAGGATACTTCAAAGATGCACAACGATAGTTATAATAGAACATTCAACGATCAAATTGAGAAGGTCTAGAAAAAATACTTGAGGAAGTTGACTCATAGAGTATATAAAGACATTAAAAAAAAAAAAAAATAATAATTTAAATAAATAAAACAACGAAGTAGGCTTCTAAAAGTTATGGCGTGCTTTGCGTTCAAAAAGTCTGTTGCAGTAATACCATAATCTCGCAGAAGCATGACTTTGTAAATTTTTCCAGCTTAAATATTTATACAAGTAAGAAAACTTTTTAATTGCAATAGCGTTATAGTGAAAATAAAATTTTTATTTATGATATATGGCTTAAGCTATTAGACTGTAAGTAAGTACTTATCAATAAATCAGAGCAGCAATTGCCAATTACGCAACATTAGCTTTATTCGAATTATTACAAAGAATAATAATGAATTCATATTCTACTAATGTACATAATATAATAAATGCTTAATACAATTTTTAAAAAGGTCATTAAATTTTGTAAATTATGTTTTGAACGATTGTTTTATATAGTTTTATATGTATTATTTTGCTTGTATTGGTGTTATAAAGAATATGCTATTGAATAAACGGAATCAAACCTCTAAACTAGAATGCTTCGTAAGTTATTGCGTATGCAGCTACTCCAATACTCAACTGAGATATATTTCTCTGATTTAAATAAGCGAACTCTAGTCCTTGACGTTCGCCTAGAGAGATATAAAAATAAATAAATAAATAAATAAATACGAAAACGAAAGCTCGAGGCGTTGACTATGCACCCACCTTAACATAAAAAAAAGCCCAGATGGAGAAGCTACTGCAGTGAGAGCTGGAATATGAATGTAATTTATCTCCACTATGCAATGTGATGCGAAACGGAGATTTCCTCTAAAATTATACGTTTGTGCTCTTCTGCGATTTCTCCCCGCGCATGTTATATTCACTTCCTTAAAAGAATATTCCTTGCTTCTTCCCGCACTCGCACCCCTACCCCCACACACTCTCACTCTCGCTCCCTCTCCCTCTCGTTCTTCACTAAAGAGAAATGAGGAATTCACATCTGTCTTAGTCTCATTTTCCGTTCTGAGGTTAGTATCTTCTTTCCTCGCTCTCATGCTTTTTCACCTATTTTACTTTTTTTTCGACGAACGCACAGTTCTCTTAACATGAGAAGGTTGTTAAGAGAAACGCGGTCGGCTGAATCAAAGAAATATTGTATCATTAATATCTGCCTTGGAATGCAATAGAAAAGACGGCATGTACCCAACTTCAATTCTTTATCTACAGCATCGTTCTCAAGCGCAAAGAAATCGCTCCCTGGCAAGGTCCTAATGCTTATTTCGCTCGTTTTATTTCTCTCAATCCATATATTCATGATTCGACCCAATGTTTTATGTTTTTTTTTAGATTTAACGGTTGCTACTATTAGTAGGAAATAGTTAAGATAAGAGCAAATCATTGCCACATTCGTGAAATTATGATATCGAGAACAATTATAATTGGCATATGTTTATCAGTTTTATTTTCCCTACTAAACATACCATTTGGTATGACTAAAAATCTACGTTTTTAATACTGAAATATATTATTCGTACGACATCAAATCATATTTTCACGTATTCTTACTATAAGTGATTCTTATTTATCAATACCTAGCATTCAATAGTCACATAAAAATAATAAAAACGAAAAAAGATAAAGGAAATAGTCGTTTGTTTTGTGTGTGTACAGCTTGGTATGTGAGTCCGCATAATCGATCGACGATTACGAGTGTAACACGATAAAATATAGGGCAATGACGTTATGAAAACTCTGTCACGCATTTTATATAATCAACCAGTTAGCTCTGTCAACTGAGTTTTTCTCAATGATGGCCTCAGTAATTCAAGAAATATGAAGCTTTCATAAACTTTAAACTTTATAATGATTATTGCACTTTCTTTATCGAATTACTGC
Source organism: Ceratosolen solmsi marchali (assembly GCF_000503995.2). Taxonomy (NCBI): domain Eukaryota; kingdom Metazoa; phylum Arthropoda; class Insecta; order Hymenoptera; family Agaonidae; genus Ceratosolen; species Ceratosolen solmsi. Next base: position 6,546,619 of record NW_011948419.1, on the reverse strand, counting down.
AAAATAAGGATATCATGGCTATTTGGATAAATATAACATACTTTTTCACATAAAATTTTATACATACTAATGAGTGAATAATTACATGAACAAATATTTAAAGTAATAATATTTATAACAGATATTTGTATAAACAAGAATCAAGTAATGGTAACATAGTTTTGAATGGTAAAGAATGGTAAAAGAAATGGTAACATAATATTCTAAATTCTATCCAATTCAACGTCTATTAATAAACAATTTTTGTATACAATTTTAACATTTCAACAACGCCTTGGTTCGTTCATTTTACAGAGAGTAAAGGAACAGACACAATTCGTCGCTCATCTAATTCGTAACACGTCGAATTCGTACGATAGAGCTTCGCAAAAAGTTCGTTTCCGAGACTAAATCTCCTGTCAGATTTTCACGCGTCTTTCTTCATGGAGTGACATGTACCCTTTCTATTTCAGAGACATTATGTATCAAAAGGCGTACCGGTATTTCGAGTTTTTCACGCTTTTCTACTGCTTCGGCATCCCTCTATTTGTTCTCAACTTTTCTCAGTCGACTAATAAGAAGCGACTTACTAGTATACTATTTTAAAATTTAATTTTTTTTTATTTTTTATTTTTTTCTTTAAGAAAGGAAGTGCGACTTTTCCGTCGACATTTTCTACATCAGATTGCGTACTTGAAGCTTTAAGGTATACCGAACGTGTCACCATCAAAAACATTTTGCCAAATAAATCTTTAAATGATTTAAATATTGTATTAAAAAATAAAATTAATTTGTACTAAAATTATTATAATTATGAAAGATTTTATTTTAATTATTGTTTACTTATAATAATCATTATGTATCTTCTAAATTATTTCAATATTAAAAATTTAACTTTTAGGAATATAAATATAAATTTTATAATTTATCATGTGTAAAGTACGTTAAGTACGTATACATACGCTCTTATATAGATAAACAAAATAAAATAGAGATGGAAGAAAAGTAAGCAATAAAGATATAGAAAACTAATCGTATCACGCGATCGACAAAGCAAAGTGATCCGTCGGATTTTAAGGTTCGCTGAGAAGGACTTAGGCACGTAATCCAATATATCCAGGAGAGTGCAAATTTAATCGATCTCTGTCGTGGTTGAATAGAAGTGAAAAGAGCAAAGAAGGGAGATAGAATTATTACACATTATTATCATTTTATCATCATCTTTCCGGACCATTATTACTAGACGGTAAATCAAAGTAGCATCAAATGTACGAGAAAGTGAATTTCATATCTCAGATTAAAAAGTATTTCGATTTTTAATTACTGTTTCACGAACAAAATTAGATTTATTAATTTAAACGATTGAGGTTACCCTATTATTTCATTTTATATTTATTATATTACTATTATATTACTATCAAGACATAATATAAAAATATAAAACGATTATAAATATGAAGTATATTATATTATATCTTATATACATCACTTAACTTTCAATTAACGTAAGTATACCGGAATTCTGATTCCCCAAAATTTTAAATATATTACTTTTTATGTTAACGAACAAATTGTGCACTTACAAACTATTTATGTATATTAAATAAAGAATTTTAGATATTAATAACAACAAATTAAATTTTTGTTTTATTATAATTGCAATTTAATTCTTCAACCTCTTAAATATATATCATACAATTTCGCATAGAATATAATTCAATTATTGAAAAGATTTACATATATCTGACTTTTATATAAGAATAATTTATTCATGTATTTACTAAAATTTAAGAAAGTAACGTATAGCCAACTACTTTTAATTTAATTTAATTTAGCATTACATAGAATCGATTATTAATTCAATATTAGCAATAAATAATTATGATAATTTTATATTTATATTCTTTTAAATATTAAAAACCATATCAATAGCGAAAATATTCCCTTAAAATGAATTAAATATTAGTAATAGTATATATGCAAACATTTTTCTATAAAGATCAAGATAACTCAACGATTAATGCAATATGTATCAGATGAATAATCATTTACTCTGAATAAACCCGTCACTCATGAATAATTATGTGAAATAAAAGTGATAAATAGAACAAAAGCTTGGTTATACTAAAATAAGCATTTTGTGAAATTCAGGCAGATCACAATATAAGAATAAAAAGGATAACAAAGCCGAGGAACGTGATGATTTTCTCAAGTGAAAATACATTCTTGAAATCTAAATGCGCTAACACAAATTTATTTGCTGAGCGACATCATCTTGGTGCAGACTTGAATTTCGATTGAATTTCGACTCCGCTTGAGATAAGGTCTCCTCCTTGACACTATTTCCCCATGGGAGAAGAAGAAAAACGAGGTTGACCAACGTAAATTTCACCCAATAGTAAGGAAGGATGTACAGAAGATGCAATAACTAACTTAACCGAATTTTTCGTTGTTCCTTCGACGAGATCAAACAACAATCTCGTTAAAGGGTTGAATACTGAGATATGTTAAAACTGTTGCGACACACCTTGGAAATTACATGTACATATTAATGATATACTCGAATAAGATGGAACACGTAATCAACGTAATTTCTAAATAATAATTGATAATAGTATGACTAACTGGTTAATAGAAGTATATTTGAGCATTTTAGAGTAGAATGTTGGGCAGCAGAGTGGAAAATCATAATACAATATGATTTATGTTATAAGAAAAATAGGTAGAATAAGTCAATGGCAAGCACATAATTACTGTCAGGTTTGAAGCAATTAATAAAGATAATGAAGTAAGCATTTCTAAAGCGATATTTGATGTATGAAAATGTTGAACTTTTGCAAATTACAAAGTCATACCATATGATCTAAAATTGAAGATTTTAAAATCTTACCTATATTTCGGATGAATACATAAATCGAAAATTCTATTTTAATATTTGGAAATTTATACGGAATCGTTTTAAACAAAAAATCAGAATATACAATATTAAATACTTAACGACAATTTACTTAATATTCTAAAAAATAATTAAATCTGTTAAACATTCAAATCTATCAAAAATAAACAAATTAAGACTAAAATATATCGTTTCTTAGTGTATATGAAACTAAATACAATATGGATACATGTACTAATAGAATTTGTAAAGAAAAAAAAAAATTATGCAGTATAGAACATCAATGATGTCAAAAGTATGTCGTTCTTGAAAAAAGGCAAAGATATCTGTAAAATGCGCATAAACAATTTTTAATAGCAAATTTTTCAAGCCATGATTTGAAAATTTTATTTTTGACAAAAAATAAATTAGCATTTCATTCGGTACCATTTTTATAATTCACTTAATTTTTGTACTTCACGATATAATTAGAAAGCTGTAAAAGAAATAATGTTGCGAACCTTTACATTTAATTATTTTTTAATTCTATAAAACATCGGAAATATGTACTGTATATTTTTTCATCATACACATAATTCATCTAGTATAATTATTTTTGAACTATATGATGAGAATATATATATAAAAAAATATATCCACTTTAAGTTTTGACATTAAAAATAAATCCCTAGTTAATTTTCATTATAAATATTATACTAAATGAAAATTTATTAAATTAAAAAAAAACTTTAGAAATCATAAATTTTCCTAATTGATGAAAACAAAGAAATAGAAAAACACCAGAAACCTATTTTCATGCCAAACAAATATTGAATCTTCATCAGTAATTAATTTCCCAACGCATTTCTTTATTTACGGTACCGCAACACACCAGAATCTTTCAGCAAACTCGTACATCTGTTTTCGCTCATGGCACAAGAAATAAACTGTCAACCCCGTCATATCATGCATATGCATTGAACTGCACATGTACTCCGATTGAAAACTGACTCATACGTTCTCTCCCTTCACCGTCAGTACTAACTTTTGGGTGATTTTTCACATTTCGTTCTCCTTCTCTCTACGTACACAGATATAAATAATCGTGTCAAAATTATGTATAAACCATATTACAGTCAAATTTCTAGTGTTCCTTTTAGATTAAGCATAATTTCATTTTGAAGAAAGTAGATTTTTAGTCCCATAAAACGGTTTCTCCAAATTCTTGTTTCCAAAAACTTTCAATACTTTTTTTTTAAAACGAATAGCATATTATATTTGAATATTCAATTACAAAGCATTAATTATCACCTTTAATTAGGTATCGCGTATCTACCGGAAAACATATTGATAACAAATCACTTTCAATAATAATTGATATAGGGCTTCCAAATATACAATTATCTAACAAAAGTTTATGTAACGAAATTAAAAATGAATCCAATTTATTCAAAAAATTAATTACTATCATATTGTCTCATGAATATGGACTATTCAGGAAAATAATGAAATAATTAAAAGTGTAAAATAAATTTGTAACTGTCGAACTTGTGTGATATGAGCTTAAGATAATTAAAACAAGCCAGAACTATGCTCATATACAGGGGCTCTTAAAACTGCTTCATAATTCCAACTGTCGAAGTGCATCGAAAACTCCTAATTCTCTTCATCAATGTCACTTGATTTCTATTTTATGTATATATATATATATATGGATGCCGTTTTATACAAGAGAATAACACAATAACTATAAGAATAATTATTTGAAATACGAATCGAAAGCGAATGGGAGAGAGAGAGAGAGAGAGAGAGAGAGAGAGAGAGAAATTAGCGAGAGACTATACAAAATAGAAGAAAAAAGAGAAAACAAGAAAGTATTAAATGTAACAAGGTATAGTAGAGATTTTGAGTAGCTTTCATTGAGCCTTTTTTGTTCACTTTTGTCGGTATTATATATTGCTAAATGTGACGTACAAGCGCGAGCGAACACGAATATAAAAGATAAGTAGAGTAAGTTCAACGTCAATTTTTCTTAACTCCGTTAATAACGTTCTCTTTTAGAGAGTGTGTGTGTATATATATATATATATATATATATATATATATATATATTATACTCCTTTTTCTATACTATTGTAATATTTGACTTATGTATTAAACATGATTAAATATAAAATAGATATTGAATATGATTGTCAATTCAATTATTCTTCTAAGATAATATTACATGTATACATAAGTTTTGTTATACTTCGAGAATTAAACAATTGTTAAAAGATATGAATGGATTCTTTATTACATTGGATATTGATGAAGATAATATTTAAAATATAAATTTAGTAATATTCACTAATATGTATTATTTATCACGTTACTTGTAACATTGTAAAAGTGTTTTTTTTTCATGCATTACTATTTAAAAATGTAGATTTGAGTTATTAATATTTCATTTTTACATTAATAAATTGCGATATTGTTTAAAAATAATATCAATGCACTAAAATAAACATATATTCAATGTAAAATATAAAGAAAGCACTGTTAGATTTTTAATGGCTACAAGTTGTTGTAAAAAATTTATTTCATATTCAAAGACATATTTTTTTTAATATACCTTATGATGAAATGTGGACATTAAAAAAAATTAATTTATTATATTTGTTTATCAAAATACTTAAATCTAATTAGAATAAAATATTTATAATCAAGGTTCTCTTTTTAATTATAACATTTAATAAAACGTAAATATGTCGACTAAAATAAATATACTATTAATTAGAAAAAAAAACAATGTTTTAAAATATTTTTAATAGAATATTTTCAAAATATTTCTTAAATAAAGTTGCTTATCTTAAAACTAAGAAACTTAGAAATATATGATTGTAAAAGAAAAGGAAAAACTGAATAACAGAACAAATTTCCTTCCTACTAATGTATGAATTAGTAATGATGCATTCTATATTTATAAATAGAAATAAAAGAACAAAGGAATGGGGAGGAATGAGACAGTAGTGGAGAAGAGAAAAGTTGAAATAATCATCGCAGTTAGCAATTTTCATAAACGAATACAATTATTACCGAGAGTTTTGCAAAGGCAGAAGAATAGGCTTGTTGACGGTGCACGAAGCAGCTCCTAACGACAGCTGTATCTCATTAAACAGTTTTTGTCACAGGCGTGCATACAATGGAACTGTTTCCCCGTAATTACGTGTATCCAACTCGTAAACCGTTAAGGCGACTTGTCTTCTCGCGGTACTGATTATTTCAGTGCACTGAATGTCAGTTTTTCCATATTTCATCAACAAAAAAAATTGGAAAGAAAATTGTGGTCAATTGATTTATGAATAGCAGTGAAAGAATACAAATACAAATAAAACACATTACCTTAGGATAAATAAATGTGATTTAGACTAAAATATATGACAATACTTTGTTAATTTACTAGAAATAATATTTTTACATAATAATAATAGTTTTGCATAATTCGATATAATGAAATAATATTGCAGTTGCATCAAGCAGTAAGTCAAAATTTGAAAGCAAATTATACACGTTCATGAAGCCACGTTAACAATAGTAAACAATGGAAACGATATAAGAAATGCATGATGGTGTTTCCCTCATATTGTAACTATTTTCACTCGCATCCATCACTTCATGACTTTTGTTAACTTTCAATCCATCAGCACATAAATTTTGCACATACCAATGGCCCTTTTCGTTCATTATACAAATAATAATGTTGCATGTACGCACTTACATACATATATAATATTATTGGCAACTAATTGGAATGAAAATATAATAGATGGAAGTTAAATAATTATGGCAAATATTTTTAGTTAATCTGAATTATTTACATATATTTATCCAAAAATCAATGTCAATAATAAAAATACTCTTAATTGCAACACACAACATTTTTAAATATATTAAAAAATGTATTTTTATTATATTAACCTACGTTATTATCATTCATCGTATGCTTTGAAATATCCTTGATATGCAATTGTATTCATATACGCAGTAACAAGATGAATAAATAAGTGGCAAAAAATCTAAAGTTGAAAAAGTGTGTAAGAAGCTTTCGAGTTTGCTTGACGATACGTCGAGTTTTTAAATTGAATGTACGTACAAGTGGTTTAATTGAGTTTCTGCTTCGCTATAAGTAGTTTCATTTCATGCTTTTTTAACTCTGAAAGTGCTCGTAAAATAAGGTGAAAAATAAAATACTTCTGTGTTCACCAAAGAGTTCGCCAAAAATGATGCGGCCATTGATGCAGCTATCGAATGAAACAAAGAAGTTGATCTTATCATCTTATAAGCTAATTGAGTAAGAAATAAGAAAACGAAAGACAAATTTGTATATTTTTATAAATTCTATTCAGTCATTATAACTTTATTACACAAATCGATTAATGAATTGATTAAATCAAATCAAATTAAATTAAATCAATCAATCAAATCAAATTAAATCAATTACATCATATAATTTTAATAGGAATCTTTTTATAATATGTGTGCTTAATTTTTGTACCCTTAAACACACACTTACTACTTCTATATGCAGCCATACTATCATAAATATGCGGATGTTTTAATTCACACAAGATTATGTGCGTAAAATAAAAGCACAATTGTGCATTCGAATGCATGTTCGTGTGTACCTTTAGACTGAAAGACTTTATGCACTTGACAAATGAACAAAAATATATTTTCGTACTATGACGAATGAACATTTTATACAAACTAATATAATATTAATATGTACTTCAAAACCACGTATAATTTGTGTATTTTAAACTTTATAATTTTAAACGAACTTGACACTTCAATCTCTATACCAACAAGTACTTAGAAAGAAATACTTATTCATCGTATTCACTCAGATAATTTATTAAAATTAAATATCAATTATAAATATATTCGATATGAGGATTTAAAAATTTCTATATTGCATAAAAAAATTTCAATGACGTGTACAAAATATACAAACCATTAAAATTTAAAAAGTCAGTCCTCTTAGAAGCTTTATGCTTTAATGCCTCTGACGGCGAGTGTCTGTTATGGATAACAAGTGTTTAGAGCGCTTGATTTTAATTAATTAGTTAATTAATTAATTTATCGCCCGTTCAAACAAGAAACGTTAAATAGAAAGGAACTGCACAAGCGTACTTTCGTGAACAAAGGGGCTTAGAGGGCTCGTTACATTATAGGGTCAAAAAATTGATTTTTGTTTTAATTAAATGTTAAATAATAATTAAGTCTTCGATAATATATTACTTAAGTTTTAACTCAAATCATATTCTGAATACAAATCAGAGAAGACGAACACGAAATTGGAAATTAAATCACTAACACCTTCAAATGACATTTTAAACAAGTTGATTTGTTCGAATAAAATTGTCAAGCCTAATAACACAAAAGCTAATTAATTAATTAATAGATTAATTAATCTATTAGTGAAAATGAAGAGAATTTTCAAGTTAATATACTTTTATTTCCGATAAACTTAAAATATTTATTAAAAAAATCATAAAGAATACTTAATCATTTAATACATAAACTCGCAATTTATCAATAACAATCATCTATTTTAAATTTAAAAAATTTTTATTTTTAATTTTTTACGAAAATCGTGATTTAACGCTTCCGTAAGTACTAATATTCCAAATTCAATTTCATGAATAAACAGTTTAACACTGTATTATTATAATGCTGTTTAACATTTTCCTCTTACTAAGATTACATATACTCAGATAAGATATAAAAAATATTCAGCTGTATTTCGATCATTTCAAATATAAATAAAAGAAATCTATTTATTAACCCTGCAAATAATAAGACCTTATACAATCAATTACATTTTGATGTTTCACGCAACGAACCAACACAGTGTAATTATATTATTGATACAAGTAATTTGGCAATAAAATAAGTACAAACATTAAAAAATATTTGATTATCTTTTTATCATGAACTATTATAATTTCATTAATTTAATTAAAAAAATTTATTACAATATAATGTTATAATACAGTAAGAAATATTTGAATTTTTTATCATCTAGAAAGATTTTAAAGACCAATTAAAAATTATGAACTTGTACAGTTATTATTTACTAGAATAGAATAAACATATAATAATAACAATGATAGAAAGCCAACAAAATAATTTTATTTAAAAGTCAATTTATCTTTTCTGCAATGATTTGAATGTACTCATTGAAGAAGTTGTGCAGATATATCCATAAGAAAATGTATGTAAGAGAAAACGAGAAAAAAGAAAAGTATAAAGTCGGAGGTGGTGAGACGTGATAGAGTGGCAAAGTTTAAATGTTCTTTCAGACTTTTTATAAACTATTTTCAACAACAATTCACAAATTTAAAAAAATCACCAGAAACTTCAAAAAGACATACTCTCATTAAAAAAGAAGGCATAATAATAGTTTCCAAGTTAAATGGCAAGTTTATACTTTCCGTGCAAATATTAAAAGTACTTATTGAAGAAGTAAGACGGTAACTTATATAAAAACAGGGGGGAGAGAGAGAGAGAGAGAGAGAGAAAGGTAGAGCATAAAAGTCAAAAGTGATGAAACGTGATAGAGTAGCAAGGAAATTTGTACATGCTCACCACCCTTCTCATGACCACCCTCATTCACACAGTCAGTCAGTCAGTCAGTCAGTCAGTCAGTCAGTCAGTCGTTCGGTCGGTCGGTCGGTCCGTCGGTCCGTCGGTCGGTCAGTCAGTCAATCAGTCAGTCAGTCAGTCAGTCAGTCAGTCAGTCAGTCGTTCGGTCGGTCGGTCGGTCCGTCGGTCCGTCGGTCGGTCAGTCAGTCAATCAGTCAGTCAGTCAGTCAGTCAGTCAGTCAGTCAGTCAGTCAGTCAGTCAGTCAGTCAGTCAGTCAGTCAGTCAGTCAGTCAGTCAGTCAGTCAGTCAGTCAGTCAGTCAGTCAGTCAGTCAGTCAGTCAGTCAGTCAGTCAGTCAGTCAGTCAGTCAGTCAGTCAGTCAGTCAGTCAGTCAGTCAGTCAGTCAGTCAGTCAGTCAGTCAGTCAGTCAGTCAGTCAGTCAGTCAGTCAGTCAGTCAGTCAGTCAGTCAGTCAGTCAGTCAGTCAGTCAGTCAGTCAGTCAGTCAGTCAGTCAGTCAGTCAGTCAGTCAGTCAGTCAGTCAGTCAGTCAGTCAGTCAGTCAGTCAGTCAGTCAGTCAGTCAGTCAGTCAGTCAGTCAGTCAGTCAGTCAGTCAGTCAGTCAGTCAGTCAGTCAGTCAGTCAGTCAGTCAGTCAGTCAGTCAGTCAGTCAGTCAGTCAGTCAGTCAGTCAGTCAGTCAGTCAGTCAGTCAGTCAGTCAGTCAGTCAGTCAGTCAGTCAGTCAGTCAGTCAGTCAGTCAGTCAGTCAGTCAGTCAGTCAGTCTCTCTCTCTCTCTCTCTCTCTCTCTCTCTCTCTCTCTCGACATTCTCGACACAGCTAAAGCTCACATCACTTTTTTTCGTTCATTTTCATACCTCGCGTGAGTGATGCTCTTTTTGTCTAGTTTTACTCGAGCTCTGGAAGACATAATGCCCACGTGTTACGCAAAAGCAATATTAATATTTTAAATTCAATTTCAATTCAATTAAAGTTAGACTCGGGCAGGTTGAAGCTGGCAATACACGTATACACGTGCGAGACCACAGTCACGAATAGCTAAAATAAACTTTTGCAGGATTATGTATATGCCTCAGCTACGCGCAATTGTTGCATTTCGATTTCAGTAGTCCTCGAAACACTACTGTTTCACATTATTCCAACTGTCTCCATTTTATCCGGTTCTTTTTTACATGTATATGTATGGCTAGAGAACTGACGATGAGTGCCAGGGGCGAGAATGGCGGGGTCAAGCACTTCGTCACTTCTAGTATATTTTAGTATTCGCCGAACGGATTTAATCTTTCTGCAGACTGCGCACTGAATGTCGGAAGAAGGGACGCCCGTAGTTAATGCAACTCATTTTATGTAGTTGCGGAAGTTGGCACGAAAAGTTTATGCCCGGCCAGCGAGTGTACATTTATCGCTGTTCCCGTCTTGACGTTTACGATTTTTTCCCCCTCTTTTTTATTCTTGTTTATTTTTCAAGAGCATTTAAATTCTTAATAAACTCAATCATAAATCATAATTTACGATTGCAGGTGTTTTATTGACTTAATGAAGTGTGAAGCAATTTTTTTCTTTGTAAAGTGCTTGTCATGTAATTTGTTAAGCCTTGAATTTTTCTTTATTTATAAATGGAAGGTAAATTTACTAATAAATTCTTCCATTGAATAGTACTATAATTTTCTCCATCTTTTAAAGTCGCTTTGCCTTTCTTCATACAACATATACAAGGACGCATAAAGCCTTGGTCAAAAACAATAATTCTTAATGCCATTATATTTTATTTACAATTCACAATAAAAATTATATCGGCTTATAAATAATTTAATTATAAATGTATAATATTCAGATTTACAATATTACGTTCAATTAAATATAAAACTCCATGAGTTACTAAATTAGTGATAAATATGCCTATGACATTCTTGTTCAATATAATATTAGAACTATATCATCCACGCGTTCAAAACGATCAGCCAATTAACCAATCTGAAGTCAAAGTTGCGCAACCGTCCATCATTGCATACTTTATGCAAACGCAAAATCTATCAGTTGTGGACTAAAATTCACTGAATTAAAAAATTCTATTATAATTGTAATATTAATGTGGCGTTAATCATCCAACATGTTACTATTTTACTTTAAAATCTAACAAACAAAAACAAAATCAACGACAATGCGACAATAATTTAAAATGGAATATAGTTAATAATACTTAGTACGAAGGATTATTTGCAAATAATTCAAGTATAAAATATTTAAAAATATATATTATAATATGTGCTCGTATAGTTGAAATCGAATTTATCAAATTCAAAACATATATTTGAACTTATTTGAACTTAGAGACAAACATACATATTAGAAATTAATCTAAAAATTTTTTAATTTGTTAGAAAGTACCTATATAAATATTATAGCCAAACATTTTAGATTCCGAATAATTTGATTTAAAAATTTCATTTATATAAAATAATTCTAGTAAAACAAAAATAAAGCATTTTAAAAGTCTGTTATCTTAATATGTATACACATCGATATCATATAAATCTATATTAATACATCTACACGACATATTTTCGTAATTTTGTAATTATTATATACATCATAATAAAATATACATACTTCTTGTAATTAGATTTGAATTTCAAATTGAAGGTGGTAAGTTATGACACTATTAGAAAATATAGTTATCGACCAATTTTGAAAAACTCACTAATACTAAATTTTAGTATTATTTAATATACATTTCTGTATTAAATTTAAGTGATACATATATAATAATATTTTAATTTAAATAGATTCGGCTGACTTGGCTTTGACTTCACTACTTGAAATAATGCATTGCTACATAATAACTTGCTTTAACCGAATAAATTTATCATTCACGTGGAAAAAAAACTTACTACCGAAGCATAATGATAATCTTTTGATAACTTAATTTTTTATTTAGCAGTTATGATGGCCGACAACGGAATATAATGACCCATTGGCAGCTACACAAAACCAATTATCGAAATGCTAAAGCTAAAAGAACCAAAGCAATAAAAGTTACGTCCATAACTAACTCGAGTTTCTATGTTATCTTACACAGTTTTCGGCGTACGTTGGAGGTGACGACGTGAGTTTTCATTTCGACTGAAATGCTCGTATGTCACCATTCTTATTGGTGATGATGTACATGTGAGGATGGTAAGTCTTTCTCATTAGCAAATCTACCCAGCTCGTTGATACATTTTGGTTAAATTTTTGCCGATTTTACACAAACTATTCTGTAAGTAGGAAATTTAAAGTGAAAAAAGAAACTAGATATTACATCATTTTTGTACATTTTTTTTTTAATAATTTAACTGTTTTGATAATTTACGGGAAAAAATACTTATATTCTTATATTCTTCTTAATAAAATATTTATAAAAATTCAAAGTTACAATTTCAAGCTTTAAAATATTATGCAAATACAAATGTAATCAATATTCTACGATAGCAATTTAAAATCTTCAAATTTCAAACTTTAAAGATCTTTAATTCGAGATATCTTATCATTAGATATTTTTGGTTTTATTAATAAAGCAATTTATCAATTTTGAATGCTAAGTGTAGCATGATTTTTAGAATATAGCAAAAATATTTTATTATTAACGGAATGGAAAAGTATAAAATCGTACGGAGATAGTGGCTTATAATTTTGGCTTATAACGTGATTTATAAATCTTCTTAAAAGAAAAAAATATTACTCATTTTTTTCTATTCCCATTTTTCATTGATATTAAAAAAAAAGATAATAACAAAATCTTAATATTGAAAATTGACTTTTCGCTATACCGAAGATACTTTTTTTTTTATTTAAAATATTTACTCAAAACAAATGAATGCTTTTAATTTTAAAACACATACAAAGAAAATGGATAAGAAAATATTTACTTTCAAAATTTTATCAAGAATTTCTTGAATGTTAAATTTTTATTACGAATAATAACACGATGATACTTTTCATCTAAAATACTTCTTAATAAAAATTATAAAGGAAAATATAACTAATAATAAGATAATCCAAATATTATTCATAAATAAAAATGCATTACATACTTCAATAAGGCTAGAAATGTCAATGAAGTAATAGTTTTGTCAAGTATAAAAATAAAAATTTTGATAGTACTTAAGTTTTTGCTTTATAATCTGACCTCGGAATTATTATAATACATTTAAGAAACATTGAGTAAACCAGTGACAATAAATATAATTAAAGACAACGAAGAAATATAGCGAATAGATAGATGCGTGTGTAACATCGGCAACAAGCAGCTAAACAGACGGCCAACCTGATTTCCGGCGGAGCCAGCAGTTCATGTAAATATGAATTTCCGATGAGCGAGTTAAGGAGGAAAGTGGTGGTAAGTGAAAGCAGCTACGGCTGTCATCCCCCGTGGGCATTTTCACTCCCCGCACGTATTTACTTTGATTTGTCAAGCTTCCGGTAAGTTAGTTATAGTCAGGAGTGCAAGGAAGCTGCCACTAACTGGACTCTACCTATCCTCGCCAACTCCAGTTTCGAGAAATTATAAATTTACGGACGATTATAAGAGTGAACAAATCTCGAAGCAAGTCGATTCCAATTGTGTTGTGTATCATGCTAATAGCGAGATTTACATTGTTCTGCGCGATATAAAACTTGAGGTTAATTAAGCAATGAACATATCGACATTTTATATAAATTATTGAGAAGTTATTTGCTAATTATGTGTACCGGTATGAATTCGATATTACCTTAGATCATGTCAGCTTCTATAAGAAAACATTACTACAGTAAACGATTAAAAATTACAGTATGTCTTTTTAAACATCAAAGTTGGCGTGGCCTTCAGTAGTGCTTGTTATAAAAGGTATAAGATCCCCATAAAAGTGAATGCCTGCAATAATAACGTAAAAGCACGCAGCCATTGTTTGTCGTCGATCAATGCGTCGGTGCCTCCAGTTCAAAGCCATAATTCCTGGAGTATCGAAAATTGCAAACAACAATTATTAACGATTAAATAAATCATAACGAAACACTTAACAAAGGCAAGTAGGTTAATCGTAATAACGAATAAAAACGAAAGAAATATATAATTGTTTTGAAAATTAAGCGCTTCGTCAATGAAAATAGAAATACAAGCGCAGCAAAATGGAAGGCAATATAACATGCGCATGTAATAATTCGTAACTTAGTTTTTAAAATGAAAAGGCCAAAAGGAGTCGCCATAAATGTGTATAAATTTATATTATAATATATTATATTATATTATATATTATATAATAAATATATAATAAATATTATATAATAAATATATTATATAATAAATATATTATAATATAAAAATATATATAAACTAAATACTATAATTAATAACATTTAAAGCTCATTTAAGTATTCTATTCGGAATAATTACAAAATACAAAGGCAGCCAATTAATGCGGCATTAGCACGCTCGATTGATGTATCGGTCGTACTGGCCATCACCTTCAAAAACCACGTGTGATCGTAATCATCAAAAATACCTATAGATACATCGAGTCACATGCAAGTAAACCCAACTATTTCAGTCATAGAACCATCTGGAGGAGTGGCATCAACATTTAATAACGAGCCAAAGAGCTTTTGCGTATTTCGCGAACGAAAGCGTCGTGGCAGCCATCGTTGTTTACTAACACTTCCCCGGACTTGATAAATCAATTGAGCCTAAGCACGCACTTTTGTTACGCTCGAGCCACATTTCCTACGTTAATGCACGCGTGATTTTCGCTCATTCTCTGTCCTTCATCGCTCGTGATTACATATATTTTAATCTTCTAACCGAGTCGACCGACCGCAATACGCAGGGGTGCGTTTGCCGCTCGCGGTCGACTTAATAAATGCGTCACACCGTACGCCCAGGCTCTCTTATTCGGTAAACTCGCGCGCCTGTGGGAATTCTTCGGGGTTGAGTGTTTAGGGCGAATAAAGAGAATTTTCTAGAGGGACGTAATTTACAAACTTGACTTTTCGTTGCTCCAACAACTTTGGTCTTTTCAACTCCGTTTCGCAGGCTATTACAAATTTTTAAACATTATTTGAAATATATTTTCTCGTTTAAACAAACGAATAATCCAATAATGCAGGATATGCTTATAATCGAGTGTTGATTCACGTCAACACTGAGTCATGATTCAGGATCGTCTACATTAATGATTGAAAAGAATGATATTTTTAATAATTACTATATAGAAATATACGAGCAATTTAAAAATTAATGTTTTTATCATATATCTAAAGAACTGAGCACTAAATTAGTATTACAAAATAGAATGAACATTAGATGAAACAGCAGAGGCTTGTTATACTTTATTGTCAATTTAACAAAAGTTTACTTTTCAAATATATATCCAAGCAAGCTAATCCCTTATCTCCTAAAGTGTGCTGCTTATCCGATACAAAAATGCACTTCTTTTCTCAATCGTATTAACATAAGTAATTTAAAATGCATTAATTTGTAAATAAACAAAAATTTTACATTACATAAAATTTCCTCTGCCGGTAACAAAAATTACCCGCTTATTCGAGTCTGTGTGTTATTTAGCTATTCACGCGTGCCACGTTCGCATAATAATAAACCTAAATCCATGAAACATACGACGCTCGCGCGCGCCGATCGCTAATTTTCCGAAAATCCCCGGCATGTTTGATCCCTCTGTTGAGCTGAACTTGGTAATCTATATAGATAATAATACCATTGATACATATAGTGATACAGATATTAGACCTCTACGTGCATAGGTACCACGTGATGTCACAAAGTCGTTGTTTATTATGAAGAATACATTAAGCTCGTAAAAATAATATGTAGACTTTTATTTATGTACAATAGTCTATAAATTTAAACTAGATTCTTTCTTATCTAGATAACTTTGTTATATATCGTCAAATAAAGTTTATATCTAATGTATTTGAACGTGAAATATAAAAACTATAAATTGAGCCAAACAGACCATCTTATTTAGTTGCAATAGTTTAGAAAAAGATTTTTTACTTAAAATAACAAATTGTTAAATAACGAATCGGGTGTTAAATAGAAACAATAAATATGAAATTGAGGGAAATGATACAAATAGAATTATAATTTCATGTATATTTATAACATTATTAACTTGTCAAGTAGATTTCTATTATTTTGAAACCGGCGTTCACTAATTTTCCATTTAGTTACGTAGTCACTTAGTTTTCTCGTCCTACTACGATTATTGGTCGATTGCATAATGTGTGCAAAAAATTAACTAATTTTTAAATAAAAAAGCTAAGTGTATAGCTTGAGTAATTAAAAGAAACTACTCGTCTAGTGACCTTTGCTCACTAGATACGTATTAATTGGACAAAAATTAGATTTCGGATTGATATTTCGCATCAATGATTATCTCGTGAACTCATTCGCATACTAGTACAGGGAAAGAATGGAAAAAGCGAGCGATTGGAAAAATGTTTATTTGCCAATTGTAGCCGATAATTGAAAAAAGGCTTTGAAAATAATCGACCGTAACGCAATGAAAACTAATATTGCAACAGTTTCAAAATACTTGACTGTTATTTATATCAACTTTTGTTTAGGTAATTAAATAATATAGAAGTCAATAAATAAATCAATCTTTAAACTAGTAATAATAATTTAAATTGCAAATAGAATTGCATCGGATGGAAACAAATTGCTTAAATGAAAAACCAAGCTGTTCACGAGTATCGTAATTAAACTCCAATTATTGTGCTGAACACGCGAACAAAGGAATTTTACCAATGCATGTGCAAGTATAAAAATGTACTTCTAAAGAACGAGGCATAACTTGTGTTGCAAAGTCTCGATTTTGAACGCTCAGTCAATTGCAATTCCGGATCCGCAACAAGTTGAGAATCCAGAGTTCCGAGACGTTGTCTTAGAGACCAAGCTATTGGTTCTCACTCTCTCTCTCTCTCTCTCTCTCTCTCTCTTTCCGTCTGTCTGTCTTTGTAACCCAAACGTCGCACGGATAGAGGCACCGACCCCGAGACGAGCGTTAAGTTAGATTAGGTCGGACTGTTGGTGCAGGCTTTCACACACGAAAGTGCCGGCGCAAGGTAATGAACAATTGAACGAGCGGGAGGCGTCGGGCCACGCTCAACCCTTTGTTTCCAGATAATGGATAAACGATGATCGTCGATTCGATTGTTTCTGTTGTTGCACGCGCGACAAGAGCAGAGCGAGCAGGCAATGCAGCATGAAGCGGCTTTCCGTTACGCGAGCGTGTAATTCCATTCGAAATGTGTAGAACGACTTTCATGGTCCGCGTTTTTCTCCCCTTCTCGTCCGTCGTGTTTTCTTTGTTGCTTTGCCGGTTTGTTTTAAGAATAACCATTTAACATGTAGATAATTAGAATACGAAAACTAAACTATTTGAATGATTCTCTCGTTTGCTTAATAATATCGTACCTATGATCGATCATTAGACACGCGACATTTAAAATGACTTAAAATTTTATCGCTAATTTTAGAAACTTCACTCTCTATGCCTTTGAATCAAATATTAATAATACATCATTCGTCAACAGAATTCTTGATATCTGTTTATTTTTAATTCATTTGTATTATAGAGAGTGTCCTCATTGGAACCGGCATGAAAATAATTAACTTACTTGGTTTTTGCCTTTAAGAACGAGTACATTGGTGACACGACCGAACGGAATGCCCAGATGAACGATCTCGCCTTCGGATACCTCGTTCGGAATATTTCTGATGTGAATGACTCGAGAAGGTTTGCCATTTTGGCTCTTGTCGAGTTTTGCCTAGAACATAATTTGAAGAAAATCCATTATCATAATACTCACAAACATATTATAAGTTAATACATTTAAATTTTAATGTATAAATTGTGTTCCATAATTTTCAACTTTAATTTAATGAAAGTTGTATCTTTTTTCATGTAAAACGTGGTTTTGTATCGAATATAAAATACCTTGAAAATCGTCAGTAATACGCTGAAAAGGCACTTTCCTCCCAATCTCTATCGAGTATTAGGTCGTTTCTCTTTGACTATTTAATTACAAATCTTATGAAAATAAGAAGTAAACCGTATTAGCTGAATCGAAATCTCTCTTATTAAATATGCACCTAATCACAATAGGTGAGAAGGTAGAAATAACAAATACAAAGCACAGCTTTTTAATTTACATGTTACCGAATACAAATTCAGCTTTCACAGAATTTCTTCATGCGTCTCCTCTGTTCGTCTCGGTAGGAGGAGCAGTGAAGATTACGCAAAAATTTAACTCACGAAAATTGGTGCTCAAACGATCCGTTGCTACGAAATTCCCTTTATATCTCGCATGAATTTCTGCCCGTGTATAGGCGTTGCGTGCATGTATAACTTGAAGACGTTCACTCAGTCAAGCGCACATTTAAATCGAAGCCCGTTGTGTATCGCCCGAAGCTGAGTTTTCAATCACAGCTCAATCTACTACTCCACTCACGCTCTCCCCTCTTATCCCCTCTTCTGTAATATTCTATTCTCTCTCTGGCCTCTTCCTCCTGTTCTTCTCTTTACTGCCACTACAATCCCCTCAAAATCTACTGGCAGTCCAACTGCACACATATATTTACAAAGTTGTGGATGCGTATGCGTAGATGAAGGCCTAAAGCTTATCCTGTCTGTCGCGTGAGTGAAAGTCTCTTAAAAAAACGTTGTTGAGATTTAGTCGGTTTAACTGATCGGAAAACGCAATTCTTGCTTCAAGATACGGAAAGAGATGTGTATTATCCTCGAAGAGCCAACCTGGAAGATTTCCGTCTTGGAAACTCGGAACGCGTGAGCTTTGCTCTTGTCACGTTTTTTCCTTATAAATCTTGAATTTGCTTCTTTTTTTTTCTTTTTAATGGAAAAAGAAGTTTTATGCAAACATTTTTAAAGATGTTTCGATCCAGTCGTCGCGACTTGATGATATTTTATGATTCGACGTTAGAAATGTATGTATTTATAATAACCAAGTTGTTTAGTATCTTTAAAAACTCTCGTGTTAAATTTTCATAAACTAATATTAAAAATTTGCAAAATTCTCAAAAAACTAATAGTCTTCATTTCAATTAATACAAAATATTAACCAAATCCAAATATTCCCTGTCTAAATGTATTTAAATAAAAGTGATAGCATAAATAAGAAGACAATCAATTAATATTACTTTATAAATAAAATTATAAATAATTTGGAATCTTTTAATATACGAAAATATGCAAAAACATATAATATATATATTTGTAAATGAGATTTTCATTTTAAGTTATTGTTTTATCATACATGAAATGAAAGCACAAGCTTGTTATTTTTTAAAAGCATTTTAAATTACTCGTCAAGATGATAAACATAAGGCAATTTTCATGTGTAGAAAAAAAATTGAATAATATTTATATTATTATTAAGTAACTTTCAAACTCTGAAAATGTATTATCATAAGAATAATTTCTTTTATTCGGGTTCTTTTATTTTATAATAACGAACGATATATTATTTTACGATATAAAAAGAAAAATTAAAATGGATGATAAATCATTTGTTAAATTTATATATGAAAGGTTACAATTGCTGACAACTTATTATTTCATTGTTCATTGCATTACAAAACTTCATTGCAAGTGATTTCACCTTTCTCAATTTAATACATTTACAATATTTAAGTAAAATAATGAAATAAAAAACATCATAAATAATCTAATCTTTTTATCAGATTTCATAAAATAATATTTTCAAATATATATATTTAGTGAATAAATTTGTTGAGTGCTACAGTTTCAATTACACTTTAATAATTGGATATTTTTAATATAAATTTTGATGAAATTATAAAAAAAATCATTAAAAAGGAATAAACGTTATTTGAGATAGAATTTATGAAAGATTCAAAATAAAATAAAAAAGCATGTAGATATGCAGGAAGCCACTTGCATGATCGCACATAAGTTTTCTACCTGCGCTTTGGCAAATAAACATCGAAAGAAAGACAGACAGTTGTCAGCACGCAGCAGCATTGCAAACACTGTTTGATTGACCATTGGTATTATTTTAAGAATTGAAATAAGATCTTTCGGGGGGGGGGGGGCTTTTTCAGATCTTAATAAATTGTTCTTTATATTAGTCATAGAATTTGTCATATACATCTTGAATAAAACATTATGAGGGTAGACAGTACACTGAATAATATTTTTTCTAAGAATTGCATTTATGTGTCTAACTATTAATTGTACATTATATTTAAGAATGCGATGTTCGAGTAATCATATGCCTTATGCACCTATGATTCAACCATTTAACCCATAGCAACTATAAATATTTCATTAGTATAAATAAAGACTAAATACATACGGCAAAAAAATGTAATACGGGTACAAAAATAATAAACAATGGAAAGATTAATTTGATTAAAAGTTAAGGATTCGCACGAATGGGCACGTACGCGTGCAAGTGTGCAAGTACGTACGTATATAGATACCGCAGAGAAGGTGTGGTTTCGTTTCGAAGCTCGTATTCACGACCGCAACAGGCAGCTTTCGCGAATTGGGGAGCGGCTGAGAGCAGTGGCAGCGGTGTTTAAACGTTGATTTAAGCGTTAAATGAATAAATACCGACGTTCTATTGACGTTGGTCTTTGCAAGCTGAATCTAGGCAATTCACCAATTACTACACTTTTTCCCTTTGACGGAATTTGAAAATAGTAAGTGGTATTTATAACAAAGACTGGGTGGTACTGATAATTTAACCATAAATATATTAACTTTGGATAACAAATATTTTATAAATATTTTAATTTACTTAGGCTTTAACACTTAAGAATTGTAATGAATAATTGTAATATAAATCAACTATTGGTCATTCAAAATCTAATTAAAATAGTTAATTCGATTATAAATCTTAAAAAAAAAAAATAAATAAAACAAAAATTCGCACAATCACACACAATCCTGAAATGCTAACATTGCCCATTAAGCATATAAAAAAAACTTTCCAAGTAAAATAGCAACTCTGAAAATATTTATAAAGTTAGATATATATATATATATATATATATATATATATAATTGTTATAAATCAGTGCCAGTAACATTCAAGAATAAATTAAATAATCGATTGAAACTAGACTACGTTTATTTTCTCATAAATATTGTCCTTCTATGAAGATAATTGACGGACTACTTTCAATGTTTGGGAAAACAACAATACCCTAGAAGATGAATACGTGTCCATCATATATTTAATAAAACATCCGCACGTTGAGTTTTCAATAAATTCAAAGCAGCTTTTAAGTTAAAAGATTTTTATCTATCTATCGCATTACAAAACAATCAATCACTTTGTCATCCAGGCGCTAAGCCACAATGATTCAAGCGTAGGATGAGTAGCCAGTTACGGTCAAGAGGGGGAAAAAAAAATAAAATAAGAAATATTGTGCCCCTGTCATTCTAAAGAACCAATGGCGAAAGGAGATGATGACAACAAGACCGTCGCTCTCCAAAGTTATTATTCTCTCCTCGAAAGCTCTCCTTTTCATTTATTTTCTTATTTTTTCGGCAAAGAACTCTTTCATCACATTCACCAGTCCGCAAGATCTCGTCTCCTCCGAAATATTAAAGAGTACAACATCGATGTGAGCTTCCAAACATAGGCGAGCCCTCTAACATTTTCCATCGAATAATCGCATTTCCTGAAGACACGAACACTACACAACCAGTTAAATTGACGAAATCTTGTCTTTTATAAAAGATAACTTTGTAATGAAACACAAGCGAACGCACGTGTCGCTTACCACACGGCTACCTATCATGCCCTCTCATCCCACCTCTCATGCCCATCCAAGTGAGTTTTGATGATTTGCCTATATCAAGTTTCATATTTTTCATCAATCAACATTTACACGTTTAAGTCATATCCTTCTTATCTATAATATAATATAATACAAATAATAAGAGTGTTCGTTCGCCGACGCTATTTTTAAATTTCATATAAAAAAATATTTGGACTTTAATAAATCATTTTGTCACCTAGCATACCATTGGAAAGCAACATTTATTTAGATTGCCTTAAAGATAAAATCGTAAATTTTTTTAAGTCCCAGTCAAATCTCGTCAACGATATCACTGTACTAAAATAAAACGTGATTCAACAATTATCAACGCCTAGCAATAAATTCTTCATGAAATTATTAACACTATTTTTAACGCCATTGCTGGTTAACCATAAAATTAAAATTACCGAAAACGAAACTCGTGACTCGTTACTTGACAGGCAGTAGTAATATACGAAACCGGCGTCCATTCCGCATAATAAACGCATGTCGCATTAACATGCGAATTCATTTATGTACGGTTCTATCATTAATTTACCTTTTAAAGTTAAATAAACGTCGTGCGGCCATAGGCACGTGGATGACGGAGTGCCAGGGCGCGACCGCAGAGACGAAGTTACTTTACCAGCGGGCGCCAAAAAAATATGCACGTTCCTGGGGAGAAGCACACGGTGGCGCCTTAGCCGCCGCTCCTCTGTGTTTTTACGAGTTTAGCGCGAGGGCTGAATTATTAGGATGACCCGCCCTTCTTTTCATCCCCTAACTTGTCTCATTCCATTTTTGACGCTGGTCTTTTGTAGCCTCGGCATCTTGGTTAAGATCGTTTTTATTATCCGAGCTCGTATGCGAGTCGCGTAAAATACACGTTCGCAAGGTTTATTAGCCAAAAGACCGTTTTTTTTTCTTTTTTTGTTAAACTGACGATGTATTTACGTTACGGTACGGCAGACGATTTTCCATACTAAATATTATGCACGAAAACATGAAACAATAATTGGCCAGGACATTCATAAAATTTAACTTTCACGCTACTTAATGATCATTACACGGCCTAATTGGTCGAGCATAATTGGAAGTTTAACTGACATTTACTTTCGTTCGATTCACTAACCATATTTTGTTCGAAGCTGAAAACTAAACCAGCTAGTAATATTCATGAAACGAATTATTAAAAATATTTGTATGCAATATAGAGTGTCGGCAAGTTACAAGATACTATAAGTTTGAATTTGAAATCTCAATTTCAATACTGAAATAAAAATGGAACTTTTAATTAGTGGATTTAATAGAAAAATTTTATCGGGTAATCCGTGCACGAAATCAAGCAAAAGTAAACAAGCATTAAAAGCACTCAATCTCCCTCAACGCCAGAATCTGCAACTGTGGGCATTTTTGCATTTTCCAGGACTCATTAAAAAAAGTAAGTCCAATTCCCTGTACCCATAGAACCGCAAAACATGTCCACATGTAGCATATGCCAAAAAATTAAAAAAAAAAATAAAAAAAAGTCGAGAAAAGAAAAAATTCCATTATCCGTGAACGTTACGCTCTTTTTGTCAAGTGTGCGTTTGAATGCGTGCGTACACTGCTCAGAGTCGCAGGTTAAATCTTCGGTTTAATCTTGTCGAGTGAACTGTGTCAACAATGGAAATCGGATTAGCAAAAGTTGGCGTGCCGTATCGCGTCACCATCGCGATTCGTCTTTCCCTCATCTCTAGCCCACTTCCCCTACGATTTCCTTTCCGGACAGTTGTTGGCCAATGTATGCTACGAAGATATTTATCTAATGCCAATCTAATAGTCATTTATAAGAGATAAATTGAAAAATTATTTATCTTAAGGATCGCAAATTACATGCACTTTTATCTATAATTATCCATATTGACAAATCTTTTAATTATTAAATTGTTTCGTACTCATTGTAACTTCATTATAAAATATAGCGATTAAACTGGTTATCATTAATTATGCATCAAATTATCTCTAGACCTATTATATAAAATTATCATATACGCTGAAGTATTTATAATAATAAATATATCTGGATCAATAAAATCTTAGGATCTTGAATACTAATTATATCTATTATTTCTCTTCGAGATGTTAACATATTGTATTAATGAAAACACAGTTTTTATGCAAGTTACGAGAGATAATATCATAATAACTTCAGATACGACGTAAAATGGAAAATTTATACTAAAACTAATAATAACTTTCTATATTATGATATCTGATGCAGTAGCACACGTAATGTGATCCTATATACATTTTGCTAAACAGAATAGTTTGAATCACTCGACACGATTTACAGATTTAGGAACAAAATTTTCAAAAATAATTACTAGATTAATCGGTGCTATAGCGAATACAATTTAGATAATACGAAAAGTTGGATGCATTTGAGTGATGGTGAAATACTTTGTCAAATACTTAGGTGGCAAGCTTTAAAAAATGATTAATAAATAACTTAGTTATTTTATTCGAGTGTGTATTACGTATGAAAGAAAAGTACGATTTCTTTAACATCTATAACATTCTGCAAATATTTGATAAAGAATTCAAAATTATTGTGTATGGTAAAAAGGCTAATTGTAAGTAAATTCATTGAAGTGCGGTCCTGTTCTGTTCTCTCGTTATCATTAATAGACGTAAAAGTTTCAAGTTTCATACCTAATTGACATGTATCTCAACATTTATATAAATAGAAATACAATTTAATATAACTATTACATTTGTTAAAAATTATGCAAATTTTACTAAGCGCTTTCATGCTTAATGTTCAAATGAGCATAATGTTTAAATTGTTAAATACTAATGCAATCCATACTGAATACCTACTGTCAGCGTGCATTTAGAGGTTCCTTTTAGTTCGACTACTGAAAATTCGAACCATGCTCAATTCCATCGAACGATGCCCAATTCAATCCGGAAGCTTCATTAATGAAAGAAGAAACTAACCCATTTCTAAATTATGGGATTAATGAAGCTATTAAAACTTCTCGCATCTTTCTATGCTCCAAATTTTTCTCTGAAAAATGTTATAAAAATTGAAAGCTTCTCGTAGACAGTTCACGCAAGCACCTAAATTGCTCTTGTTATTTTTTCCGAGCATGCCGATGCTCAGATCCAAAAATTCAACAGGTCGCGCGCAGACACGATGAGAAAATCATGCCGCACGTACAATTCGAAATAGAACGAGGAACAGGCATACTAACCCAACCTGCTGTAACCACTGTGTGGTAACACACGGTTCCCTACCCTCTCCCGAAAGGAACGAGGACGAAAGTGGATGTACGTGCGTATGACAGAGCAATAGAAAACTGCTACTATGAGAAATGAGTACTTCCCTGTCTGTACTTTCAATGATCGTTTTCGTATGCTGCAAAAACTGTATGCTTAATCGAGCTTCTTAAAAAAACAGGGAATTAGTTTAAAATTTATAACAAACTGCCCTTTTTCTTACATTTTTAATCCAAAGTGTGAATAAACTTTTTCAACATTCCTTTATCGGAACTGAAGTAGTATTACCAAAATTATAGATAATTATATATGATTAAATTAACTAAAGTTTATGTAAATTGGCACTGTATTGACTTTTTGTTGTCGCTCCTTGGGTAATTCGAACATGAATTTATAGAATTAAGACATTTTCGGACAAATTCCAATAAAAATAATATAGAATTCTTTGTATTATATAGTACTCATAATACATTATTTAAAATGTTATGTGTTTGTAAGCTGCAGTTCTAGTTCTGCTTTTATAAATCATCTATAGATAAAAATCTTTCGATCACTTATTCTGACATCTATATGATAGTACAATAATTTAAATTTAATACATAATACAATATATTTAAAATAGAATGAAAAATTAAATTGAAAATTCACACTTTAAGTAGTTATAGGATATAGTCTATGTAACGAATGAAACCTGGAATTTTAAGGCTTATACTTTTTAAATTCAACTTCCTATTAATATACCGATAATTTAATGGTTAAAAAACTTGTACGGAAAGTAACCAACATTACGAGAAAATAAGTATTTTAGAATTTTGGCTTGTTTATAGATCAAGTATGATTTAAGTTGGCTTTCTTTATAAATTGAACGAATATATTATCAAAAGATCATAATAATTATTAATGAATATTGTATCATGAATATATATTTATTTATGGAAATACAATCGAATAAATATGTAAAAAAATTTATTTCTCATTGGAGTCTCATCGCAATATATAAAATATTGATCATTTTTTATGAAAAAGTATTTAACAAAATTACTTAAGTCATATATTTAAGCAATTCTTTATCTTCAATCATTATTTATATAGTAATTAAAAAAAAATATAGAGGCTCTAACATTAACCAAATGTTGAAAAATGATTCAGAAAAGCGAAAGAGGATTTTGAAAGAGCTTTTCTTAAGACGTTTTCATGAGGAGTTCATCAGAAGCAACAGGCAGCAGTGACTTAAAATTCTGAATACTACAACGCATCTTCAATCGAACCTATTCTATCACATGTTGCCCCCTTCCCCCTCTTTCTCCCACTCGCTCTTTTCTCTCTTTTCCTTCTTCTGTCCCGCCAACCCGCGGTTTCACCTTATCTTTTCTATTCTATTACCTACAATAACTTTACGAATTATTACCACTACAAGTTATCGTTTCGATATTTTGAACTCCTGCCAAATATCGACTACTATCTCCTTTTACTTTCATTTGAAATATCACCTTTCTTAAAAACGCCTACCACCAAGAAGTTATCCAGTGCTAATTCCCCTCATTGTTTAAAAAAATTTTTGAAAGTATGAAGAAATTATAAAAGAAAAAAATTTGTGATTAATATAAAAGAAACATTCAAATAAATATCCTAACTTATAAACTTCCATGTCATTCACATGAAAGTATGAAAATGTTTGCATTTAATCGTTATTCTTAATAAGCTGTAATTGAATTAATAATAATTATAAACAAATTATTTCCACTCTCTACCTTTAAGCCGTAATTTATCATTTAAAAAAATTTTTTACAACAAAAATTATGTATAACCCGTATACTTTTCCAGTATTTTTATACTGCAAAGCAATTATGGAGAGCAAAAATAAGAATAAAACGATACTAGCATTATTAATTAATATTGAAATTATATTACTACTTTATGGTATCCTGTTGCAAGACACTGTTCATTCGCATCCTTTTTCCTCTTTTTCTATTCTTGCATCCAATG
This sequence comes from Ceratosolen solmsi marchali, assembly GCF_000503995.2. Lineage (NCBI taxonomy): Eukaryota > Metazoa > Arthropoda > Insecta > Hymenoptera > Agaonidae > Ceratosolen > Ceratosolen solmsi. Next base: position 6,519,037 of record NW_011948419.1, on the reverse strand, counting down.
AACTTCCGTGTTATCCGCCATTCCTGTCGTCATCTTTCTATCCAAGTTTTTCACTTGAACGAAACCCGTGGCTTTCAACTTAATATCGTTCTGCTTTCATTCTCGTTTCCTTTTCGTTTCCGGCCACTCTCAGCCTTGTTCACTAACTGACCGACCTACCAATACTATGGAAACCTCTTTTATAATTTGTAATTCTCTCCCTCCCTCCCTCCCTCCCTCTCACTCTCTCTCTCTCTCTCTCTCTCTCTCTTTCCGGTTAATGTCTTGTTATGCGATAATAAAGATATCGGTGTTTAAACAATTAAATCCATTAAAAATGATGAATACTATAGATGGAATAAATTATGAGAGAATTTCTTTTTTAATTTTCTTTCCCTTTCTATTGAGAAAATGGAAACTTTTATCAAGTGTTCTTCATAAATTCAATAAAAATTTGAATTATGTTATAAATGAAACAACGGTCCTTTTATTAAAGTCATAAAGCTGTATTATAGATAATTTATATTCCTTGTTAAGAAACGAACAATTTCAAGCTATTGAAATGTACAAACGTATTGATAAATACCAAAATCTTCATACATAACTTTCGTAATGTCAAGTGATTGTTCTATGAGAAACTAATTAATTAATAACAATACTCTTACAAAGAATAGTATAAATATAAAATATCCGGAAAACAGGGATTCGATCAAATAAATAAGCAGTTAATTAATAGTATTTGCGTTAATATATTAATCATTGTAATTAATTGTACATCGAAATTGTGTTTACGTTTAAATATATTTCAACCGTATCATTTACAAACAATAAGCAATAAATTAAAAATTTTGTGAAATGCAAAGGTTAATACATAAATTTACTTATTGTACTGATAGGCAATTCACTTCATCTTTTACCAAAACAGCAATTAGTATTTTACATTTAGATTATTGCATTAAGTTCTATTCGAAAATTAAACTATCTTCAAATTAAAAGCTAATTATACTCAAGGATATATCGAATACAGAATTAAATTATAAAAATCAAACATTAACAAGTCATTGTTAATTCATTGTTAATTATGCTTCATTTTTTTCAATGTTCAATTGACAATAGTTACAATTAATTTCGATGATTTTTACTTGAAAATCAGTTACTATACATTACATAACTAAGCAGTGACACAACATAAACATACAAAGATAAAATGCATTGATAACGTCAAAGATCGTTTAAACACAAAATTTTGTCAAGCATAATTTTCTGCGTGCATGTAAGAGTATACATTTCAAAAATTTTCCCTCCATTATCCTATTCCTCTCCCGTTACCTTAAGCCTCCTCGCGCTTGTAGCATATTTCACTCCTCCTTCACATTCACCTTAATCCAACCTGAATACAGTCCTCAGAATTTCTCCAACTCTTTCTGCCCGAGTAACTATAGCATGTCGGAACGTCACGAGAATTATCGACAAAACGTCAATATGCATTACTGCTTGAGCTCTCCGATCCAATCCAACAGCTTTCCTCCCTGCTAACCCTCTCCACGGCAAGCCATGTTCTTGACTGCGAACGATTCCCAATCCATCGAACAACCCACATTCCCACACAACGGACGCTGCCACCTCCTGCTATTGGGCTTCGAATGATCCTTTCGCCGTAGCGAAACACGACACACGCAAAAGAATGTTGAACATCAACTCGAATTTCCCTTTCTCACCTTGCTTATTTACCGGCAAGTAAAAGTCAGTCCCATTATTATCAAATCTTTTCTTTTTGTCCCTCGCCCCGTCTCTCATTGTCCGACGCTATCAAGACACATAGATAAAGGCGCTGAGCAAAAAAATTGCTTTTACACGTAGAAAAAGTGCAGTGAGCGACTAAGCACTTTTTGAACACGCCACCGGGTAAGAATGAAAGGACGCTAAATTAGTGGAATTTGAGTTAGCAACGTAGTTGCATGTAGTACGACCGATTGATGCAGCACGCTGGCGAGATATCGAGAGTCTTCCTTTGATAGCACGCCAGCATACGTTTTTCATTGGCGGTATGCGGATTCACATTTGCTTCTTAATCGCAGTGCGAACCAAATTGAATGGCTGCAATTACTTCTGTAAAATTGCTAATTAAGAGTATACTATATAATAGCTCTATTGCAACAGCATTTTTAACAATTAATTACAATATTCTTTTATAACAAAATAATCTGCGTATGGTTGAACCAATTGTAATTTTCAAATAATTTCATAACACATTCTACTAGTCTTTAAGATCTTTATTTTTAAACAGACAGCGATTATTTAGGAAAAAAATCACATTCAAAGATGTTACCTTTTTGAAAATTACATAGGAAAGAATTTTTTAACTATACAAGACTTATTCATTAAATTGTTATTCTTCAAATTTCAACTTCTAAATATCAATTAAAAATGACGAATTAACTGATACCCCAGATATCAAAAAAGTGAATTATATAAAAATACATTTATAAGGTTGTGCATTCTTTGTAAAGTGTAAAATAAACTGAAATAACTACAAAATAAATTCATAAATTTGAAAGTATTGTGAATTATCTAAAATTTATTAAAATATTTCTAGTAATTTTAAGAATACACGAATCTAAGAAAATCCAATGTATTGATAGTGTTGCAATTTATGTGTAAGATGAAACTAAACAAAATAGTTTGTAAATATTTAACTGTTGCCATAATTCGCAACTATCGCGTAAAACTAATTTACGATAATTCTTATTAATTTATTAATCGCAGAATTATTAATATAGCTTAAGTTTCGATAGGTTCGACCCCTTTTACATAGATTTGTAACAGCGCCTATACAAGTTATTTTTTCCATTGCTCAAAAAAACCGTACACGACAAAAATTTATATTAAACTGCTTCAAAAACGAGGGCAACTCTGTTTCATATACGCCACCAACGTTCAGGAACTGATCAGTGATTCGTTGTCAAGCGCAACTCACGACTACGTCAATCATCGCGACCTCAACGAACGGCAATCGAGGTCTCGCGCGCATGCGCATTCAATTTTGCAACCAGCATTTACTCTCGTGTAGTTGATCTCTGAAATAAAAGCATTCGGCATAGACATAAAAGTATGCTACAATGGGCCAGCGACCATTCAAGCTGAGCGGATCATCATCGCTATATTTTTGGTCAACCCCAGTCGGTATACCTCGAGTATATAAACGATTTTATAACGTTCTATTGTCGTAAAATACGTAATTTGACTGTTAAAGTGTCGACCACATAAACTTCGACATCTCTCCCTACTTACCTTACCCCTTATCATCAGTGGGATAATCAACTTTATGAAGAATAGCTTTATTTTGATCCCATGTTTGTTTTCAATATATTTAACAAAGGAAAAAACTCTTTTAACAAAAATATTTGAGTTTTCGTTTAATGGATATTAATCTACTAATTGCCAGATAAAAGCTATTTTAGCCTATGGCACAATATATCTAGATGCGATGACATTATAAAGATATAAAATACATAATGTAAAATGACGGATCTTGCAATCTCAAATACATCCTCACGAACTTTTCGAATCCAATCCCAGAATTCAGAGCAGCTTTGAACGAGAAACCGCCAGCAGGCGACCAGCAACTGGCCGTTCTCGTTGGTAGTGAAATTGCAATAAAATACATAAAAGAGGCCACGCGCACCGGTGGAAAATCAAGCGCGGAAAAAGGAGACATACGCTCACATAACCACGCACCGGCGGCTATAATGACAAGCATATAATAGAATATTAAAGCAGGAGGAAAACTCTCATGTAAATACATGACGCATCACTACATGCCCAAAAGCCTCGTAAAAATCTAACGATCTTTTTCCTCTTATGCGCAAGCCCACTTTACCCACCCCATCATAAGGATAGATTTCATATATATATATATATAGCTCAGTTGTATATTAAATGTACGATTATGAAATAATCATTGAGTTGATCAAATAGAATTACAATTGAAAAACTCTTCAAGACAGAGATACGCCCATAAGGAAATGTAGTGCTGAGCCGAATCTATCTCTATTTTAATTTACTTGTATGTTTGAATCCCGAGCTTAAATTTATCCACGAGGTTACGCTCGATAATGCACATCTAACTGGCCAGAATGTGGCTACGACTTTTAGTTAGATATACACTAGAATTTTGCCAGTTCAAACTTCATGATAATAATTAACTTCGACAAGATAATTTTTCCTCATCTTAAAGCATGCAGATATTTAAATTTAATATTTATTTTCGTTAATTAAAAACATAAGAATCAATTAGATTAAATTAAATTATGTAAATAATTTTGTCAATATAGTAAATATATTATGTGAAGTTCATTTTTTATATTTTATTGTCATTTATACCGAATTTAGTTATATTTATAAATGTTAATTAATTTATAAATTACTTATATTAAACTTCTGTTCATTGAAGAAATAAAATCTATTTCTAGTTATTTATTATTTATCAGCCAGATTAGAACTGATCGATCTGTATCTATATGAGTCCGTGAGGCAGTGACTGAGTAAGTGAGTGAGTGAGTGAGTGAGTGAGCGAGTGTGGGCGCGTATGTGTCAAAAATTAACATATTAATTAAAAACTTCGAGTATAATTATTATTATCTTAAACTATAACTAAATAAAATTCAAATTGAAATGACTGACAATTATCCTTTAAAAACTCCATCATTAATTACAATAAATGAATTATTAATATGCAAATATTTACAGCTGTTGATCAAGAATGTAAATACTTTTTTTAAGAATCTGACGTAAGCAATGAAAATAAAAGTTAGTTGGGTAATATAAAAAATAAAGCTTATACCGCAATAATCGTCTGACTTGTTTTAAAGTCTTACTACTTAAAATCAACTAATAAAGATTAAGAAAATATCACTTTAAAAATATAAGCTGATATAAATCTTATAAGGTCCTTATATATAATATAATATAATATAAATATTATAATTCATATGCTTTAATATAGCATGGAAATATTAAAGCAATCATAAATTATTTTAAGTTAAATAAATTATTGGGTCATTAAAATTGATTTTAATTCGAGCTTTTAAATTAAAAAGAGAAAGACCTGACCAAACTAAGAGAGAGAGAAAGAGAGAGAGAGAGAGAGAGGCAAAAAAGACAAAATTTTACAATATATTTTCTCACCATTGAATAGTGATGCCTCACAAATATCTATTGAACTAATTAGTTTAATTCATATTTATTCATTTTATATATGAAAACAATCGTGTATTAATAAAAAAACTTAGTAAATTATAATAGTAAATAATTTTCAGCATACAAAAAAAGAAAAAATTATTTTTCAAAATTTAATTATCTGTTTTAGATATTTATCTTAATATATAGGCGTCACAATTCTTAAATCGTTGACACTTAGTGAATTGTGTTGAAAAAGCAATTTTGTGAACTGTGGCCCCAACTAATTTTAAAAAACCACAACATTCATATTGAATAAAAAATACTTCAAAATTTATTGTTTATTATGTATAATATTATATATATATATATATTATAATAATATATAAATATATTAATATGCATAAGACTCTCCTTACGCTTTCCTTTTATTTTTATACATATTGAAAAATAGTTTCTAATTAGACTTTGAAACTTTGGAAATACATTTTCAATTACTTTAACTATCTATTAAGTTAATTATTTTTAATTAAAATAAGTAAATTAATTATTTATTTAGTTTCAATTCAATAAATAAATATCCTAGTCATTTATAAGTTTTGATACAATCATGATATTTAAATTAAACATAATTTAAATTTTATTGGTGTGTACTAAAATGTTCTTTGTACAAAATAAATAATGATATTGTTATAAATACTACGTTTGACAATAGATTTAAAAAATGGCCGTCAATTGACAGCGAATAACAGACAATCGAAGCGTCCTTATGAAACTTTTGCAAAGTAGAAAGTACAAGACCTAGACGAAAACCAACCGAGAAGTTTGCAATATAAAAAGGTTAGGTTTACCACGTCGATCGACATTAGTCGACGACATAGTGAGTGTGAGAGGGGAGGTAAAAAAAGGAGGTGAGAAGCGAGAGTATTCCTAGAAATGGTTGAAAAACGGAGTTGCAAATGGTTAATACGACTTTTCACATTTACCCGCGGGACTTGTCGACCCTTCGGGAATCTGTTTCCTGCTTCACTCCCTCACACACACGCAACAAAATAGAGAGAGAGAGAGAGAGAGAGAGAGAACTTTCAGTCCCATGACTACTATTTTTCACGATAATTCGACGTATCGGGTTTCTTTTTCAAGACCATTACCACTAGTATCAGCGCATCCCACCTTATTTTTATTCTGTTAATCGCAATATTAATTTAATTTCATAATCCCTTGTCCTTTATGAACATCATTTTGATCGTAGTATGCATAGACTGGCAGGTTATTCTTAATCGCCAAATTAATAAACTCTGATATCCTACAACATTATGAAACCAATTATTCAATATACATGATATAAAGCTTTTTATCAGTTTCAATTGAGTTCTAAATACTTTTCAATTACAAATTAATACCTTTTTTAAATATTTTGATAAAATCGTTTCAATAAAAGTCACAACCCAGTATAATAAAAAATTTGATAATTATGTAAAATGTTTTTAATTCTCGCAAATATGTTATCTTTATAACCATTATTTCCAATGTACATCCTTATCTCTTTGCATCTATATCCTTCTATAAATCGTATACAATTATAAATTTCACAAACAAGTTCATGTGCATACTACTGCTTTCACGCGAATTAAACAATTTGATATAAACGAATTCACTTGAATGGTACATTTGAAGTCTCTCAACTTGTCTTACTGCATCTTCCATTCTTGAAAATACTCAACATATAGGACACTTCGGATGATGATAACGGGCCTTACTTATTTCAATGCAGTTATTCGTGCGCAGACGTATAAACTTTAATGACGGCAATGACATTATTCAACACACTTCATCTATTTCTTGTTCGTCCCCTTGGAGAACATAATTATGCCAATATTAAGCTCTTATTAAGCCATTTTAGTGAGAACTTGAATAATACATTCGAAAGGAACTTTAATAATGTTCTTGTCAATTGAAATATTGACAATCCAATTATTTAGCTACATCAATTATGTAAATTTTATATAATAGAAAAACTATTTCTCAATCTCTTGTTCATCTCTATATTACGTGTGTATGAAAGGCGTATAAATAAAAACTATATCATTACCTATTTAGTGTTCCGTAAAATATATATAATTCATATAATTTTTCAGTGTGTATAATTGACTTAAACAACATTTTATTCACTTTTCATTATTAAAAAAGTTTATATTAATTACCTCAAATGTTACAAGGTGATGAATATTTATATGCAAATGAATGTACACTACGTCTCATTCGTCATGTCTTAATATATTCGGTTTGCATATTATACTTTTGTCTCACAAATATATATACATATACACTTTTAGTAAATTATTATGAAATCATTTGTAATTAAGTATGTATTAATAAAATAAAAAAATTCTTTTAATAAAAAATTAAGTAATTTTTTTAAAAAAGTAAAAAATTATGTAGTATACCCATTAAGTAAAACACACTGAATTTTAATAAAACAAACTAATATTTTAAAATAAGAAATAAATCAACATTAACAAGTTTCCGGTATTTTCGCGTTTTTTTTATGAAATTAAATATTCTCTTTAAATATACTTATTTAAAGATTAAATATTTATTTTAAAATAATAGATAATATTATTAATTAATTGTTATACTTTACTTTCAATTTTTACATTTTAATAAACATATAGTTGAAAGTGTAACTTTAAATTATAATGTTGAATAACTCTAATTAATAAAGCTACATACATGTAGACTAAGCTCCGTATTAAAACTACGTATAAAAAACAAATAGAATATGAATAGCTTTATTAGTTTCAATCATCATAATTTTAATTTAGAATAATATTGGAATCTTTTATGAGGTCAATCTCAAACATTAAATATATAATATAATTATACATAGCTGTTATTAATGGTAATGTCATAAATTCATTGATCACGATAACCAAAATGAGAGCTTATTTTCACCTTCATATTTATTAATTCACTCGTGCTCCTAAAGTATAATATCAATAATAATATTTTTAATACTAAATGAAATGAAGTAATCTTCTGCGACTTATAGTTTAATTCTCGCATGCGTTATTTGATAAAGAAACTGCAACAAATGTAATAATATAAAACTAAAAAATTAAGGAACGGGAATTAAAAATTTTTTGTAGTTCTAAAGACTTCATAAATCTTCGATTATATATATATATTTTTTTAAGTCATACTAAATTGGTAAAATATAAAAAAAAAATAGATTTACAAACAATTACAATCGAACACTGAAGCAAAATCTATTCAAACTTATAAAAGAAAAAAATAAGCGAACTTCAGTTCCGTAAGAATACGTAAAGAGTTATGTGTGTCTGCTCTGATCGCAATACGAAACAAACAGTAATAATTGCATATCGTCACATAAATGTCAACCTACGTTTGTTTATCGAGCAGACTTAGGTCGCATGTTTCATCAAAACCTAACGAGCGAGGGGATCCTTTCGACTTCTACCTATCCATATCGTCATTGTGCTGGCTCTGCCACCCGAAAACAATGGACCGCAGCTCGGCAGTTTACTAAGAGACTTGGCGTTAATCTTTCCATTGTTCAAACATCAATAAGTCTTATATTACAATGTATGAATAAAATTTTATATTTATTAAAATCAATCTATTTATTCACTTCATTAAAAAATAAACAATAATTCTAAAACATTTTCTATAATATATTGAAATACCCATCAGGGATTTTCGTTATTTATTCTTTATCATACAGATCTTATCAATCACGTCTCAATCTAAATCATTCGCCGATGAACAATCTTTGGTATAGAAAAATATTACATTCTCAGTCTCTTATCAAAAAATTATTTATAATACTTTGAGACATTTATATGATATTTTTAATATAAAAAATTCAAATTTACAAATAATTGTTTGTTATTATGAGATACCAAATACTAAATGTACAATTCTTGCGAAATTATATCATGAAAGACAATAAATATTCATGTTGATATATTGTCATCATTTAAAATAACTATATATGATTAAGAACTAACGTATAAATAAAAACCTGCATGAGACATAAACTTAGCAAATTACGTGAAGTCTAACCAATTAGACCAATAAAGCCTTATTCATGACTTGAGATGAAATCGTAACCAACGAGGCCCGTTGAAAGCAATGCCGAGTTAAAATCTTTTCCAACTCGCTTCGAGAACTTCCGCTCCGGGATTTCTCACCGCGAACAAATTTAGTGGCGAGTTGTTTGAAGTACGTTGCGCATACATTAAATTATTCGTCGCATAAATTTTGACTCGCGAAAATGAGAAAGAAGAGATACGTTGGCTGTTCCAAGTAGGTTGGCACAACGCCACACCAATGCCCGTGCAATGCATCTCACTGCTAACGTTTAAATCTTGTTATCCGTAGGCCTAGCTCACAGTTTTCAGTAACAGACAGTAGATCCTTGCACTTCCTTCTCTGCTTTCCTCTGCAAATTCGACAAACGTTTGCTAATACACACAGATTGTCATAAGTAATAATTCTCAACTGATGATCCTATATTTGCATGTTTTCCAAATATTTTAACTAGGTATAATAAATCTCATTATATCTCGAAAATGTTATTTATTTCCCAAAAATATTTAACAAATTTTTTAACTTTCATTTTTAAGCTAACATCTTAACTATAAATGAATTGTAAATGATTAGTTTGCTTATTACCATAAAAATATAAAAATAAATGCCTTATATTCATAAAAAAAATCGATAAATTCAGATCAAAGTAAATTAATAAATTAATAAATAAATCAAAAGTAAATTTATGTAAAATTTTTAATGTAAATATATGAGCCATATATCCAACATTATATCTATTTATTATTAAAATTGTATTTCTACTTTTAAATATATAAAATATAAAAACCAAGCTTTATGTTTTAAGTGATAACTGAAATTAAAAACGTAATAAATACGTCTCTTGATAACAAGTAATTTAAATTGAAATATTTTCGATTGAATAAAATATAACAATATAAAATAACTTGCCAATTATATGAAACTATGTATAAAATAATATAATTTTTATGTTGTAAGTAGAATAAATATAAGTTTTCATAAGTTTTTTAATTAAAATATTTCTTTTGTTATTCCATTTTTATTGTATTCCTGAAAATATTCAAAATATTTCAAAATTTTTTTAAATTTAATCCAAGAAAGGCAATAAATTCACATTATCTTAGATTTTTTTAATAAAAATTTTGCTAATTAATCGAGCATTCGTTAATTCCTTACCTGAATTTTTTTTAATATTATTGTTTCTAAATTACGAATTATTTATGTTGACAAAATGTTTTCTTCACTCTCTTAACAAAAAATTGTATATAAATATATAGACACCACGAAAAATTAAAAATTGCTTTCCAAAAAAAAATAAAAATTCATATTTAAAATTACTTTTTAGTAAATCTTCAATTAATTTATAGCTTTAATTAAAAATTAATAGAAATTAAAAAGATGTAAAAAAGAATTAAAACATTTAATTTTAAAATAAAGTTAAATTCATAAATAATTTAGTCGGGGTAGATATGTAACTAAATAAATCTTGAAAATTAAAGAAGTCTAAGTAATGGTAATAATAACTTTATTTATTTTTTAAATATATTAGTGTTGAATTTGCAGTATAATTCTTAAAACTATTCATTTTACATAAGAAAAATTAAGCTTCTGTTCAATTTTTGTATTTATTTTGAAAAATTTTATTTTATTTTAATAATTCAATTTTTAAATGAATCATTTGATCGCTAGAAAAAAAGTTTAAAAAGTAAAAAATTTCCATTTTTGTTGACTAAACTAAAAACCCATGTACAACAATTCATGTTCTAAAATATCCTTGTAAAAGTAGATAGATCGCATGTATTTAATGGCATTTTAAAAATTTTATTATTATTGGAGAATTGACCGCTTTGTTGGATACCAACTTTGTATTGTCTTTTTTTTTAGGTTGAACCATGTAACTAGACATCTATAAAAAGATTTATTGTATTTTATTATAGCAAACAGCTCCTTAATCATTTGTATATGTAGCTATAGCAGTAATTCTTGAAATATATCGAAAATATATTAGATAAAGAGATATTTGTAATTTTTATATAACTTTATTAAGTAAATACGACTATCTAATCTAATTAATAAATATAAGTTTTCATTCCACTAAAGATATGTGATATCGCAGCAATAGAGTTGAAGTTTTGAATATATTTATGCGTTTTGCATTCTTTTAGAACGAAATTTATCACGCCCTTTATTTAATTTATATATACTGCCTAAATTTTTCGATTAATAGAATCTTAAAGGCAACTTGTGAACTCAACTATAGATTTCCTTTGCTTCTTATCTTGTCTATGCGAAGTTCACGTTTTTCTTTTTAATATAAGAAGTATATAGAGCAGGGTGAAGAATGAGAACTTCAAAAATAGTCGGAAGCCTCGTCTTCCAAGGTAGCTTTTTACAGCGCATAAAAGGAGGCACCTGCACTACGTCCCATAAAAGCTGTCTCGACTTTACGTCGTTGCTAATCCAGAAAATGAGATCCCAGCCCTGGGCTTCAATGGATGAAGAACGTCTCGTATTTCCGGTCTTATGCCGTCGCCTCTGATCAATTTTGTCTCTCTTCTTATTTTCACTTGCTTTGCTTGTTCGCTTTCTCTCTTCTCTACATTTCGTAATAAACTTCTATTTCATCCGAGAATGTGGATACTCCACAACGACAACACAATACTCGAACATGCCTGGTCTGTGTCATATCAGGTATTAATTGTCCTTTCAACAAAGGCCCGCGGGTACGTGCTTCGATGAAAAAACCCTATTTCGTGTAATGGATATTTCATATGAAAGCACGGATTATGTAACGGAAATTTTTTAATTTAGCAAATTAGATAATCGTCCTTTATTCTCTTCCGAATTTCGATAATGCTTTTTGATCCGATCCTACATGAGCATATTGTTATAGAGGTTTGATTTGCTATACTAATTCGTTAAATTAAAATTCTGTATAATAAGTTAGAAATTAATTTGACTTACATAATTAAGCATTAATTAAGCATTATTTTATCTTTAGTTTTTCTCATAGAATAATAATGTTAATTCAGGAGCAGAAGAGGCTAATTATAACAAGCCACACGTCTGCATACGTATTATTATAGTAGTAGTAATAGGTAGAATGCAATTATTCAATTGAAATTGAATATAATCGAGTTCTTAAATTTTACCAAAAAAATAAAGCTACATTATTATGATAGATGTCATCATACTCTCTTTCATACAACAAAAGTATGATACTACAATTAAATAAATCTAAATTTTTATTTAATTTTTTTTTAGAAAATTTATTTTAACTTTATATTTCCAGTGGAATTATGAAATCCGGTCATGAATAATTCTATAATTATTTGACACTACATTGAATTTCATAAGATTAAAATTCATTTTATTGAAGATGCTAATTTAGTTTTTCAGAATAAAACGTATTTGATCTTTTAACAAGAAGACACAATCGAGAATATATGACTTAATAACTACATAAGTCAAATAATAACATTTTTATTAGTTTGTTTATACTTACTTTCATCCGCTATTCTATACATGTGCTGTAATAAACGTTTCAATCATCATCACAGGCTTTCCCCTTTTACTTATGGAATTTCCTAATATGGTCGGTGTAGCTCCTCCAAAAGTACACAAAAACATTCTCTCTTTCCATATTAAGCTTATACGAGAACCGAAAACTATTGGTTTTTTTATTAAAACATGCATCTCTTACTTAAGAAACGGACAAACGACGAATATAGAAAAAGTTTCGATGTTATTTTTATTTATGTCATTCATTCCATTGACCAAATACTAATACATCAATGGCTTTTTATACATGAAGAGTATGAAATACATAATATTGAGAGAGTGAGAGAGTGAGTGAGTGTGTGTGTGTGTGTGTGTGTGTGTGTGTGTGTGTGTGTGTGTGTGTGTGTGTGTGTGTGTGTGAGACAGAGAGAGAGAGAGAATTTATTGGTACTCTCTTCATGATAAAGGCCTATGACGGCTTCAGTGAGTGAAAGTTAGCCTCAATAACTGACTTTGTCAAGCACTCATCTACTGGCAAGGGTTTTAACGACCTCTTAATGTCTCTCTTATGGGAAACACAAGTACCTATATAGAAGCAGCGTAACGAAAGAAACATGCAGAGACAAATAAAGAAAAACACAGATAAGGATAGAAATTATAAAAAGTTTCCGTACTTACATGAACGTGCTTTGAATCATCAGCATTGGAAATTTCATATTACACATCATGTAGCCAAATTTCGATATGTTTTTATGCAATGTATACTTCCTTGAATTTTTATTGTAAAGCCTATTTTGCTCTTTATTATGACTAAATACCAATTCTGTATTTCATAAAACACCGATTATCAGTACATCCTATTTTACAGATACCCAAAACTTGGAAAATAGAAATTAAAAAGAGTGAATCGAAAAATATAAATGTTGTTCTTAATACTTAATTGCTTTATATAGCGCACCACTTAATTAAAATTTTTTCAAAATCAATCTCATCCATAACTAATAAATTATGTTAGTAATTATTAGGAAACTCAAAATATATTAATAGTTTTCTAATTAAGTGTGGGCATTTTTATAAAAATTTTACTAACTACGCAAGATTCAAATTAATTAAAAAAATTGTTTTTCCATTATCATATTCTAATATGTCATATGCAGCGATTAGTATGAAATTTGTACGAGACAAAGGAATTAAAAGAAAAGGAAGACGGAAATGATCAGCCCTTCGTAGGACCATTATAATGGGCTTCCAAAAAATTTCAAAAAGAAAACATCGGATATAAAACTTTGGAGCTCAAGTGAACCACCAATAATAATAAAAAGTCATGTGCCTATTCTTGCATCTATATCTAGCAAAAGGACGCCAGCGGCTGTTGTCCACCTAATACAATGAACGATCGGGCGAGGCAAAAGATCAGACTCCTACCGCAATATGTTTAAACTTTCATGCACCAGAAATTCAGTCGAGAATTTTGCAGCACCGATCGGTACCGTAACCAATATTACGTCGTATAAAGAAGAGAGATAAAATACTAAATAGAGAAGAAAGTTGAGAAAAGAAGCTTTCGTCTCTCGAAAATCTTATGGGTTCGTGATGTGGATGCATATCATTCGCTTTCTTGCCAAAAGAGCTCGTCCACAGTGGGGCTTTCTAGTTTCGAGGAAAAATGATCCTGTGAGCAAGTCATATCAAAAGGAATTTTATAAGATATTTTCTAGAATGCTATTCCAATGATATTATCGTTTCAAGTGCTGAAAAGGAGGAAAATCTTTTCGTAAACGAGAACTAATTACAGAAAATCTTGTAACTACAACTGTGCTGTATTATTAATGAATCTAAAAGGGATATTTAAAAATTCAATCATAAAAGCTTTAATATTCTTTAATATAATAATTGAATGCGTTTAATTAGTATATATTAGCTTATAATATAATTGTTTTATTATAAAAATTAAAAATAAAATCCACAAATTGCAAAATAATCACATAACAGTCACACATTTTTTGTAATGGAAAGAAAATAAAAGGTTCTTGCTCATTGAATTCATCGAAATACACACTCTGGCTCGAGAAATCGATAAAAAGAAGCCATTCAATGCAGAGCGCATCGTCACTTCCACCAGAAAATCGAAATAGAAACTATCCCTCTTCCTCGTGATATAACATTCGTGATCCGACGTTCTTTTGAGTTGGTACAGTAATGATTAAATAGAATCAACTGGATAAAAAATAAGGTGGCTAAGTAAAAATTGTAAGAGCCTTGTATGCTCGCTTCTACACTTTGTCATAATGTTCCGTATTCGTGAAAAAGAAAGAAAGATCATCCTCATATATTTACTTCGGTCGATCTCTTTTCTCACGCGACTCTCGTGTCTTCACCTGTACGATTAAAAGAGAATAAATGAAACCGAAACAGCATATAAGAATATTTATGAAAGTTGCATATCACGTGAACGTACGTACACGTAGGCGCGTTATACTTCTATTTCCTCTTTCAGCTTCCATCCTCTTTACACATACGTAAACATGCTCGCACGTACATATCTAAGTCGTGTAGGCAGAGCTGCTATGATGATTTATGCTTCGATATAGGGATAGAAAGAGGGAAGAAAAAATAAAGAAGACTAAAGATGACAGCTTCAAAATATTTCAATGTCGCGAGGGATTCACATTCGGTGAGATATTTTCTCTTTTCCACTGCTATCTTGTCACGTCCGTGCCTCTTTTCTCTTTTGCCCTTTGAGTTGAGCGTTGGTTGACCTCTTTTATGGCGTTTCGTGATGACGTTGGTAGAAAATAATTTTTTGTAATAAACAAGAAGGAGCATATCACGCTTAGTTGATATAAAAATATTAAAACAAATTTCTAGATAAAAGAAATACCGTTAATAAGATGTTAATAAGATTAAGTTAATAAGTTGTTCAATTACTACTCTATAATAAAATTTTTGCTTTAATATAAAAAGATCAATTTTTTTCTATAATAAATGTTTAATTATTGTATAATATGTTGTTCATTAATTGAAATATATAATTGTAACTCGTGAGTATTTCGATCTGATAAGGCATTATTACATATTATAAAATATATTAATGATTTATACCGATTATAAATTTCATTTAAATGTTGGAATCGTTTAAAATTTATTGCAAAAATTTTTATGTTTGAATAATGTAAAAAAAGTATAAGTAGTTTAGTAGAAAAATATCTAAATTGACTAAGATAAACAGATTGCTCCATCTATCAGAAAATGACTAACTAAAAACAAGTGCTTACTGCAGTATTTCCTTCATTTGTCCTTAATAAATTAAAATGACTTTTTTTCTATATTTAAAAAAACCATTTTCAAGGTTCCATTAAAAAAATACTTATGAAATATTTATAAAATTTAAATTTATTATTTAAAACACAATAATACTAATTGAATTCAATTCGGTAATTGGTAAACTTAATTGAGTAAATTAACTTTAGAAAAATTTATTCGTTCAAGTTTTGTAATACAAAATAAAAAAATTATAAATATAAATGCAAAGCATATAGTTGCTGATTAAAGTTATTTAACATTTACAAATATTACAGAAACAATACAATATTTAAAATAAATAAACTAATGATATTAACATTTTATGCCAATATTTTCATATTTTCAGCATACGAGTAGTACAACAAAACTCGTGTCTCTAATACATTAAAAAAAATGCTTTTTATTTTTTAAGTCATATTTGCATATATTTTAGTTATTATAAATTTATATATAAATAAGAAATATATATAAATGGATAAATTATTATTTTTACTACAAGCATGAAATTGTACCTTATCATGTAATTAATTATTTGAATATTTAAGTAAATATAAAGTATTATATAAAGTATTATAAAATTTTATATTAATGAATTTTTTGGAATATTAATGTAAGACTCGTTATATGTCCATAAAGATTAAAGTAAAAATTTGCTTTTAATAATTCACTAATTTACAAAACCTTTCTTTTTTACTTCATTTTCTGAAATAATTAAATATTCTTATTGTATGGCTTTGACATTTAATGTTCTTTTGAAAATTGATATGTTTTCACAACTTTTCCAAATTCACTTATTGTGCGATAATTCCTAGTCGCATGTAATTAAATTTTATTGCTCATTCCAAAGTGAAACTTTTTATAGGGTTATAATTTGTCTTTATACATAAATAACTAATACAATATCTTATCAGTAACAAAATGAGATGAAAAAAATTAAATACCAGATAAGATACTATCGTGTAGTAGTAAGAATAAATGTATACAAAACAATAGAGAAGGGCATTGAAAGGATAAAAAAAATGGTGTGCCGTTGCATAGGACGCAGAGACGAAGAAATGAGAAGCACATTTGTGCAAGCACAATACTTGGAAAAGGCATTAGGTGACATGTTCTCTTTGTCTGAAGTCACGTATTGCCGCTCCAGCTTACAATGAACTACATATTCAAATGTTTTATATTCGCTGTTCCTCGCAACTCATGATCTACACTACATGGCAAATACCGAAGAAGAGCTTACTCCTGTAAATCTATATCAGTATTTTTGGGCAAGTAATAAAGCTCGATTTTGAAAGTTGTTTTTTTTTCCTGGTATAAAAATGCTATTCTACATTGACGTTCAAACGATAAATTCGTAAATTAATGCTGAAATCGTAGATTCAAAGTAGTTCTTAATGAAGAAACTGTGTAAATAAACGTCTAAAGGTATATTTTCACTTCTTTTTTTTTAAACATAGGTCTTACTTAAAATATTTTCATTTCTATGATAAAAATGATTATTTTTTTCTCATTACAAGTCTGTGATTTGTTTAAAAATGTTTAACAAGGAGAATTTGGTTCTGGAACCATAATTTTTCTATTTTATTAAACAAAATTTTCTATTATTTTCTTTTTGAAACTCTTGGTGCAATTAGAGCTGAGTATTCCAATTGTAATTCAAATGTAATAATTCATGCTTTAAAATAAATAATGAAAATAATTAAGACTTAACATAGAACGATCTGATCCAAATGCACATGAAGAATTAGTAAATCGAAGTCCTGCTTGATAAAAATTGATACACAAATTATAATTTTACATATGTTCTTGAATTAACATAATCAAATACTAAAAATACATTGGTATACGATGCGAAATTTATTTAAATATAGCTATATTTCTGTGTGAAAACCACTACTAATCACGTTTTTTACAAATTACGAATAGAATATAAAATTATTTTCAAGATCGTATTATACACATTGCAAATACTTATTCAAAATTATTTTCTTTGTTTATGTGTATATAAAAACATTTTCCCATGAGAAAAGAGATAATAATTGAGGATGAACTTCATATGAGAAAGAAAAACATACTAAATCGCAACTAACCCAGTGGAAGTTGAAGGACTGAAATGCCCCGAAGAGAATTTGAACTATGCAGAAGGAGGGTGATTTCGAATGGCAGTAAACGTTCTTCACATTCCAGCGTTGTCTTAGCTCTCTTCCCAACTCCGGGCCAAATATACGTAAGCGACACAGACCCGCCTCTACATTCTCGTCGTTCATTGCTCTCCTTGCGAACAAGAGTTTTTCGACTTGACTATATACAACAGGAGGCATAATAATACCGTCCTCTTTTAAATTGCGGTATTATTGAAATTTACTCGTGAAAGCTCTTCTTACGTTAGTCTTTCTTCGATTTTTATTTCCAAGGACGAACTTTTATGAGAAATTGCATTGCCGTCTTCCGAAAATTCATCTAAATTATTAATGTAATAATTACTGTAATATTCTATTATTTATAATTGTAATTACTGCGATGACATTTTGAATTAAAAATAAAAAATAAAAAAAAATACAGGATAAATAAAACCTTAAATATCTATGTAATTTTATATTTTGGCTCTAAAAGATATGGTGAAATATGATATTACTGTAATAGATTTTTATTATATTATATAAATTAATTAAGTAATCACACGTAATTGTAGAAGGCGTACTCATAATAAATTTGTTGCTTAAAATAAAAATTGTATCACATTAGCAATTATTACTATAACTTAAATTTAGTCAGCAGAGCTGCCTACAATGCATAAGGTTTATATTCCTATTAACATAATTTATAATTCGTTGGTCATTTGGTATCTATTATTTAAAACGAAATTATATATTATTAATCATACTCAAGCTTTAACGTTTAATAACGAATGTAATACAACTACTTACGTTTAAAAGTGAATTATAAGAAAAACATAATTTTTGTTCGCGTTCCTCTCTTACACCTTTTAAGCTTTCGTAAGCAAGCTTTTAAACGGTATCAAACGAGAAGCGAAAGAAAAAAATAACATAGTGGAAGCAGCAGCGAATGAGAGATGGAAAAAAGTGGAATAACTAAAATCTAGAAAGGTTTTAGTTTGGTGTATTCTGGTTGAGCTACTCAGCAGACCACCACTGTTGTTCTGCACCAGCTCTCGCTTATCTTACGAAGTGATTAACGATGTAACCTCGCGCACATCATTCATTATTGCGCGTCAAAATCTGCGGAACAGAAAGACAAAAAATGCAGAGCCGCGCGAGACCTTCTCAAATACAGCTCTATATGCACGATGTCCAGCAATCCACTCACCCCTTTGGCGTTTTCATTTTTTTTTTTTTTTTTCATATTATATGCTCCGCACATGCTAAATATTCCATCAAACGTGTATGCAGAAATGCACGAGCTTTAGGAGCAGCGATACGCAAAAGACGCGGGCATGCACTCAATTATTAGGTTTCAATGAAACTCCATGAATAAGGTCGACCAGTTGGATCTTTGCTTCCCGGCTGAATTTAGCACGCGCAGAAATAATGCGAGAGTAAGCAAATATCGGTGGAGAAACCAAAGTTTTCATTAGCTTCGAATGGATGTTTGTACGAAATAAGCACCTTTCATTTTAAAATAAAAAGATACTTTCGATCCATTTTCTATATTCTATTAGAACATTGCTTTCGAACTTTTACATTTCGGATATTAGGATTTTAGTTCTTTTTTAATAACCTGTTGCTAAGCACTAATTATATTCTCCTATAAAAAAAAATCAGTTTAAATAGAACTTAAAAAAAAATAAGCCATTCCAGGGTAAACAAACTTTCAACTATCTCTTATATAATTTGTGTATCTATAGATCGAAATTCCTGAGCCTTAAAATCTATGCATTTTTCTTACCTCATAGTTATTAAAATAATATCAATAAATAATATTATTATTTAAAAAATGCATAAATTAATCTTTTTCGTAAATCAGTAATATTAATGTTATTGAAATCAAGATACTGAAGTCTAAAATTACATGTATATTTCTAAATAATTTATTTAAAAAAAAAAAAAAAAAAAAAATTAAATATACATATAACTTTTAAATCGGCTATTTAATAACTATTGTTTTACATTGGACTATACTACGTTGAGAAAATTTAGTCATATAATAAAATGCGTATATTTGATTTCATAAACACGCATACATTTTTATTATACTAAATTAGTAAAATTATAATACTTTTTCTGAAGCTTCGTCTTAACCTATTGTAATTTAATATCCTTATATATACAATTTTGGTATAAATTTCCGTGAAGGTCTATTATATCATCGTTCATACTTTTGCTTAAGCCATAAAGATAAATAAGAAGAACTTCATACAAGAACAAAATAAAATAATTGAACACAATATACTCTAACCTCAAAGTGAGCAAACTTTTCTAGAATCTCTTTTTTCGATCACGATAAACTTCAAAAACAGTATGAATCTACGCAGACATTATTTCTTACATTTGTGGTTCTCATATTTTAACTTGAACTTGAATTTTATAATAATTTTTCTATTAATAATTAAATATCAAATTTTAATTGTAACATAGCAGTTAAATGATATAGTAATACCTTCATCGAATGAAAATCTTAATTATTTCAATTTATCATTTTTAATATAATTATAAAATATGAATTAAAAATAACTGCACTAACTTATAGGGCGTTTTAATTTTATATTTACTTTATAATACAAAATTGTTTGTGTTTCTAATATTTTTAAATGTTTCCTATGTTTCAAAATTGTCTAGTACAATTCTTATGACCTATAAACTAAAGCATAATATTTTTTAAACAAGTAATGAGCTTACTTAAACAAATATTTTAAATGCTCCTTCTCTTTCTTTCTTTCTTTCTTTCTTTCTTTCTTTCTCTCTCTCTCTCTCTCTCTCTCTCTCTCTCTCTCTCTCTTACTCTAGCTTCACTTTCACCAAATTAATAATAGGAATGAAGAAATAGTAATATATTTTTCCCTTTTTGACGTGATCAAGTATTAGCAATTTTATTATACATGTATTATTTTATTATCTAATAAAACTAATAAGTTCTCAATTATCTTTCCACTGATACTAGAGAACTTAAGGGATATCGTAATGACGTTCAGAAAAACGTGATTAATAAAAAATAAGGATTCTATTTCATGCTCTTACATTCAATGTACTTAAAAGAAAATGTATAAATAATTTGACTCTTTTCAACGTAAAAATATTTTTTAAATATTAATAATTAATGTCTTACCTTCTTCGCGTCGTTGTTATTGTCGGCTGCGTGATGTGGCTGAGGACTCATCGCTGCGCCATTACTGACTGCGCCACTTTGCGACAAAAGCTCATCGCTTCCCCTCTGCAATAATAAAGAAATGGAAATCTCCTTTAATAAACATTCTATAACTTCATGCACAAATAATCATCTTATAATGAATAATAAAATTCACTTTCCAATTTTGAAAGACTAGAATGTAACACGTATTAAAAATGCAAAATCGCCAGTGGACGATTTAAATGTCGAATTAGCAACGAAAAACACGCCATTGGAAAGGTAGAGAAAAAAGAAGAGGAAATCTCAAGAAATCGCCCAAGAAAATATACCATCTAATCCACATAAAAGCTGCATCCTAGAGAAAAGCTGGGCCGAAGCGTTTTTCGTACTCTCATCCACCGATTTCAAGATGGTAAAATGGTTGATCAAAGAACGTAAAATCCGAAGCAAGCTAGGAGAAAGATTGGGCGAGAGAAAGAGATAAAGAAACAGATACTCCAGTAAGGAACTTGAAAAGGAACAGTAACACAACGCGTAGCACGAAGAGATCGGGCGTCACGAGTGCTGAGACTACGCTACAACGTGGAAGGGATGATCTCGCGATCCTTCCTTATAGGAAGCGGCGCATAAAATGGGAAAGCCCGTGCCCGTAAAGCGAGTACTCACAAGGGTAGCACCAGTAGTTAACGGAATATGGCTACTGTCGTACCGAACGAGAAGCGTGAAAGCGATGACGGAAAAAGAGAGAAGGCTAAAGCTTTACTAAAGGAGCCTGACAGGAGCTTAGTGGGCCGGAGTTCTCGCTGAGTTATTAAATGTGGCTCGATGGATTAAAGCGCAAGGTGATCCGTTTACGAGAAGAATACAAAATGACTGCTATTCCTATACTCCACCCCTCGATCTAACTATCGATCTCTCACTCTCTCATCTATCTATATATTTATCTCTCTTCAACTCGAACTATAGTTAACCGATCTTAAGCAACCTAAATGGATTTATCGAGTAGTTGAGCTTTTACAAACATATTACCTTAAGGCACCTTTATAAAATAATACGGCCAATTAAAGCCAGAAAAATTGA
The DNA here is from genome assembly GCF_000503995.2 of Ceratosolen solmsi marchali. Taxonomy (NCBI): domain Eukaryota; kingdom Metazoa; phylum Arthropoda; class Insecta; order Hymenoptera; family Agaonidae; genus Ceratosolen; species Ceratosolen solmsi. Next base: position 6,496,603 of record NW_011948419.1, on the reverse strand, counting down.
TAATTTGATAAATTATATGGAAGTTTTATCTTTGACTAAGACCTTAATTTTTAGAAAACTAAAAATAGAGATTATAAAATGCATAATCGATCATTTAAATTGTCATAGAACACAACTGATCAAATTTAATTAAAAAATATTAGACATGCATATACACTAAATATCTAGTTTATTTGTATGGAAATAAAAGATTAATATGAAAATTAAAACATCCTCTTTTATCGAGTAACTATTGGAAATCATAAACCTATAATTAAACAAATACTAATGTGCAATATTATTCTAATATAATTGCTGCTACACTAACGATATTAAAATCCTTTTGGAATATTTATTATATTTATTTCTAAAAATTGAAAACACTGATTCTATTTTTGTTTATATTATATTTTAAATTACAATTTATAAAGTTCAAGAATAAAAAATAACATGGCAAACCTGGCAGATTTGCTGATCAAATAAAAATATTCAATATAAAATGCATATATTAGACTGGAAAAACGTGAAAAACAGTTTTACTGTTCGCACTTTTAATCGCGTCCTTCTTAAAGTTAACCGTAGTACAAAAAAATTAAATGCATTAATAATATGTCCAAAGACAAAGACGCACAAGAATTGAAGCAAAGAGGTGGGGGGAAAACTACGTACCTTTGATGATAACTACGTACTTTATCGACGATGTTTAGTTTAACAATATATAATAAAAACAACGGAAATTAATAACAATAAGCAATGAAAAGAAATGGATTATGATTTTCGGTTTATCAAAATTTGCAAAATTTTGGTCATCACTCTTAAAAAAAAGATACGATAGACATATTACACAATACATACGACAGTAAAATTAATAATACAGACAATAACTTTGGATCACTTACTCGAATGTTATAGACAATGAATAAAACAGCCTAATGATTATTCCTAAAGTACAAAATACATTTTAAACTTATTAAAATTACGTAAATTAATTTTTATTCATAAATATGTTATTCGTATTTTATTTTTATTTTGATTCATAATACATATTATGTATATGGATATTAAATTTTATAACTTAGTAGCCTTATCATAATTTTATATTAGCAACATAATTTTAGGTGTTCCAAATGTTAGAAAATAACGATTGGGACTCATCAACTTTTGTAGCTACAAGTATTTCAAATATTCATTCTAAAAAACAAAGTGTTTTCTAGAATTTATTATGAGGCAGTAAAAAATTGAAGGAATAAAAAATATTGAAATATAAAAATAAGCAATCTTCGCATATTTCGATTGCTCGAGAAACAGTATTGTTTCTAATACATTATTACGATATACAAGTGTTATCATTATTTTATATTTTAATACACAATTTTAAATAAAACTTTTTTTTAAAAATCGGTATAAATGATAATTAGTTATATTATATGATAGTTATACCATACATATAACTAATATAAATATAATATAATATAATATAAAGATAATATAATTAAAAATTGATTTTTAAAATTAATCTTATATATTTATTTATGCTTATGTATGTATATGTATTAAAAAGCAAAGAAAGAAACTTTATATTTTAGTATAATTATTCAGTTTTATAAATATTAATTCTAATTAATTATAATAAAATAAATTACAAATACTTTGAACAAATGATTACATAAACTATAAGACTATTTTTAATACTAAATTCTCACAATAAAATTATAAGTTTCCATTAACTCATGAAATGCACAAAATTGCTTTATCTAATCCATTTCAGATTTTCGTGTCCAGTTTCTCTTAACTCTAAACAACAGTTTAATTTTAAATAACTAGATTTAATTTATAATATTTTATGCCTGTTTTTTTTGTGACTTCATTATATTTATAAATATTCTTATTCAAGTTCACAAGAAAAGAATATAAAGAAATATAATTAATAATTTCACCTAAATTTATTAAAACTTTCAGAGATACAATTATTACCAAGAAAAAATTAAGTGAATTGCAATGAAATTCGTCCCAATTTTATCTATTATTTTTCTAAATTTTGTAAGCGGCATTAAATAAAATAAAGTTATTCGAAAATTTAAAAATAAATAACAATATTCCAAATTTGATGAAAAAGATTATATCATATAAAAAATATCAATAATATTATAATAGCTGACTAAAGGCTGACTCTCCCTAAGTATAATAGTAATCATTATTGTAGACGATTTTCTTTAACACAGTTCAGCGTGCCTATATCAGATTGATCTCAGAAAAAATATAATAGTTAAATGAAGCATGGTAGGAAATTACATTAAGAATAGTCTTGAAAAATCGCAACTATCTGCCTCTGAGTTCCGAAATCGAGATTCGTGTCTATCTAAATAGAAATAAGGTAGAAAACAGCCAAAAGACAGTATCGCACATCCATGTGGTATAACATAATATCGTCAAGTTAAAATCGAAATAGAAAAATAGTAAAACTGAATTGTTCCATCCATTTATCCAATCACAATGAATTTATTAATTATAATACCTCATATTCTATACCTATATACATATTTTATACTTGTATACGGATTCTAATTTCATTGCAAATCAAAGTCTTAAAAATTATTGTAATCCCAATTATACGTACAAAAATAAATCCTGGATACTTATTTTAATTTCTTATTTTAATTAATATTTCTATGTAATATTTGTTCAGCAACATCAATATAATTTCAATATACCAACACTATTACAATATTATTATAAATACGAGATGCGGTTTGTGCATATTTCAAATATAAAAAATGCATTTAAACTAACACAACATTGTGTTTCGAAGTATTTTTCTCAAAATTTTATTATTTTATGAATGAAATAATTATAGTTATATACTAAACAATTGGCATTTCGTGTAAATTAACAATTGGAAAATTAGCTTTTTCAACTCCAATATATAATATTCAATTAAATCTACGTAATTGAATGGCTTCCATTGAGGTATCATCGTGTCAACCCTGCGGCAGTACAATGTGCGGTGGTGAACCAAAGTAACGAGAAAACCAACATAAAAAAGTATTCGTTTATAATGGTTTGGAAAGGAAAATCATTAAAATAATATTTTTCAAGTAAAAAATAATGTACACAGCAATTTAAAAAATAAATTTATACAATAAATCGTTATTATATAGTTGAAATCAAGTGGTTATATAGTTCAAATTATCGAAATATAGTATATTAGTTAAAAACGCCCTAAGTAATAAGATAATAATGCTCAATAAAACGGTTTTAATATAATCAATATATCTCTAGTATAAAAGAAAATAATATCAGTTTTTTATATTATTTCTCTATGATAATGAATATTTTCCAGTACTACATAATCACTGATTTATTCATCAACAATTGCAATAATGTATAGTAGTTTTAATTGTAATATTAAAGTAAAAATTATAACGCATTATATTAATAATATCATCCAATGCGCACAATTTTAATACTTTACGAAGATAAAGTTTACTCATAGAAGTAATGAAGATAAATCTTCACCATCTCTTATCAGTTTCGTTACGTCACTACATTTTCAAATAAGAGGTTGTTCTACTCATGTGAGACTAAGTTATGCTTTCGATACGATGATAAAATAGAAGAATGAATAAACTAGAGAGAAATACGAAGGTAGAAAAAGTAAGAAATAACAACAACGAAGAAGTAAAAGAAAAAGAATGTTGCATTTCTTTCATTTTACATATATGAACCGTTACTACACCGTTGCAACTTCAAACTGATATCTTTTCTCGTCCCCTCGGCGATCCTTCGATAACTTCGTACTTATGCAGTTACGCCACTCAACGTCATGAATTTCAAAATAATATTCAAGTAAACAAGAACGTATATTGATAGAAAAAGGTAAAACACAGAATAAAATGAGAAAGAACTTTAAAAATAGCAATATCTTCTACAGCAAACGTTATTCCTTCAACTTAGTACTTAAATACTTGAAAAAATCGATATAAAAATTAAAGTTATTACCATCATTTTTTATTTTATATACAAAAAGGAAAGTAAAAGAAATAAAAAATAAATAATAAAAAATTAAAAGACATTAAAAGGTTAAATTTGTGCACTAATGTTCTTTTTATTTGCAATTACTTATTTATTGCTTGTGTGTGTCAACAAAAGGGATTAATAGGAGCAAACTCATTTAAAAAATTATTTCTTCATTTTAATATATATTGTATTACCCATCTTTTACAATATCAATAATACCATAATTCTCTAGCTCCTTCCTTTCATTTACTAGATTATCTCAAATAAGATGAACAATTTTAAGAATTAATTACATTTAAAAAAATAATATTTTAGTCCTAAAGACGAAAAAAATCAAATAAAATAAATCTGTATTCATCGCACTATTCATGAATGAGATCATTTTTTCTCTAATTAAGAATTAACCGGTATATTACATGAAGCGCAGCTACTAATTTTCACAAAACACGAAGCAATTCAAACTTATTTTACGAATATTTATAACTTCATTTCATATTTTTTGTATTACAATTTTAAAATTTTGATCACTAATCAAAATAAAATTCATCGTCATTGAACTGTATATTACAATTTACAGTACTTGTCTCTAGAATCTAGAATATTTATATATTAAACTTTGTAAAGGAATATACAAGCATAATCCAATTTTTAATGCAAATCACCAGATATAATAAATTGGTAAAATATTAAATAAACGTTTATTAGATTATATTATCTGCTAATCATTACGAAGAATCTATAAGTTGTGAAAATACCAATCATTTACTAAAACTAGTTTATTTACTACCAATCATTTACTAAATACCAATCATTTACTAAAGATAGTTAAAAACGTTAGTTAAAGACGATTAAAAACTTTAGTTAAACAACGATTGCAGATTAATTTAAAAAATTTAATTTAAATTCACATTAAATTTACTTATAATAATCATAAGTTACTGTACATATAATTGATTACTAAGTAATGAAAAATATATTACCAAAGTATATAATAAAAACACTAATTATCTTTTTCTCTAAAAAAAACCTTTTTATTAATAACAAATGTTACAAATCAAAATAAAATAACCATTATTCAGAAATTGGTTTGCTTATTTTTTTTATGTAAATAACTCTTTATAATTTATATTAATATTATTGTAATTATATTAAAAATAATTAGAAATATTAAAAATCTTGTAAATTTAATATCAATTGTAACATAATAAAATAATGTAACATAAACTGAGTTTACTTAAATAATGATCACAATAATGAAAATAAAAAGTACACAAATAGTATAAAATATAAATGCTATTAGGTTATTTGCCTTCGGTACATTACATTGTAATATACGCTACTAATGTTATTAAATAATTAGAATTTATTAAAAGAAGTTCTAAGGTTTTATGTATTTTAAAGTTACATCATAAAAACTTCAAGAAATTAAGGTTGCTTATCTTGATTGATAATAAAACTAATATAGAAAGATTATTAATACTTGTTGTGCTGTTGTGCAATATGTAAATTAAGATAAATTAAAAAAAAAATAATTATATCAAATGATGAAATTATTTTTAATTTGAAATAATAATCCGAATTATTCTATATTCGTCTTTAATTTAAGAATTAAGTAAATCGAACAGAAAAAATGACTTATTTTTTTGTAATTACTTTTTCTAATTCATTCATCAATATTTGATTGAATATGTAATTAGATAATAATAATGGGATGTATAAATTTTGTAAAATTATCTTCTACATTTATGAAGAGCATGGGCCTCAATATTGTCTTAATATTTGAAAATTTGACTTAAATTAATTTTAATTAAACTAGAAAAATTCATATCTTCCTAAAGATCATAACAAATAGTGCAATTGTTCATCTATGGCATAATTACTTCTACGAACGCAAATCCTCGACTATTTCGCTCAATATCTAAATAGTCAAATCAACGACTCCAACTTTATCGGTTATTATTTATATTTGATAATAACTGATTTTCTACGAAGGTATATTATATATCAACCATTTGTGCTTGAAGCTACGGAGGTAGTATCAAGAAAATCGTTCAAGTTTCAAAGGACTATTTGCCTGGTCGAACTAAATCATCTCTCGCTTGCCTGCTCTTGCTTTCTCTTTCGCTATTTCTCGCTCTTTTGGTTGCCTACTGAGGTGTGCTTCGAGGCTCGTTTGTGAAATTACTTCGCAAGCTTCCAGTGCAACACCTTAGAGCAATGCAACGTCTAGAAACTTGAAAGCGCCTTCTAGTATCTATATAAACTCTCTCAGTCACTTCAGCTCTTCCATTTCCAAGTTACAATGTCTAAATATATCTCTATATCTATAACAATGTCGAAGAGTATATATTATATATTTTGCTTACTGTGATACCTATAATTATTTATCACATCGATTGCATATATTAATAGTTCTATTTTTCAGTTAAATAGCTTAGGAGTAAGTTAAGTCGGTTCAAGTAATTCAGAAATTTAATTAAGAATATTTTTTTGATAACTAGCATCAATATTACAATTAATAATTATAAAAGATAGATTTATATTGGTAAATTAATAGAGATAAATATCTCGTTTAATGATCTGAAGAAAACATATTGAATTTTTTCTATTCTTTATGTTCCTAAAATTGTACACTCGTTGCAATGCTAATCAATGACGGAGATCACTCGAATACTTGGAAAAAAAGAGTTCTTATTTTCCTTAATCGGTCGGCTTCAAAATCAACTCCATACCATCGACTTACAATTCCATCTTGTACTGGTATAGTAAAATCATGTTAGCGATAAAGGTATTGTTCAGCAACTTTATCTTTATTTCGGATCGAAATTTCTGCAAAACGTTTGCGTGTATTCAACTTCTTTCTGCTCTTTTTCTTTGTTCCATAATAGAGTTTTTACAAGAAATTCCCATCCCATTTAACCCCTTTTCATCCTTCACTACTGGTCCATGTGAGCACTGTCGTAGTGCTTGCGGACGAAATTGAATTGTTATTCCATTTTCGAAAGCACTTTGTAAGTGTTATCAAAGTTTTCGGAGAAACGAAAGATGCACGATCGTGTGCTCGCGGAGTGAGATAAATTGCTCAGTATACTAGGTATCTTTCTTTGGGTATCTTAAAGAATAACGTATAAACTTTCCGTGTGCCATCAACCAAAAACACTTGCAGACAAATTTTCACTCAGCGACGGCTAATCATTGATGTAAAGTTCGAGTTGACACATTTATATTATTGCTCAATTTACTTTCTAATCCGTTATTGTCATTACATATAATTGATTGGTATATCTTATGATTAATTATAATAATAAATAAAGATAAATCACAATATTTTAATGCGCACAATAATGAAAAATTTAATAATTCGTTGATAATTTCGATTAAGAAAGATTTTTTCAATTTTTCAAGTTGGAATTTGGTAATTATACGATTTATTCCCGGATCATTAGTGAAATATTGGATAGTAACTTAAAGATATAATTTAATAATAGGCATTTAAGTGAATGATATGTATAATATTATCATAATTGATGGTAAAATCGTCGACAATTATATTGTATCTATATTTTTTTAAGCAACTTATTCTTGATATTTAAAAAAAAATTAATTTGTTTACAAACTATTTTTGTATAAAGCAAATTCATAAATCAAGCAATTTCAAATATAATATTCTAAATATAATAAATTGAAAAAAAAATCCAGGATTATTATAAATAAAGTTGTAAAAAATTAACTAATGAAAAACTTATTATTATCCAATACAATTATACTAAAAAAAAAGTTATTTTATAATCATATAAGATCCTGAGATAGGTAAATAAATAAATTGACAAATGATAGTAATATAAGCTACAAAATTAAATCGACTCACAGAATTTAATTGATGCAAATCCGAAGCTATAAACACACTTACTTTTCATGAAAATAATGTGAGTTTCACGGAACAATTAAAGTTGTGAACGGGCTCTAGGCGTTTCTCACTTCTTCTGAGCTTTCTGTCATTGTTTAGCCATCGCCAACAGGCAGTGCCGATGGTTTGACGATCGAACGTAACGAAAGAAAAGTTTTCTGAAAACTTTAAGGATACCCGCGCCTCACTTACCGGAAGTGCACACACAGCGAATTCGCTCGCCTCTTCAGTAATTTCTTTAACGAGACAACGAAGGAGTGGAAACAGCAGCTTCATGCTGACGTTTCCATAATAGAAAGGAATTGTTATATTTATGTAAGGACGTTATCAAGCGTATTTTCCGCCATCACCGTGAGCCTTTCCATACTAACGAATAAAGATTTTTACTTTACGGCTTTTATTTTAATTTAAAAATTATTTAATGAAAAAAAATGTGCATATTTCAATTACAATTGATAATATAATTATAGAAATATAATAAAATATAATTATACAATTCTTTCTCTCCTATCACACTACTATTGTATATTACATATTACATCTATGGTTGATTCAAAATCAGAACTACCAGTCAATGAATTTTATAATAGCATCATAGAAATTCTGTAAGAATTTGCCTGTAAAAATTATTACGCAAATTTCATGTAACTCTTGTAATTAATATTTAAAAGAATCGTCAGATAATTAAAATATACTGATATTAAAATAAATACAATAAGATCCCCGTTAGACTAAATGTTTTTCATTTAAAAGTTTATCATTTAATAATATCATTGGCACCAGTCAGGTCAAAGTTCATTTCGAAGGAGAAAACGATATTTTTCTAGCCATATACTAGAAAACTCCCCAGATCCTCGTTATACTGCACAAGATACAAACAGCTCGGTTGTCTCAATTTATAATGCATTAAGTCGTATCGGGCCATGGCATCCCATAGCAAGCTTACGACTATTTCTCTATATACCACGTGGCTTTGGGGCCGTCTCAAATTTACTAGAGTTCCAACCCAGTTGACATAAGTATATAATTTATTTTTAGGCAAATTACATGTTGCTAAATATTATCATCAATGAGGAAAGAATACTAAATTTTTTATATATATAACAATATATATGTATTAAAATTATAAGTAAATAATAAATTCATTAAGTAACACTTGGATAACAACATAGTTTAGTTTGCAATATTTAACTTAATATGAATATAAAATAGTTTTTCTATTTCAATCATTAAAAATTGAATAAATTATATAGAATAAAATATATACTTCGAATACAGATAATTACTATCATGTTTAAGTTATATTTAATTTATTAATAATAATAAAAATAAATAAAATATAAACCTACTTACTTCAAAGTTGGTCGAATAAATTGTAATAGTTCAATTTACTTACAATAAACTTGTCGTACAAATTTGACCGAAATAATAAAAACATCTTACCTGGAACAAAAATAAAAATTTCAATAAATACATTTGTAAATAAAAAAATGTATAAAACATGTAAAAAGTTCTTTTTGTTGTAATATATAATTAAAATTTACAATAAACAAATAACAAGAAAAATAATAATAGTAAAAATAAGGATAGTTAAGCAAAAATATTATTAAAATAGTTTAAGTATTTCAAATGATAAATGATGTTTTATGCATTCATAAATTGATATTTGTTAAGTGTCCAAAATATACTAGATTTTTTAACAGCTCAATACAATTTTTAAATTATAACCAACTGAAAAACGTATATACGCGTCAGTAAAACATAACATTATTGATATATAGTCGATTAAAATTAATGTTAGCTCTCTAATTAACAAAAAAGAAATAAATCTAGACTAAACTATACAATCAAATCACTTTTTAAAAAATCTCTAATTCGACTAAAATTAACCGTATATAGATGAAACTCTTAATGCCACATAATTTACCCGCGGATACCAACAACATTGTCAAATTATCAAATCAGCTTGGTAATATATTTATTTGTTTAAAATAACGTTTTTGCATTCTTGCTACTTCTTCGCTAAAAAAATTATATTATAAACAAAATTATATTGCAATTAATTTTTTTAAACTTATAAAATCCATCTTAAGATAATTAAAACCTGCGTCAAAATAAAAAAAAAATAAAATAAAAATAAAAAAAATTAGTGTGTTCTAAATTTTTACCAATGGCTGGAGAAAGAATAATTAATGTAATTTTTATCAATAGTTTAATGTTTAATCCAAATATTTGATAAATTTATTAGTTTTCAAAAAAAGTTATCCATTATAATGAAATTGAGTATTGATATTGTATACCTTGAAAAGTTAAAACAGTTTAGCCGAAGCATTGAGTAAGTCGTCGAACAATCGATATACTTAGTTGCTTTGATACATGAAACTCAAACATTAATATCCGAAAAGTAGTTTGATATTGGCCTATTGATATGTAGTTAGTGATTAAATTAATCGATACTTGAATCTGTTTTCTTGCACAAGTGAACTATTCAGTTCCTACAATTTACTTTCAGAATAGAATAAAAGAATATTTCATATAAGCAGGTCAGCGATTTAAATCAAACTTGGAAAATATTCCATTATCACCTGATAAAGCATTTACGTGTAATTCAAAAAAATCAATAACCGTTGTTTTTATTATTATTTTGATTCACTACAGATTAGGAGAATGAAAATATCATCCTTATAAAAAATTAAAATTTATTGGTTTAAAATTTTATTGCGTTTGTACAAAAACAAACTTTTATTCCAATATTTTATTAAAAATTAATTTTATACAAAAAATTAAAACGGTTTGTATAATACGCGTGTTTGTGGGAGCGCGCATATGCGTGCATGTGCGTGTACAAATTTACGTATTTTATTCGGCAAAATCAATTTATTGAAAAATTCCTAGATATCAAAGCACATCAATAGATACAGTCAGTAGTTGACAGCGCCAGGATGCAGTACCGAAGATAATACATAAATCAATAAAACAGGGGAATAGAAAAAACTTGCACAACAGTATTCAAAGCATATATACACTGGCGTGCAACTTCAAAACATATGCAGTAGCAGATGTACGATCGTCGCGAGATGTGTAAATCAAATTTTTAAATCCCGCGCGAGTATCTTGTCAGCAATGTGTATCGAGTGCATAAATGTACATGGCTCGTGCCCAACTACGAATGATATGACTAGAAGAATGGCCTTCTGGTATCTCTAGAGGGCTATACCTTAACATGCCCTCGCTTAGATTCACATTTTTATTTTGTAAAGTTTTCTTTTTTAATTTTCGACTCTAAAGGAAGTTCCAAATTCATTCCCGTAACCGCTATTGTAAATTTAATCAATGAAGCAAAAAATGGCCTATCGAATATGCCAGAAATATAACTGGCAACCCAAGTAAATGTGGACCACAAGGGAAAACGAGAAAAAAGACGAGTATCGATTGACTCTTTCAATGTCCGAGTTGAAAATATTTGCATTTTTCATCTGCAATTCAAGCAAGAAAACTTTTCATCGGTAGAAATTGTTCTTCTTAGATACTAAGCCCCACCGAGAGAATTCGCTATTGCTAACTTATAAAAGGGTATTATTTATAATGTAGTTTCTCTTTTTCGAAGTTAAAATTAATTTTTACCATTTCATAAAAAAAAAATCATCATTATATTATGGATATGAAGTAAAAAACGATCACTTGTTTATAAAACACAGAAGAAATTTTATATTTCGGTTAGAATTATAAAAGTAATTTGAAAATAATTATAATCATTATGGCTGACGTGCAATTTATTTAGATGGACAATATGAGACTGTATACAATACGGACAATATGGACAATGAGAATATAGATAAAAAAAATTCAATAAAACTTATCTTAACATTTGAATATTAATCGCACTTATAGCGTTAATTTATTCATTTTATATTCAAAATAATTATTCCCATTTAAAACCATTATTTTAAATTCCACAAAATCAGACATAAAAATAATCGAAAACACCTAATGTAATCTAGTAAAGTAAAAAATCGATGGGATAGAGATAAAACCTAGGGAATATCAAGCAACTTATTTGCTTGTAAGCAAAATATAGGTACGATCCGACGAGGGCATCGAAATTAATGGAGACATTTAAGCATTAGCATAGATAAGCACTGCACTCAAGTGCCGCGGCCGAGTGATGCTTCCACGTTAAGTGCCTATCGCTGTTAGTAGGGCCAGGATAGAAGACGAGGACTGTCGTCGACTTCAACGTTGTCGCCAGCAACGCGAGAGGAGAAAAGTTTCGCAATAAAGCGAAGAGGCGTCGGAGCGAGGGACTAAGAAACGCTTCTTAGATGAAAATACAGGGACTGCGATACGGGGAAGCGTGGATGCTAGAACTTAACTTCTGCACTTGTGGAACCGTTCAGTACGCGCAATAGCACCCATACGCAGGCGTCACAGAAAGTTAGCTGTACTACTTCGTAAGCCTACGAGGTATTTTTACTTCCTAACGTAAACATATAGATTGTGTTTTTCAAGGAAATTGCTTCGTTTATTTGATAAATGAAATAGACATATCACGATTTCGTCCACTTTTCTTTTTTTAATAAGCTGCTGCGCATTTAATTATATAATTGTAGAGTGCTATATCATTAATTATGATCGATTGTTATATGATAAATTGATTGTACTTAATTAGGTATGTAAATTTCATTACATTTAGCACATAAAAGAAAATAAATCAAATAAAAATAATCAATCCAAGAGCGAGCTATCGATTTAAAATCTGCCCAATAAATTAAAAAAAGTTGTGAAACCGAATACATTAGTAATACACGATGACTCAACAAACTTGCTTAACAAAAAAGCAAATTGAGATAATGAAATCAATAATACGAGTCGAAAGAAATATCCGAGATTAGTAATATTTTAAGTTTATCGAACTATTACAAACAATATTTATTCATAAATTAAAACTCTTCAAAATACTCAAATAATATATGTATGCTATAATATATATGATATAATGACCAACAATCTGAAGAATTAAAAATTTTTCAGCAAATAAACGGTATAAAAAAAGTAAAAAATAAACTGCTCAAAAATATAAACATTAATAAAAATTACTGAACACGATATAGTATTGAAATTATATTCATATCGCCGTCGATATTTGTTACCAAACTTTTCCCTTGTTTGCAGACTCGTCCTTCGCCCTCATCCTTGACACTGTACCATGTGTACTTCATTCCCTCGCCGTAAAACCAGTGATGGTCGTGTCCGGCTCATTTCATATTTACTCTCCTATCGCCCGCCTGCGCCCCAACACGCGCACGCACGCACGCACGCACGCACACACACAGAGAGAGAGAGAGAGAGAGAGAGAGAGAGAGAGAGAGAGATAATGCGGTAAAAGTATGGTTCCAACCCTACATCTGTTTACATATATACAGCTGAAAAAACTAGTATGATAAATTTCTAATAGTTAGTTACGGAAAAAGAAAGAGGAGGATGAATGAAACTTAGAGACCTAAAATACAAACACGCGTAACTCAAGAAAAAACACCTGGAAAATAAATTTTTCTTCGTCGTTATTTTTCTATTCGTTCTAATTTATTAGTCGATTTAACCTATTTCTTATTATTATTTCATTTCTGAATTATTATACATCTTCAGATTATTTAATACCTTATGATAATTAATAATTTTATATATTTAATGAGCATCACTTAATTCACACATTTGCATAAGATTCTGGAAAAAAAAATACTATGATAAAGACTATGATAAAAAATGATAATTAAATTTTTCATGCACGTTAAAGTACTTGATATCATTAAAGAAATTAATTAATGCACACATTGTATATTAGATTGCGTGATGTAGACTATTTTACTATCCTTCAAATCTTATATCCATTAGTAAATAGCCATTTAATTATCTTCTCTATTCATCCTATTTTTTTTGTAAAAATGCTATTTTTCACAAATATTTTTTATTAATATATATATATATATATATATATATATATATATATATATATATATATATATATATAATACTAAAACTCATAAGATCACATTTAATTACTTAAAAATAAAATATTAAATATATATTGAATAATCGTTTATTATTACGATAATATAATATTTTGCATAAATGTATACAATTATTTAATATTTCGTTAACTTGTCTACAATATCAGTTGAATAATAAATAGCGAAAAAATAAATCTTGCAAAAAAATAAAATTTATTAAGACCGACAAGGAATTATAAAGATAAAAATTAATTCGTTAATATGGACGAAGAAATTCACAATATACACCAAGAAAGAAAGACGGAAGACGACAGATGAAAACTTGTCACTAAAGCGAGTGACACAGTTTTTATACGTTATATTACAGCTCGTTCATCCGCTTTTTCACAACTCGCCAGATTGAAAACGAACTAAAATTACCACCATCTCTAATCCACGTGTTTCAGCAATAAAAAAGCACGTAATTTAATGACGAGTAAAACAATTTTCCAATCTGTCAAGCTGTCCTTACAATAAGTTTATTGGCTTCACCTTATGCATTTCACGCTTAAGCTTATGATTTTTCAAAAACTATAGAACTTCTCTGAATTCCTTTCTAATTTTTGCTCGTGTATATTAATATGATGAACTAAACCGAGGAGTCCTCAATATTTTTACATGAAATTTATTTATACTATTTATATTATCGAAAAAAGTTACACGTAACTCATGGTTCAAAATAGAAAAGATAATACAAAAAAAATTTTCGATAAATATTTGAATTAAATTATCATAAAAAATTAGAATAAATGGAATCCATTAAGGACATATTCAAAGTTGATAAAGGCTTTAAGATAAATAAAGTCGAACATTCAAGTAAAGAAGAAAATAACTCAATAATTTTTTAAGAAAGTGCTCACATCTGCCTTTCAGTTTTGAGCTTATGTCCTCATCATAAGCGACAATCTTTTAGTCATTCATTTCACTAGCATCCATTCGCACCTGAGCTACGACTCGTAAAACTTGTATGTTCGTTACATACCCAATTATTTTCTACCCTCGGGCCATGTTGTCTAATCCTACCTCACTACCCACACATGACTGAACAATCGAAATTTTTTCCCACTCACTTTTAAACAAAATAATGCTTATACAATAGCTTACATGCTTTTAATGTCTTTTAACAAATATGTTATTTTAAATTTGTTAAAGCAATTTATTATAAATATAGCTATATTTTCTGCAATATTTATTCAATAAACTTATTAATAAAAATAAATCATGTGACAATTTATACATTTCGTATTTTGAAAAAATATTTGCCTAGTATAAATTAATGCCAACTTTCATTCTTATTCTTATATCTCACATACTATGTTATTTACAAGCTATTGGTAGTTAACAATAATTCACGGTAATTAAAACAATAATAATTAATATTTTAAATATGTTATTTAAA
The DNA here is from genome assembly GCF_000503995.2 of Ceratosolen solmsi marchali. Classification (NCBI taxonomy): domain Eukaryota; kingdom Metazoa; phylum Arthropoda; class Insecta; order Hymenoptera; family Agaonidae; genus Ceratosolen; species Ceratosolen solmsi. The sequence continues at coordinate 6,481,254 of NW_011948419.1, read as the reverse complement.
TTAAAAGAAAACATAAAATCTGTCAAAAATGTTCTTGTTTACTAGGTTAATCTACTTCTAAATTCTTACACAAATTTACTTTTTTATATTACGATTGAAATGCTGCTACTCATTAATGAGGTAATATTTAAGTCTCCTATTTAACATAAAGATTTAAATATGATATTTATCATTTACAAATTAATTAGTCTATGTTAATCACAACTTTATTTACGTAATTTTCAGTAATAAACTCGCTTTACATCTTATTATTTTGATACATATATTTTACAGTGTCCTTGAAATATTGTGTATATATATATATATATATATATATATATATATAAATACGTACTTTATAATTGCATTAAATAAGTTAATCTTGTATTGAAGGCTTACATTTCTAACCGTACATGCCAAAGCTAATCTCTACTCGAGTTTATATGGAGATCTACAAAAGCTTCTGATTCGATATTCAAAACTGCTAAATAAACGTTTACGGTTATATAATAGAGAGGTATTTTCTAGATTATGAATATAAAGCTAGTTATATTAATAGCGCATTAATATTTACGTGGGTTAGGGGCGTCAAGCGCATAATGCCCTTTGCATACATTTTACTTTTGTAGTGCACTACCAACAAACTTATGTACTCGACAATACAGATCTGTGATTACAGAGAAAAATGTGAATGCGCTACAGAAATAGTCGTCCAAAGCCGCAGCCTTACTCCTCATTTTGCTAATCTTATTATTACATAACTTAATTCTATGGAATATACTACCAAGAAATGAATTTTTTATTCACCTAAAGTGATTAGCGAACTCTGGGTACTTAGTTCAGAATTGAAATTTTAATCAAATTAATTACTAAATAATTGTACAAAAAATGAACGATTTTTCATCCTAATCGCATTAAATTTCGAATAAGGATGGATTTCCTTCACTAAATAATTACTTTGAACAACCACAGAAAACTTGAAATTTATATTAAAATGATGTTTTTATGTAAATATAAGATAGAAGGTTTGCACTATATCACTCGCGCATTTAATTTATTATTAATTAGATGAATTTTGAGAAATGTATATAATTCAAACTTTTCAGTCAAATCAAATTAATTATTAAATTACGTATAACTATCAATTCTTTTTATATTTAAAATTATTATCTTGTAAAGTATATTGTGTCAACGTTACAAAAATATATAAAAATCTATTTTTATTTACTTACAACATTTTTACCGTCATCTTCATTCCTATCTTACTAATTTTATTTGTTTTTCATTCACATTTTTAGTATTTTTCAAATACATAAAAATAATTGTAATGCTATAAATGAATTAAAACTCATTGTTTTATTATTTTGATTTCAATATTAAAATAATAATACTAATTAAAAAAATTAAATTATATAACAGACAATTTTTTTGCAATTTTTTTTGGTCAGATTTGTAAAGTTATTTACGTATTTTATTCACATTACACCTACTCATGAATAATGTATAAATTTGTCTTAAATAGAATTTAGAAACTTACATAAATATTTTAAAAATTACTCTTTTTGAGTATACAAATCAGTGAATACATTAGCAAATCAGTAAGAAATGTAGTTTATACTTAAAACATCGCGGCTGGAAATTGTGAAATGTTAAAAACCTTCGTCATATTTCTCCGTGTCAAATGATGTTTGAAAAACACATTAATATATTCATAATAAACTATTACACTTCAATCGCGACGATGGAATATGCAAATTTAACTTAATACAAATATTAATTATCTAAAAATCTTAATAGTTCATTGGGTCTTGCACGAATACTAAGGAACTAAAATTTTACTTCTTCACACAACCAATTTTAATACAACAAAGTGTGCGGGTAATGCGAGAGCAAGGTTCAGCCAATGACGCCTAGGTGGCTCGCTACGATACATATAAAGTTGAATGACAGCTTTGTGCTACCAATGATAGTACGTTCAGACTAAACAAATTCCAATAAAACCTTAGGCGTGACATCTTTTAGTGCTTACTCATCCGCTTTATTATCAATTAAGTGAACACAGTGCATGTGGCACCCGCGCGCATAAAACACCAAAACGGCCATGAGCTCGAAGCCTCTACACTTATCACGTAACCGTATTCTAAAACCCAGGCTTTTTCTGTAAATACAACAGCTTTAGCCCTTTGCGCCAGAAAACTTCAAAGAATTTTCGACCGTACTATTAAAAATGAATGAACGCATAAAGATATCCATATAAAGGAAGCTTAAAAATCATTGATTTTGTATAATTTGAACTTCATGTTGTTTATAAAAAGTATGAAAAAAATGTTTGAATCAAGGCAAGCTACAGATAAGCAGAAGCTTGCTTTAACTATTAATTAAATCATAGATGATTATTGTACAAAGATATCGCTCTTCAAGCTAACCTCAATAAGAAGAAAAAAGATACTTGGATATCCTTTATAATCTTTTAATAAAGTTCAACTTAATGAATCATTTTTTTAATGATGAAAATGAATGAATACGCCTTAATTTGATTGTTCATAAAAAGCTTTTTAAATATAGCTATAACATATATATGAAAATGATAGAACTTATGTAATGTTAATTAATTAAAAAAAAATTTGAATATAATATCCGTAATCCCCAATAGTTATTCATATTTATATGTACTGACATTATATTTACTAAGAATTTTTGCTCGGTTCTGTATTATACAGATGGTCATAATTACCATCTGTAATAGTAGAATAGCAGCATTTTACCAATTCGAGGAACACGAAAGAAAAATTATTGATAGTATATCCGTTTCGTCTATACCAAATCTCCTTCAGAGATATATTTATTTCTTTATACTGTTTCTAAAAATTTAATCATTTTTTCCGTATTTACTGAATTCTCGCAAATATTATAATATATTTATATTGATGAGTTTTAACTTGATTCATATAAGGTTACTTTTTTTTTATAATACAATTTATATATTTATAATTTTATATCTATATTATATTTATTAAATAAATTTAGCTTATTAAATAGATAACCTAATTTTGGGTTGGATCTATATTCCATTCCATCAGTAAGTACTCTTCTTGATCTTCATATCTTTTCTAATATTCTGCAACGTAGAAGGTCTTAAATATCATTTATGTTTAAATCGATAGTTGATAATCAAGTTAATAATTAAAATATAGAACTCAATAATAATCAAGAATTTTTATTCTAAATTCAAATTTACAATTGTCATTTTTTAAGTAAATTAAGAACATTCGAAATATGTTCATTGAATACTTTATCGATTAAGAAAAATTAATTGTGTTCATATTTTTCACTCCTAAATAAAAATAGTTATATAAATTGTATATTAACAAACATTTCCATATTTAAACACTAGGAAGTATAAAACAAGACGATTTCGAAATGAAGTAACAAGTTTTTCTTAAATATAAAAAAATTTAGTGTCTATACTATTTAATAAATCCATATTATCTTGTTATTATCTGATTTAAATTCCTATTGTAATAATTCAAAATATTTTTTATTTCTATCTAATTATAATATTTTATTAACACTTATAGTGGTTAGTCTAAACAAATTTTTTTTTTACAATTTTAAACTTAAAAAAAGGTTTCTCCAAATTCGTGAATAATAAAATAATATTCGTTATATTCGACTTTCACGTTCACTTAATTATGAATAACAGTGCCTCGGTATGTCTTTAACCACGGAGATTATTAAAAATCAATGTATTCCAAACATTTCGAACGTTTCGAACGTTTCGAACTTTCGAACAACTGATAGTATTAATCCATATTATCATTTTACCTTCCACCGGTATTCCTATTTACGTAAGTTTTAGTACAGTCGATAAATTGGAAAGCACACGACATTTCCGAATCTCTGAGAGCATGAGGAGCATCGATGTGCTTTTACGCCTTCGCACCATCCAGTGAGACGCGAAAATTTCTAATATACTTTTCTAAGTGTAAAAAAATGCAGCATTTAAGCTTCTATAATAGCTGGTAATATTTTATTTTGTAACTATATTATAATTAGTATATTGTATATAGTGACGTTAAAACCAGTTAAATGATAAAGAATGTAATTTAAAGAGAAATAACAATAAATCTAAGATCTATGCATGTACTTCAGTTAATAAATAGTTCTTTTTGTTTTATGTGAAACACTTCTGTAAAATGTATGTATTTTACAATGCTTAATGGTGAATTTTACAATGATAAATACGAAAATAAAAAATAATATAGCATTGCATACAGTGGTAAAAAGATCCAAATTTAAATTAGTTATATTATATATAATAAGCTTTCAACTATAACCAATAATAATAATGTTGTGTAACATTAAATTAAATTAAAATAGTAAAAACTAAAAGTATATAATTTAAAAAAAAAATTATAAATACAATATATTTCCAACATTAATTAACACAATTAAAATTAACTAATTGATTAAAACTTCCTTTTTTCAGATCTATATATAAACAATATTTTTTTTCTAAATTTTTTATGTAGTATACATTCAATATTTTCAAATATTTTATTGTACTCCATATGGAATATACATATATTTTTTATTATAAACAAATGTATGCATATCTAAAATCATTATATATTATGTTATCATGTACATTATCATAAATATTATCATTTACCATTCAAATTTATAAAATATAAAAACCTTGTCATATAATAAGCCACTAGTACATATTTAAAAAAAAGCATTTTTTCAGTGATGCTTCTGAACATTTAAAACCAACTCGACAAATGAAGTAAAATGACCGCAATTACATTATGTAAAATTCAACAAGATGCTAAATAAGATTGGAATTAAAGAAAACAAAACGTAAATCATTATTTCATATGAAAGATGATCAAAAGAACAATTGCTATATAAATATACTCGCCACCATTGTCATGCCCATATAATATTGGATAAAAGCAGGCTTCAGGGTTCTTTAAGTTTATCAAAGAAGTATAAGCTAACAAACGATATACTCAGAAAGTAATTCAGTCATACTCAATTGTATAAAAAAATATAATGATATAGAAAAAAGATATATAAAAAATAACATCTGTTTCCATTCTCTAAAAGAAACATTTTTCTTTTACCACGCTCTATTTTCTTTTTTTTCAAGATCTTAAAGTTTCAAGAGCGTTGTGCTCTTAAAACTTACTTGCTTAAAGATCTATCAATTTATTAAATAGATTTTTATGAGATTTTATATCATACAACATGCAAATCGGTATAATCATAAATTTGATATTAATGTTTACATTAACAGTCACACTTTCTCTTGTTATAACTATGTAAAAAAAAATAGTGATACTTCTTTATTTTTATTTTATAATTATCATGAATTTAAAATTTGTAAATCATTTTATTATGGATAGTGTTCAGGTATCATTCAGGTTAAATTGAATTTTCTAAATTTTCTAAACCAATTCATTCGAATCACAATAAACTACATATTAAAAACACTGAAGCATTATAATAATTCTACAGTGAAAATATGTACATTAATTTACTCAATTATTACAGTATAATTATCGACATTAATACTTTAAATAAGCCCAGTAACAACACCATATTTATAAAAGATTTTAAATCAGATTTGATTCTTAATAGATCCTTAAATACAATCATACAACCGGAAAAAGAAATACGACACCTTTTCTCATGAATAAAAATAAAAAACGATAAAGAAAAGGCATAAGGAAGAAAGTGCGAAAATAATAGTAAGGGAGGTGGCAAAACCAAGCAGTTTTCCAACTCATGTCCAAAGCAAGCGAAAATCCCTCAGGCGGAAAGACAAACTTTACCAATGCCCCGGAACAACGACAAGTAAATCTGAGCAAAAAGTATCTCCTCGCCTTCAAAATCCCTTCTAACTCCGTCGCATCCCCCCCCCCTCACTTCCGCACTATCTCTCTCTAACACACGTCATCTCTCTCTCTCTCTCTCTCTCTCTCTCTCTCTCTCTCCCACCATTCATTGCCCTCTCCTCTTGCCGTTACCTCTCTCTATGGAAACGAATTTGTGCACGTAATTCTCTATTCTCTATACTTCCTTTTAAAAGCAAAACACTCAAGCATGAAATTATAGGAATTGATTTCGATGAACTGAAAGAGATAGGACAAGAGGTTGACAATATCATCCACCTGTGGAATATATATAAGAATGGTAAGTAGAAAAGTATTTTTATCTTATCCTAATCTGTTGCTTGCTTAGGGTAAAATATATTATTTAATTTTCCTTATTTTTACAATATTAATAAACGATGAAATATGTTTACACATTTAATACTCATATAAAGCAACTGTTTTAAAATTTAATAAAAAAAATTTTGCAATACACAAAAGCGTATATATTTGAAAATGCACCTGCATAAATTATTATTCATTTTATTAAAATTCTATAAAATTCATGAATTAAAATATAAGGATAATAAAAATTAGATTAATAATCATAAATAATGTGCTCGTTTAGCTTCTAAGATAAATTAGCGACTGCAATGATAAATTGTATTTTATCCTTCTACATTAAAATATTCAGAAAAAGAAAGATCCTAAAATTTGAAATTGAATTCAATAAAAAAAAAACTTATTTATTGCTACAAATATATATTTCGACATATAAATTCGAATCGGTAAACTGAAGTAAACTGAGATTCAAAGGTTGCTTTATGTGAAAACTCGGTCACAACGTCCATAAATCTTGTTCTTCTATGTGCGATCATCGATAGGTGATTTGTTCCTTATATGACAGAATTACGAGGGATGAACCGGAATTGTATTCGAACCTACCTAATCTTAAGATTGAGAGTATGATTTTAGATGTAAGATTAAAAACTCAGCTTTAGAGTAGGCATATTCAAATTAAAAACGTTAATATAGTTTGATCATTGGAATTATCATCAATATAGAATTAATTTATATATTTAAATATGAACTAAACAAAAGATTTTATAATACATTATTTAACCTAATATTTTTATTAATTTCTTTTTATAGGTTTAATATCAAATATTCAATAGTAATATAACAGTAAACTGATTTATAGTTACATTTATATACTAATAATAGTATGAATATTGCAAATAATAAGAATAAAAAATAAAATAAAACTAACGATAGATATATAATGTAATTATAAAAATTCTTAAAATCATGCTTTTAAAATTATAAAACTGCTACTTTGTGTATATAATTATATATAATTTTACTAATTAAACAATATATATATATGTTTATATTATCGGAGATAATTTTTCGAATCTTGAGCATATTTGTGTAATTTGTTTATACAATATTGAATGTAATATTGACGTCAAAATATTTAAATTCATAAAATTAAAATCAATATATTTCAATAAATATCATTGCACAAATGATAAATTTTAGATTATTAATGCTTCCTGCAACGTGAAAGTATTTTATTTCAATACATTACTATTTTCTAATTCTTTTGCACCAGCCAAACAAAATTTACATACAAGCTCATGAAATAATGGAAATCAAATTTTTTAATTTATATAAAAATGGTTATAAATTACAAAACCAAAAATTCATTCATTACTTTTCAACGTTGTTTAGTAAAATGTAAAAATATTTTCATACTATTTGGATTTGTTAAGTTTTAATGTATTACAAGATTTATAATTAATAATTTTAATATAATAAGATCATACAATTTAGACACCGAAATACAATAACTTTTAGAATAAAAAATTTATAAATAAAAACTGTCCTAAGAAGAAAAATAGAGCCGCAAATCCGTTAAATTAGAAAGTTAAGAACGTGACACATTACTCCATTTAGATCTGAGCTTTCTGATTCTCCTGTTCTCCACTGTAAAACCCATGTAATCTACTAAAACACAGTATTATGCTTTTACAGGTCATTTGCGTATACCATAAGTTACAGCAAAATAGGATAAGAGAATCATCTATCCTGAGTTTTCTACTAATAAATAGCATAACGAAGAAACAAAGATTATATATGTTACCTATACTTGAATTGTAATTGCATTTATACTTATAAAATATTTAATATTGTATGCATATGTAATTATCGTTTCAATAACTTTGAAAACAACAGAAATACAAATTCATTTAATAAGAAATTATTTGTAATTAATTATTTTAATTTTTATTTTATTTTATATTTAATTTATAATTTAATTTAAATTATATTTTTAAGAAATTTAAGGTAATAAACTCTCAACATTTTTATCATTTGAGAATGATTTAATCATACAATTTTCACTATGAAAAAAACCAATTAATATTTGAACGCTGCTGTATCCGAATGTCCGAATCTTTATCAACATATTCGCTCATATGCTTCCTGCCTTCGTCCCTTTTCAAGAGTACTTAGACAAACGATGCAAATGAAATGTTTTCCCTAGCTAATTATGTAAATTTGAGAATTACAATTTCTCCGTCGCTTTTCGTAGGAAAACACAATTAGTGAACGTGCGTCTGTGCTCATAGCAAGAACGAAGGAAACGTTTGTGCAAGTATTAATGTAACGGCATGCTTAATAGGGAATGCGATTTTGAGGACGTAGTTGTGTGATCTCAGATCGCGAACTGAAATGAGGAAACTAATTTGCAGATTCTGACCTTGCATAACGATAATAGTCTTTGCTGTTAATATTTCTATATTTAAAATTAGATACCTTCCACATTTAAAATTGAGAATATCCCCAACAAAATCCTTACACTTTTGATATAACTAGTAACATATATAAAACCATGAGTTGTATCAAATAATACACATGACGTTGATGATAATTGCAGGATAGTATATATAAAGTTTATCAACCTAAAACTATGTGCCTAAAACTTAGAGAAAAACGTATAACGTTGCACTGTCATTATTTACAAAATAATATTTACAAGAAAACACTTATCAACATACAACTCGAACATTTTCGAGATAACATACCAAACGAGGCATTTCTTTTGTAGGAAGTTTCTAACTGGAAAGAAAATTTGTATGTGTAAGTATAAATGTGGGAACATTTTAGTAGACGTTTGTTTATTCGAATTTAACTACATTTTAGAGTCGATTTACTTTATATATTTATTTTTTTATAGGTATTATGTATATAAGTTATATAAGTATACCCTGTATACTATTAAATTATCTAATATCATAATCAAATTTTTTGTGATTCTAATTAATCTTTCACAATTGGACATATGTAGACTTTAATTTTTAGGTTTTATTATTGATATATAAAATTGTAAATAATAGATTACGTGTAACCTTTAACTTGGAAGTAAAGGAGCTTTTTTTTAATAATGCAATTAATGATGAAAAAAATTAAAGAACCGTACGACATTATACCATTAAAAATACAATTATGCTCCTACAGTATTAATAAAATAATTCACATTATATTAACAAATTCAACGTGACCTTGAAATGTAATAGAAAAAAGAAATTCTACTTTATATGTACCATGCATATGTGTGATTCTATTCTATGATTCTAATAATAATTCCTTACAGTTGTAGTTTGTCGGCGAACTGCGGAAAAAGCAAAGATATGAAAAAAAGAATATATAATAAAAAACAGAAGAAAATGAAAAAATAATATTTTTATTAAAATGTTATTAAACTATATGTTACCGCTTGTTAATAGGAACAATTTTAATACTGTTCTTGGATCGAAGAAAACAATTATTACAATATTAAACGGATGAAACTCTTGAGCATGAAACTTATCTTGTTGATAGCCACAGCTATCAAGAGAAGACCGTAATTGATAGGAATTAATTAGTCGACTAGAATAGTCACACATTGTTCATACATTATTAAATTACGTTACTTCAAGTGTATTCAGTGGCTTTATTAATAATGAAATTGTTAAAAATAAATATTTGTTAATGATGGAAAATGTTAAAATTGCGTCAAAATGTATTTTGTAAATAATATGAAATGTAAAATAACATTAAAGTATTAATAATTTAAACTTGCAGAATTAGAAGATAATATTAATCGTATGTTGTACGTAGCTTTCACCTTGAAAAATAAAATTATACATCTGAATTTTAAATAATTTAAACCGCTACTTTCGAAATATTCAAAATATACTATATTTGCCCGGCGCCTCAGGATTCTTTGTAACGCGTATATTCTTGGGCATTTTATGAGGCAACGCAGTGTACGCGAAGACTGGAATTTTTATACAGCATGCGGTGACTACTTTATAGCCCCCTCCCACCCCCCAAACACAAAGAAATATCCGTTTTATGGAGAAATATATACCTGCCAAAGGTACATGTCAAAAAATAATAATAATAATTTTTATAATTCCCTTACTTTTTAGTCTTAACATTTCGTTTTCTTTTAATGTAGTTCTTTCCAATGTTACACTACTGTTCTGAATATGTACTGAATACTGTATATATGCAATGTATCAATTTATAATAAAAACAAATTTTTGATAATGTAATTAAATAAATGATAATTAGTTTAATTTATTATTGATTTTATTACACTTGCACGTATTTTTATGTATACAGTCGAAAAATTCAAGCAAATAATCAAAAAACTAAAAGAACATTGTGTTTCGTGCAAATAGTGAATAAACAAGCAATTCTATTTGAAATCAATGAAAGAAAAAAAATGAGATCGACATATTTTTAGCAGAGACTAAAATATGAACAATAAAAACGAATAAAAACGAATAAAAACGTAGCTTACGCACAGAAATGTGCCGGTGTGAGTTCTATGTAATTGAATAGTAGTAGAAATGGAGTCATCCGCCGGGAGTTCGACTCCCAAGCGAGATTTCCGAAGAAGTTTTCTTGCCTCTCGAAGCATTCTTCCACCGTCATTTTATACCTTCCAGTATGCCAAAATCTTTCTCAGCTTCCTTCGATGTTCCAAACTCCCTTATCTACGATCTTTTTGTTTCCATATAGTTCCTCTAACGTTCAAAATATATTCACTTTTCTATTATACTTTTCTTCCTCATTAATTTCACACATTTTTCATTTTAGTTCATTCCGTCTTTATAAATGATTTTTATTTTAAACTTTCCTAAAGTTTGCCGTAAATATATATAAAATAATTATTATTGATGTGCATAATTAAATTAAACAACACCGTTCACTTATAATTAACATAAAAATGTATTATTTTCACCATGCGTTTCTTTTAAATTTAAAAATCTCTACTTTGCAAATATTATTTATAAATACTGTATATAAGTTTATTTGTAATAAAAGTTGGATATCGAAAATTATCAAAGGCTCATTAAAGTAATTACATTAAAGTAATTCAAAATTTTAATTCAATTGTATAATTATCTAGAAAAAATATTTAAATAACTAGAGTAAATTTGTTAGTAGAAGAGTGATTTAACTAAAAAGTTTAGAATGTGCAGTCATCCAACTAGATTAACTTCGATTTGTTGTGAAACGAATACTAGTTAGTTATCAACGTGCAAAATAATTAAATTCAAATCAACAAATTCCACTGGATACAATTTTCGATAATAATTTTTTTATTGCATAAAAACCAATTATAATATATTAAAATAAGGATGAAAAAAAATTAATGTACTTTAAAGGAGGAACCAAAGCTATTTAAAATATTTATTAATATTGACGTAACTTATTAAATATTTAATTTAAAAAACATAAGAACATACAATAATGAAATAAAGACGGTAAAAAGATCGAGGTTTTTGACTTAATTCAAAACATCTGTTATCCGCAAACAACTTAATACGTATGCCTTCCTTAGTCTCTCAATCTCTATCACTCTATTTTCCTGCATTTCATTTGCTCCTGTCCTTCCATCCCAAGAACGGCGAATAGAATTTCCGACCGGAATAGGGAAAATCTATTTTCAGAGAACGATAACAAGAAGAGAAGGAGACAGAGAGAGAAAGAGAGAGACGAAAGGGAGAAAGAGAGAATGAGAGTAGAAACGCAGGAGAAAAAGACAGTTGAGGTTGAGATAGTGCCGTATCCGTAGCCCACACTCAATAAGCCAACCAAGAAAACTAATCGATCATGAAACGTACAGTTAAACTTGATATCCCCCGACGCTCACACATATGCTGTATCTTATTCGGTAAATAATATCACCGAGCTTCAATGGGTGTTTGATATATACAAAACTATTACATTATTTGGCGAAGACATTTTCTTTGTCGGCATATCAGTGAAGGGAAACCTATCATTGAAGCCGTAGGTAATGCGAAAAAACGAGCTGCTCTTTCTTCGATAAGTTCTTTTTCAGGCATTGGGAAGATTTTTATTAGCGAACATCGATTGTCCCATTAGTCGAACTTAAAAGACGAATAAAAAAGACATTCTATTATTCTTTTCGATAGGTTTCACTAAACCATCATTTTTTTAAAGGTTTATATACTAATGGCCGATGTTGAGCTTTGTTAAATCACATATCCAACTGATATTGATCGAATTACCAAGAGCAGGCGATATTTTTATATTTGAGAACCACACTTGGAGCAAAAGTTCAATTTACGTCTTATAGTGCGCTTAATTTGATTTTAACACAAAAATCATTTAAAAAATCCATTAACCATTCCAAATTTAAGAATCAGTAAATTTTTTTAATTAAACAATTGATTTAAAATTGAATTATACAAGAATGCAATAGAAATATTGTTTGATTATAAAATAGAATTTTCTTCCTATATTTAATATTAATTTCACTAATTTCCTAATTTTATTACAAAATAATTGGTGCTATTAAAAATGTAGTGCAAACTTCAGAATTATGGAGTTCCAGGAGCTTTCAATCAAACTAAACTACATTAACTTAATAAATTAATTAAAAAATATGGATGAAATAAATTAACCAAAAAGTTATAAATCAATTTATTATAACTTACTTAATCGCGCAGGGAGACAGGCTTTTCAAAAGCATATATGCGCAGTCAACAATATGTTCCAAACTTGTGTCAGAGCGACTGAAAAAAATTCACAAAGTCGCATGTCAAAGAAACATCCGAAATTGTATCAAATTCGTCATTATCCGTAGTGTTGCAGCAAACAGCAGTTCTTGAACAATTTTTCTCGTGATCACCAGCTTGACCAATTCATTCGGCTTTAACTGCTTATCCAAGAAAATAGACTTCTGTTGTGCTTGTTGTGTGTTACAACCAAACATCGTTATTAATTAATAACTGAGAAATAGTTGAAATATTATTTTAAATCCATATGCATCCTTCGATGCCTATAGATTTCTTATACAGTTTCAATTATTGTACACAATAATTTCTACAAAGAATTTTTAAGTCTCGGAATAAAAAAAATAATTTGCATATCTTTTAAAAAATTTTCAGTAGTGGAATTTGTCAAATTTCATTTCTTCTTTGAGTTCATCTAAGAGTATGATACAAAATATGCCGTGCTTTGGCATAAAATAATGAAGCATTTTTCTCAACAAACGACTATGAAAGTCAATGGAATTTTCAAAATCTGGTTAAAATAAAAAAATGTTAATATTTATTCAAAATATTTACACAAAAATCTTTAACAGAAAAAAGATTATCAAAAGTACTTAAAATATTATACAAATTTTTAAAAATGACGATGCAATCAGACATGATCAAATTTGAATAAAAAACTCGAAAAACTGAAAGCACAAAGGTTTAAATCTAGCCACAGGCAATTGACAAAAATATTTTTCGATGCTTATTTTAAATTATTGTCAAATATTTGACGTATCTTGCAGTTCGGATCAGATTACTATCCGCTTTGTACTGCTTAGCCCCGAGCTCTTGAAGGTAAGACGATACACAAATATATTTATCACTGTTGCCTCGGACGTAATTAAAGGTATTACAGTCGTCTCTCCTGTAGTTACAACCAAGACGTTACTGTTGATGCTACTGCCCCTCAGAAAGTGTCAGTTTCATATGATATAAGGATAAACTTGTCTGTCTATCTGTCTGTCTGTCTGCCTCTCTCTCTCTCTCTCTCTCTCTCTCTCTCTCTCTCTCTATCTCTCCAGATATCAACATATTTATATATATATATATTTGTATATTTATCTCTCGCATGTCTCACTTGACATTAATCCATTTCCTTTCTATTTCACGATTTCAATAAGTTGTATAAAATATAATCAAATGAAAAATTATACATTCTGTCATGTTTAAGAATCGTGCAAGTGTTTATACATTAAAGTATATTATGATTTAATGCTACAAGATAAGAATCAAATATATGTACTATATAACTATAAAACATTATAGTTTGTCATTTTTCAAAATAATACACAAAAACTAGCTTTTAAATTTAATTTTGTAATTCTTTAAAGCAACACGCACAGATTTTCATGATTGTACGAATAAAAATTTTAAAAAAATCTTTGGTATTGTAGGGTATTAAGTTAAACCTATTGTATTTTCATTGGTAAATTAAAATACCTTACATTTTTACTAAACAATTCTATAAAGAACTTGTATTTATGCAGATACATCAGAGTATATTGTCAGAAAGAGTATTTAATTGTATATCTAAAATATTTATACTATACAATCTAGATAAAGCCTACATTTCGTAGTTTATACTTATTTTATTGCGTAGAATTTAAATTCCATTCTACTTTTACATAAATTTAAAGGTATTAATTATTGAAATACTCGTCAATGGAAGAATGTTTGAAAAAATTAATATGCGAATGTTAAAAAATTTTATAAACCTAATATTTTAAAACATATCGTAGGAGTTGCGAGTTCAATCAAATGAAAATAATTTTATAAAGAATTCTAATAAAACATAAACCAAATATATTAAGTCCTAATGTCGTAAATAAGTTTTAATAAGTATTATCTACAGATTTTTACATGATGTTTTAAAACTAATGAATTCATATACCACTTTCGTTTAGTCTAAAATTATTAAAAATTTAGTATAATTATTAAATTATACTGATATCTACATTGAAATGAATTATATTCATTGTAAAATCTGAGATCATCAGATGAGTCTAAAATCATTTGTAAGATCTCATAGAATGAGAGAAAACTACAATGTCTTTACTAATAAATAATAATTACTTAAAATATCTAATTAATGAAACAAAAATAAAATCCATATCACAAAGCCTTATATATTTACATAATATAACTAAACGCTCTATTGGTAATCCTACTTCGCGACGTCAGCAGATGCTTATTGGTCTTTAAATCTGTATTAGAGTAATAACGAGACTATTTGACGGGTTTATTTAGGAAGCTGGACGCGCAAACCGATATTGCCCTTATCGGAAAATCTTATTAATCCCTGGTAACGCGTGCGACAAACATGAATAAGCGTTCGTGCATCAAACGGAGAGGAACCGGAAAGATGTTGACGAGTCAAATACAACGATTGTACGTGCGCGTACCCGGTGGCTGGACAATTCATGAAATTTAATCATTTTCTGTATGACGTGCACGTGATAAACCACAGTAACCTATGAGACACTATTCTCTCGCGTTGGCGATTGAGTTTATAAGCATCTTACTATAGAGCCAAAGATATTTTAGAAGCATAGTCCTTTTATTTTCTAATTAAACTTCAACCGTTTCTAGAATTACAAACTAAGAGGGAAGAAACTTGTTATTAAAAAGTTACAAGGTTTTTAATTATTTTTACAAAAACAATCTTCTGAAATTAAATCGTGCATCGAATTTTATAAATTTTATTTGTTTATCAAATTCTTAAACAAATTTATTACCTTTATTAAAAGTATAAATATGTTGACCATTTACTCAATAATTATCAAGAAAAATAGTAAATATTTCAATAATAAGTTAGTCCTTATTTTATCGTTCCATAATCAGACACATTTAAAATCAGAAATTTATCATATTTATTACAATAATCGTAATGAAGAAAACATGTAAAAATACCATAGTAGTAAGTACTTTGTAAATAAATGTTAACGAATGATGATAAAAATAATATATGACCAAGTTATTATCAAACAAAAGGAAGGCAATCCTTGTCACAATACAACTGTATGTAATATAAAAAACGAATATATTAAACATATAAACATTGTGCTGTAAATAGATAGTAAATAATCTTATAAATTTGTAAATTAAATATTTTGATAATATTTTGATTAAATGTTGATATTTTATTTCACAGAATATATATATATATATATATATATATATATATATATAATGGATGTATGTAGCGCACTATAATTGTCAGAGTGTAATTGAAAAGAATAAAATTATAAAAACAACTTATTCTATTTGAAAAATAGTTTATCATGAACGCATATGCATACTTCGGTCAGTCAATCTATCTTTCTCTATCATTCGGTCTTAGTCCCAAGACGTACTGTTAATTGCATAAACGAAGTAAATTACGTCAAGACGTTAATTAAGAAAGATCTTGCTGGGAATTAGCCACGATTCTGGTCGACAATGCAATAGTGTAGTCAGAGGACAGATGGGCGGACAAGTCTACTCTCTCTCTCTCTCTCTCTCTCTCTCATTCATTCTCTACTAGAATAGTGAGTGAGGGAAGAAAGAAAGAAGTAAGAACCTTAACCAAAAAACCCTGGCCTAGTTAACCCTTTGACCTGCTACAGACGAGGAAAATTTAAAAATATAGTTCATAACCTAATGAGAGTACATAAATAAACACCTACAAATTATTCTCATTTGCTACTCTTTTCTTATACGTACGGTATTGTATCACTCATTCGGTATAAGAATTTTTCCGCTCACATTAAATATATATTCGTATTCATATAATGGATTAAAATCTTTTGAGATTGACTCCAATTTTTTTGTATAGTATCTTGTATATTTACTAAACTTCTAAAATTATAGATAAAATATTATTTTTTTAATTTCAATTGTTGAAATTAAAGATTTTTAAAAAAAGCATGTAAAATTGAAAAGTTCAAAATAATTTAAATATTCTCTACTTAAACTTATTTGTGAAATTTGCCTTCATTTTTTGTAAAACAGTTCGTTTTGTGAAACAACGTTCGGTGTTTAAATTTAATAATCTCAAAGAATAAAAAATAAATTTAGATCGTTTCATTTACTAATTAAGGTATTACAGTAAATAAACATTATATCTTAAAAATATCTATCTATATGATATTTATAAATATATTTAATGAATATATAAAAATGTTATTAGAAAAATACATTATATGCATATTATTATAAAAATATACATAATACAAATTACAAAATCTCTAGTATTTAGATACTGTTGAAACTTCTTATTCTATTTTCATCTATTATAGAGGATTGTAAATTAGTAATTGTAAATACTTTTTAAAAATGCAAAATAAAATAGTATGTCAATTTCAATTACTTTGCTCTTCTTATGTATCCGATTTCGTTATTTGAAAGAGAAACGTAAAATAACATATTACCTTTACTTTCAATTATTATTCCAACAAATGAGCTTTTTGTTTACGTTCAAAATTTAATTATGTAAAATCTTCAACCTGCCAGTATTATAAATTACTTCGTAGTATATATATATATACGTTCTATCTATAACTTTATTTGGACATATTTTTAATAACTGATGTAGTGGAAACACATTATAAAATTATTTATTATACGCGAAGATTTTAAATTGATGTATTTGCTTACCATAAGGAAGTAGTCTGATTCGGTTTTTAAAATTGACATGATAATTATGAACTCACCTGAAATAAATATGAAAGGATCAATTATTTTGTGTCAGTTTTTTACAAAGTGTTTGTTCCTTCGAACAAATATAATTCAATTAAATAATATAATTACCAATTTATAAGACATAATATCTATGATTAATTATAACTTTTGTCTATATAAATATATAGAAAAAAATCTATAAATATCAAAATCAAGAACCATTAAACCAAATAGTTTAATGTGCACTTAATAAATGTTACCATATTTTTCTTTCAACTCTTGTTGCTTGAATTTAGGACGGATCGTTCTTATGAATGAAAGAAGTAACGTAATCAACACTCACATACAGTGTGATATGCATACACGGTTCAAAATAACACATTAAGTTGATAAAAATTATTTTGATTTTTAAGTATCATTTTGCACCCAGGGCTTATATATGCTTCATATAAATAAATGAATAACATTAAGCATCAGTTATTTTTATATTTTTCATTTTAGAAGGATACCAGTTAATAAAATTGACCAATTGTATGAAGGAAATCTGTGTATAATATAGTATAATAGAATTGTTACTGAATAAATTTAAATACAAAATTTGAATTACATAACATTATACACTAAAATTTATAGTAATTAAGTAAAAATTTATTAATTTATTGTATACAAGAAATATATATATATGTATATATATAATTTATTACATATTAATTTCTTATATTTTAATCGAATAAAAAACAATTTTTTATGAGTTGCTTTATTAAATTTTTATTTATTACGAAATTATAAAAAGTATTTATCTAATATTCGTGTAAATCGAAATAAAAACAATCATTTTAGTTAATTAGCTGACGTACTTTTACTTCTAGCCTATGAGTTGGATTATACATTTGAAATAATAAATTAACATATGATATGATATGATTAACATATGAATAAATTGACATATGATAAAAATAAAAAATAAATCCCAAATACAGAACAAACGAATACTTACACAAAATATGTTATTAAATAATGCTACATTAAAACAAACCAAGAATAATGTAGACCTGTTGATATAATTCAAATAAAATAAAATAATATATTCAATAAAACGTTGAAATAAGCCACCAATTATTATTTAGCTGGGATTGCTAAAATAACAAACTTTATTATAATTGTAAGTTCTTTATCGAAACAAATTAAGTTAATGTCAAATTTCACCGTAAATAGACAAAGTTATTAAAACTTTTGTAAAATAAACACGATAAAATAATTTTATTATACTAGAAAAATACCTACGGAAATTTTATATAAATGTATAGGTTACGAACTGAAGCTTAATTAGTCTACTACTTTTTATGAATATACGGTTATCTTATTAACTAAAAATTTTAACTTCATTACTGACTAGTCTTCAACAAAATGATAGAAAATAAATAATAGAATAGCAACTTAAAAATATAAAATATTACAACGAAATTCAGAATACCTTATCAGAACAAAATTATATATGAAGTATTGTTCAATTATATATAAAATTTATATATAAAATATATATAAAGTAATGTTCAAATGTTACATGACATTATATTATTTGACATTATTATTTTTGTGTCCCATGTAAAGTAACGTCGCATCTTTGTACGTATTTTTACAATTATTTTCTTCAAACGAGCCAGTCCCTTTAAGCCAAAACGTATAATTATCTAAATAGTAAATACAATATCATGATCATAAATATAACAAAGCAATTTTTTTCGAAAAAGTTTAAATTCTTTTCACAATCTTGAAATAGTTAAGCAAAACATAATTATAATTTTTCTATAACATAAAATTCAATTCTTTACTGAACACAATTAAATTAATGCATGTCTCCAAAATTACCAAATTATATTTGTGAAACAGTCAAATAATACATTTATAAATAAGAAAAATTTATTTATACCAGTGTAAGATAATCAGAAATAACTTGCATAATTAACTTAAACAAAATTAATTTTTCATGCTGTATGTGTCCATGCATATATCTATAGTAGAATTGATTGGGTTTACTTAAACACTTTACTGATAATACATAAAAGAATTTTTTAATTATCCTACAACCCAAATATACCAAAGGATACACAATAAAAAATTTTAAATATGAAAGCTTATATATTTAAAGTCATATTTATATTTGTAAAATACATTTCGTCCAATCAATAACTATTATAATGGTTAACATAATACAAATAATATTCCAGGTATAATTATCTACTATATGATTTACAATCTAATATATTCACTTATTATATAAGAATTTTTACTCAAATTCTATTTAAACCATGATTTATTATCGATTATATAAGAAAATTAAATTGATTCATATTTCACTAACTGCTTTAACGCAATATAAAAATTAAAAATAATGTACTTATGATTAAAAAACTTATAAAAATTTCGTTTAAAATTACTAAAACAAAAAACTTTTTATACGCCGAAATACATTATTAATATTACTATTATTCAGAAATAACATTTTTAAGAAGTTTGTAATCATTATTTCATCACTTCAATACAAAAGTTTAACTTAGTAATAAATAAAATATAATAAAATTTAGAAATTTCATCTAACACGTCTTCGAAGATTTACAATTTACATTTTGTAGAATTGAAAATATAATACCATAATCTTTATATTTTACTTTAAATCCTGAATTAAAACTACTGTAAAAGATAATTCTTGTTTCGTTTGTTAAAAAAATGATAAATTTCTAATTTTCATACTTAATTGATCATAAACTTGATTTATATTTATAATAACAAGCAATATTTTACCAGATATATAATATGTAAAAACTTATGATATCTTTATACACTAAATTATTTGCAAAAATGTTCTTAATACTCAAATCAAGCTAGATAAGTTTTAATGCGGTTATTAAACTCCTGAAAGAGAAGTCCGACTGCTTTGTGACAACACTTATTTTGATCATATCCATGAATGTTTTAACTCTTTTAACAAAATTATCTATGCATATATAATATATGGAAAATTTTACAATAAACATTAGTGTAATGAATTTTTAATTATCTTCTAAAAATTACTTGGTTTGCTTACCCATGTTTAACTTCGTGCAAATATGAATTTTAATTAAAAAAATTATTTAATATTTTTATTGAACTCTCATGCATGCATAACAGGATATTATATTATCAAATATTTTTAACTTATTATTTGTAACTTATATTACTTACTATTTGTAATTTATAATTTATAAATATATATATATATATATATATATATATATATACATAAATAACACAACAATTAATTTACTATTTCAGAAAAAATAGTAAATATAAACATATTTGCTTTTTAAATTTAGAATCAATGTTTAATAATAATAATAATAATGGCAAATTAAAAAATAAGTAAAGCATTTTATTATACCATTTATCATACAAATGAAAGCAAGGCAGATAAAATAATGATAAATCATAGTAGAAAAATTTACCTACTTTTCCCTTTAATAATAAATTATACAATCTAATTTGAAACCGTATTAATACAGAATAAAAATAATAATAACGCTCAACCCCCCCCTGCTCACTCATTCTCCTCCGACACTATTTGTTTTTGAATAATCCAATATTTATAAGGTAAAGAGGCCCTGCTCCTTTTTTAAAATTCTGTTGTCACGCTCGTAACACAATCTTATAATATTCATCCAATCCCTTAAATAGTGAATCAGTGATCGATAAACAGAAACTTATAACGTAAAAGAGAAACTACTTGTTGTCCATGTGCTAAACTAAAGCGCACATACCCGATATAAAATGCAACGATATAAAAACACAATACTGTTAGTATTCGTTATCGCAAAAAAGAACCGCCATTTAATACTCCTGTAATATAACAACATGAATACACATAAACGGATCGATTGTTACAAGGAGGATATCATAACATCGGATAAGCAACCAAGGAGAATCAATGGTGTTTCAGCCTATTACTGCTACTCCTGCTGATGTTAATGTTGCTACTGCTATTCTGCCTACCATGAGTGGCAGGTTTTTTTCCGTTTCATTGCCCCCTTCCCATTTCTTTTTTTTACAAACAATTCTCTAAAACGCAAGCTAACACGCGTTACACCCTCAAAAATCGTTATTAATATCGACCATTATTGACTGTAATTTTGAAGCGACTCATATTTGAGGCAGGTGCAAGTGACAAATGCAAAAACAAGGGAAGGGGGGGGGGCTGTGGGAGATCACATTATATCGGGCTGTTTTAAGGTGACAAGCTTATTTGTCTCTTTGTTATTTTTACTTCAACCACCGGAATTGTTGCGATAATTTTAACCGTTCCTGTGAATTTTAATGATTAAAACGAAGTATAATAAACGTTTACTTTTTCGATATCATTTACAGCAGCGTTTATTATTATACTTTTTTTGCATTTTATTACGAATAATTAAAACATATTTTACTCTTATTATAATAACATAATAGTTTTAAAACAAAACTATTGCAATTGTCATAAGAATATTTAATTAATTCATCTTGAATATATTATTTCATATATTTAATATTATTATCTGTTACATTAAATTAATATCATTTTATATTTTCAAAAATACCCGTATCCATTATCAAAACCAATTTAGTAAGGAAACAGCTTTTTTCATCAAGTTAGTGGTTAATAAAATTAGTAATTCGAAATTAAGACGACATTATCCAACTAAAATTTTACATACGTTTATCAATTGAACACACAATTTGTGTAATTTAAAAAGAAAATTAAATTAAATATGTCTTATTTTACTTAATCATTCTTATTTGTATTGGTGCCAAAAGCTTTTTAATTTGATATATTAACATATAAAAAAATATTGAAAAATATAGTGATAAAATATTCATTACCACGTCATAAATATATCAATTAACAAAATAATCGATGAAATTATAACGTTATGCAAATGACAAGTAAACATTAATGTACACTAATGACAAAACAAATCATTAAAAACACACATCCTATCATTTACAATCAATTAATCTGTGATTTTTTCACTACATTAATAATAATATTCTTTATTGAACAAATTATAAAAATTTATGGAAATGAAATGTTTCTTGAATTTATTCCTGCTTTTTAAATGAATTGAATTGCCTTTATTGATTAATGAATTTTCACAAAATAAATTGGTAGAATAATAATACAATTGATGCTTCAAAATTTTGGCGTCTCACTCTATTGACACTTTTACAAATTGAAAGTTTAAGATTTTTACTACCAAAAAACAAAATAGATATTTTATGAAGTACTACTATAATATTTTATACAAGGTCGTTTGGAAAATTCAAATATTTCGTTCCTTTTTCTTATTTTTTCAGTATATTTATCTTGCTAAAATTGAAAATTAAAATGATTAAAAAATCATCTTGTATTAATACCGAATTGCATCTCTATTTAGTATCCATTAATTATTATCGATATTTTTTATCTTTAATTAATACACCAGAATGGAAAAGAAACGATGGAAAACGAACGAAATGAAGATACTAATTTTTACTCTTCTGATGTACCTTCTTTTAACTCCTTTATTCTACGTACATTTCACTTTCTTACTAAAAAGTTCTTGAAAATTTTACAAGAGCACTCCACTTTGATTTTTGGATGAACGTTCTGCCGCAATTTATTACAGCTAGGTACACAAATAAAATTACTGAAGATGAGCTTAAGAAGTCTTGCTATAAGAAAGAAAATAAGAAAAATAGAAAAATACGTACGACTACTGATAAAAATGACGACTAATGGACGAAACGCTGTGTAATAGCGCATAACCAGAAGTATATTCGTCCTTCCATATGAAGAAGAAATAAAGAAAAAATTCGAGTAAAAATGAGAATATGACATAGTAAAGGTTCAAAATTCTTTCATAAAAAAAATAAAAATAAATTATTTGGAAAACGGTAGAAGATATTGTTAAAAAATCAGTAATACTAAGCAGCTGAACTACAGAATAAATATAATAGAATATCTAATATTATTTCCGCGTTGTGTATTACACGATTGCATTGAAATTTATATATTCTCGAGTTTATTTTTATGAAGATAAAATATTTATGTTGTTAATCTTTTTTTATCTCAATAAATTCATATAAAATTAATTTATATGAATGAAATTTTATCAATAAATAAATAAAATAGATAGATAGTTATAAATTCAAATTGAGAATAAATCATTATAAAAGTATCTGATTATTTCATAACGTACATAAAATTAGCAATTGTAATAAACAAAATGTCTGACAAAAACTTAAATCAATAAAGCCCCTAATTAATAAAATACTAATTGAAAATTTTACTTTAACAAAAATGCTTTTATTTGCAAGATATAAATGTTATTGTCTATTACAAAAATATACGCTAAAAACTAATAATTAATATTAATATTAATAAAAACATAAATTATATATAAAAGATTAAAAGTTAAATAAATTTAACATTGCCAAAAGTAATATAAAATATTTACAGATTTATTGAAAATGGCATTCAAAATAAAACAGAATTTCTAAGTAATCTACAAATAAATAAATATAAATATAGTATAAATATAATATTATATATTAAATCATATATATATATATATATATATATATAACAATGTATTTCAAAATAATAATAAAAAATAAGCAGGTACTATTGTTAAAATAAATACAAAATCTAAACAAGAAAAATATATGTTCGTGAAATTTGGCAAAAGAATATTTTAAATATAAAAAACTATCTCGATTGTGAAATCACATTTTATATAGCTTTTTCATTATTTGTATACATTTTTTGGGCTAATGAGTGAAAAATCATAGACTTTTTTTCATTCGCTTTCAAACGTCACAAGTCAGTTTTTTTGGACGGATAGTAGTTTTTATATTTCGGGTACGGCACACCCATGACAGTTGAATAACTCCTCACTCACACTACCTACTAAACTTCCATACATATAATTACGAAATTTTTATTTACTAAATTCAAAATATTATTATTGCTATCATTGTTATTCTGCTAATACGACCGGTTTTGAGCATCAGAATTCTAGATAACAATGAGAATTTATTTAAATAGAGACGAATACACACAAATTTTACGAAGAGGTGTACGCGCGCGCGCACACGTGTGTCGTATAACAGAAAAAATTAAAACGGTACCAATTGTCTTATGAAAGCCGATGAAAAGCAAAAGCTGTACATTTACTTATTTCTCCCTTTATACTCTTACTACGTATTTCTTCTCCCTCCTGTCGCTACATGCTCTCCCTCAGTCTCTATCCCTTCCTCTCGTCTCTTCTGACCGATTTTCTTAGCCATATTGCCTATACAAAGACGACCCATACGAGTAGTATAGTAAGAACCATTGTTACAGCCCGTCCCCCTCTTTACAGTGGCACAGTTGCCGACTTTCCGTTCTTCGTCTCTTTACGGATACTGAGGATAGTCGGCTCGGTCGAAAAATCTGTTTTCACGTGATTCGTGGTATTTGCGACTCTGGGTCTATACAATCACATGGTCGTTCTCTAGATTTCTGCATATATATATATATATATATATATATATATATATATTCGTACGATGACGTCACTAACTAAATGTCTTATTAGCTACTCAACAGTTGTGCTTCGCATGGCAAAAACAGCACTGCTAATTTGTACTCTGCTTTTTCAACTTTAACTCCTCTCGTCGACAAACTTTTCCATTTAATTGAAACACTCATTTTTCGTGATAAGCATAATTATTTTCAGAAATTTTAGTGTTTGTTTTTGATAAAAATTAAGTGCTCGTAATCGCGCATATAAAAACCGTTGGTAAATTTGTAGAATTCTATGCTCTCTTTGCTAATGTATTTTGGTATAATAATAGACTATCGATTAAAAGAATTGTTTTCAATTTTTGCCTTTTTTTGCATACATCGACCGAAATCTAAAATAAAATTTTAATACATTTTACTGGGTATATTATGCGTATTAAATATAAAGTAATTAATATTAAGTAATATTAAGTAATAATATTAAATATAAAGTAAAGTGTAAACCCAGTGGGGCTCGAATTATTATAAATATAGTATAATTATTCAGTACTGTTGGTAGTTTCAGTAGCGGAACCACGTAAGAATTTGCAAACGTGTAGACCAGTCGAATTTAAATCCTTGCCGCCCTTCACCGCAATGAATTCAATTTTATTTCAAAGAAATCAGCATCTCTTTATGAAGCGAGTCTACTGCAACACTGTCATGCTTGCGAAAAAAACTAATTTAATATCAACAGCGTAACAAGATTACGCACAGTGTCTCTGCGATGATGCAATCTCCCTTTATTCGAAAGTGATTAGACTTCGGAGAAGGGGAGAATTGCGCGCAACGTGCGTCAAACGTGCCTCAACCGAGTGGAAAGTCGTATGCGGGGACAGAAAAGGAGGAGAAAGCCGATGGGAAGTCTATATGAAAAGAGTCCCGTAGGTAATTTCTGGCGAAGTAAGGCAAGCGAATGAGAAATCAAGCAGGTGTAGTAGCCTCGACCCTCTCTTTGCCCCCCCCTCCGACGACGACCTCACCCATAAAGTATTAGACGGGTCTTAGCGGGAGGCGCTTAACGGTCCGAGGAAAAGGGACCGCCGTCACCTCTGCGCATTTTCGCAATACAGGATTAGATATGTGTGTACCTTTCTCGAAAATGTTGATTAGCTTTGGCTACACTGGATACGAAATTGAAAATGTCTACCCCATGGAGAATGGTAAGCAAGGCTTTGAATCATCATACGTCCATTGGAGTCTTCAGAAACATTTTTTAAAATGAATGTATACTCTTCATATTTTTAGATTTATCTCACTAATCGAGTAAAATTTTCAAATTTGTTTATAAGAAATTAATATTTCATTATATGAAAGGTAACTTATTATATCTCTAATTTGGATTAAATTGATGCTTATAAAATGTTAATGTGAAACAGGAACTCATATTAAATTATACAGTAACATTATTAAAATTAATCAATTCATATTCAAGTTATAAGTCCTCGTTATACTCTTTGAGCCTTTAGCTATTAATATAAGATTTTTGTAAATTACATCACTATTAAAATAATATAACTAATAGCAATCTAACTATTGCGCATAGAGTGCTTATAGTTACTTGGGATAAACAAACGAATCTTGTTATATGTAACTTAACTTTATTCGAAATTAAAATGATTTAATATCAAATTATATCAAAATCATAAAAATATCACTTAAATTTCATTATAATACTCTTGAGATTTAGGTCTGGGTATGTATATATATATAATTTGATCAAAATTCAACTTACACTTGTCCATCAATATATTATTTAGCAATAATAAATTGTTTATTAAAAATCTTGATTCTATTTATAAAAGATATATACTGTTTTAAATAATAATGCATACTTTGACATTTGGCTAAAAAGCTTGTATTTATGATCTTGTTAATGTATTCAACAATTACAAAAATTCTCTTTTTGTCCCTTTATTTTATTGGATTTTATGTAATAGTTCAAATTAAATATTCACTATTTAAATATAATTTTAATCAATTTTATAAAAATTACTTATGTTTTAAGCAACATCAGTCCCTAGCATATTAATAATGTCAATGAAAGAATCAATGATAAATTATAACATTTGATAAGATATATTACATATTTATAACTGTACATAATTCTCTAAATTTTTCTACCAAGAATGAAATTTTATGGATATCTATATCAGATTATAAGAAAGCCTAGCATTCATATAGCACATGGAATAAAAAAATTGGAAAATATATAAAAAGCATTGGAAAAACATTTTATTACTTATACTATATTAATATTCGAAACATTATTATTATGTGTAATAAATTCATTGTAATCAAATAAAACAATCTGTTTGCAAGGATTTGGAAAATTCAAATAAATTAAAAATAAAAATCTATGACTAATAAATAAAATTAATAACATAAAAAAATATACCTTTCTTGGGTGATGGTTTTGTTGGAATGGAGGGTACCCATTTGTAATATTGTCATACATCATGAACATACTATGATTAAGTCGACTAAATTTTGCGTTGTACGACAAATTACTTTACTTTATAATCACAAATTAAGATACTGAAATAAAAAGAAAAGAAAAAACATGTAAAATACTATGCAAGGTACTATGCAAATATGTACAACACGATGCCTCGTTGCCATTTTATAAATTATCAATATGTATACGTAGTTGTGATATATTTGACTGTACATTATAAAAAGGGATCGAGAAAGCTATAAAAAAGTTGGAAGAGTATGGCAATGCATGCTTAATGGTATCTTGTACAAGTGCTCAAGCGAAGCTAACAAAAATGTAGTAATACTTGCAATTAAAGGCTGTAGCAAATTAATTAAAATAAAAGTAACCGATTTTAATTTCAATGCAGTTAATGATAATTTCAACACATATTTACTGATGATAATAAAAACTATTAAACACAACTAATTGTATAGATCCATCAAAAGTTTCATTTGAACATGCATGCTCAAAGATATCAAATTATAAAATGCGTATAACGTATGAGTCCAAGATAGTCGATTACACAATAAGCAACGTCTCAGTTAAGATTTGTTGAAACTATTGAGATCGTAATAGCTAAGACGTCAAATTGTGATTGTCGATCCGTAGAAGTAGCGATGGTAGAGCAATAAGAACGACAACGACGTCGACGACGATGAAGAAAACGCGACGGAGACAACGACGGCAGCGACGGCGGCGGTGACGACGTCGGGAAAAACAGGGACCAACCTAGGTTGGACGCATGATGGAAAGGTTCAAATTCGCGCGCCTCCTGCATCGAACGGCGAACGCGAACCGAAGCTCGTGTGCGCCTGTGCGAGCCAAGATGGCCGCTACCGCTCAGGCCACGAGGCACGCCGCCGCAATCAGCCGCCAAAGTCAGCGTTCACTAGCCGGTAGATGAGGAGACGAAATCCCGGCAACGAGACTGGCGCGTGTTCAATTATCCTGATCTCTGGACGCTTCCGACTCGACGCTCTCTCGCCTCAGCAACGCTGACTGTACCCGACAAGGTCTAGTCGTATTGTCGGTCGGTCGCTTTCTCGACCTTGGCCGCCGAAATTTCGTAAGCGCTCGAAAAAAGAAGTCGAAGGTCAATTAGGAAGAGTGAACGCCGTACGGCCTTAACGTAAAAGTGGCTGATACATGAATGCGCGCATGAGACGAGAGCGTGTCGAATCCAGCGCGAAATACATAACCTCAACGTAGCACATCAACACAACGTACCAATCGATAAATTCCTTCTTAACGATAAACTACGACACTACGCGGCGACCGTACGTCTCTCCCCCGTGCAACAAAGAAGCGCGATCCGCACACAAGCACACACTCACGCACGGGCACAATGAAGTGGGCAAACTCGAGGCCGGAAAACTTGCGGAGAGCGCTGCTCGTCGGTGCAAAAACTGGCCGGGTGACGAGCGACCAAAAAACGATATCCCGTATATACGTATATTGTTTTAAAAAGACGCCACGGCTGCGGAGGTGAAGCCGTGAGGAGAAGAGCGGGAGGGAGGAAGCGAGCGAGAATGTGGAAGAGAGTGGGAGAGCAAGGGTGCGCGCGTATGTGTGCAGGAATGGCTGCGTCGGGAGCGAAAAAGTACGTGCGTGCGCGCGCGCGCGCGCGCGTGTATATGCGGGTGTGCGCGCGCGTGAGAAAGAGAGAGCGAGGGGAGGGGATAGGGAGAGATATAGTGGGTGAGTGCGGTAGAGCGAGAAAGAGAGAGAGAGAGAGAGAGAGAGAGAGAGAGAGAAAGATGGAGAATGAGCGAGTGAGCGAGTGAGGAGGAACTCCGCGCGTGCGGCACCGACGGCGAAACGAGTCGAACTGACGAACCCGCGCGTTTTTACGAGCCTCGTCGCACGAGTGCGAGTGCGAGAGAGACGGGGATAAGGTAGGCCGAGGCTGCTTCGAGGAAGGGCAGTTGGTCGGATGTCGAGAGGCGTCTGGGGCTTGGGCTCTGCCCGCTCCCATCTACCTACCTATACGCTTTATTGGACGCGTCCGAAACGAACAAAAAAAAGTGTAAACACGGGGAACGACGAGCAGCCGCGTCGCGCTCCTGCACAATCGAGCGGCTATCGGCGCTATTCCGCGAATTTCAACCGCGAAAGAATAGGTTAAACAATGAAAGCTCAGCCGGAGCCGACGATTTATCGGCTTCGTTTTTATTTCTCGTGCCGAGACGACGAGTGACGACGAGGAGCGGCGCGGCCCATGAGTTGAGTGATAGAGTGAGAGAGTGAGAAGAGCGAGAAGAGTGACGACGACGCCTATGCCGAGACTCTTATTTCAGCGCGCACTCGTAACTTTCCTCGAAATGATTCGATGATGCATTTGTGGGAGGTGTCACTTTGTTTGCTCTACCGTTATTAACATTACGATTATTACGATTACGGCCATGATGCGTCGCTCGCATATTACCTACGACAACTACTCATTTCCCACCTTTATGGATTTATTAAAATTGAAAACGTAAAATTTTTATATTTTCAACCGACAAATTTTATACGTTAAACGCCACTATATTATAATCCAAATAGTCAACGATTAATCATCGATAAAAATAATTGCCACGTTAATAGGTACGCTTTATTTACATGCTTGTTTGTTACAGTTTATGCCCATAACAATCGTTTCGTAAAATATCGAATAATCAACAAGATTATTAACGTGTCTTATCGTATCAATTGCACTAAATATTTTTACGACGCATAATAAATGATTTTTGGATAATCGCACTTAAAAAGCAATTTTATGAAGTGTGAAGAAAAATATCAGTTCATATATAGCATTTTAATTTTCCATTGTATTTTATAAAATTATCTCCTATGAAATATATATTATAAGCTATTATTATTATCGACGTTTTTATTTCATTAGTGCATTGGCTTATGTCGACGTCGACGTCGACTTTTCTAAATAAACACTAGCTTAACGTCCTCTTAGGCTTAAAAATAAAATAATTTAAGAAGCCCGTAGTTCGTTCCAAATTTAATAAAAATTCTTTATCTCCAACAGTATATAGTGAATTAAATAATTTGATGAGATTTTAAAAGAGTTTTTTAAAAATGAGATTGCAAATTGGCTTTTTACTTACTGCGTGATAAAAATCATTTATGATCTAACTTCGCAGCAGTCCGCGTTACGCGTCGAGAAACTAAAGAATTCCATGTGACTCATTATGACCTCGTAGTCCATCGATGAAAATGACATTACAAATAAATTAGATTACTAAACGATTAAAATTATTTTAATTTTTCTTTCGTCGAAAGAACGAAAAAACTCCGCAATTTCGATTATTCGGGGAGAAAATTAATTTAATATTATTTGATTATTGTTGATTATTTAACAATAAAACATGTATTTATATTTACGTTAAATTTGAATTTTTATTGTGGTGCCTCTTTTAAATTCTTTCATTACATTAGAAATAATTTAAAAAACAAAAATTATTTCTCATAAAAGTAAAGAAATATTAACTTCAGCTCATAATAACTTTTCACAGATGTTAAAAAAGTTTTATTATTATATTAATGTAATATTTGATTTATGTAATTTATGATCAAATTGAAACGCAAAGAGAAAGTAAACGGTACATTTTATAAATAATGTTGAAAAAATTAAACTTTTCTTTTTTAAATATATACAATTTAATTCATTCTAATAAATTTTAGTTGCATTGACGTTCTTTTTTCAAAAACTTTGTTGAAAAAAATTGTAAATTCATTTACGGCTGCCAAAACAAACATAAACTTTGCGCTTTTTCAAACAAGACTTTTTTATTTTTTAATCTATTGATCGTATCATAAATATAAGAATTTTAGTTTTCACGAACTAAAAGTTCAAAACGGTACCATTTTATGTTTCAAAAAAATTTTAAGTAAAGAGTAAACAAAGACGATTAAAACGTCGGTTAACGTTTCAATTTCAAATACTATTCAAGTATTTAAAATTTTTCCAATGATATTAAACAAATGCCTCTTTTTAAAATTTGAACTATGTAATAATAATTTTTTTGCTGGTTAGTTCAAACATGTATTACTAACATTGTTTTCAAAAATAAAAAAAAACTCATTCACGGGCAAAAGATTACATATATTTATTTTTACATGATATAAAAAAAATTTATAAAACCAAATCTTTTAAAAAAGAATTTAAAAATTTTTTATACCAAATTTATTTATATGCATGGCATATATCAAATATATTTAAGAAACTAATTTGTTCATAACATATTATGTATCGATTAATTATGAATGTAGTAATTAATTTTATTTTTTCAGTAGCTCAACATGTTAAAACAATAACGTATAGGAAATTGTTGGAACAAACATATTACATCTATTTCGTATCAAAAACCTCAAATTTCCATATATATTTTATGCAATAAAATTATATTTCCTATTGTTTAAAGAAAAATATATAAAACAATATATATATAATATATTAAAGAAACGCAGAACCGCATTCTTGGCAAAAACGTATCCTCGCTACAACAAGACAAAGAGTAAAGCAGTTAAATATGTGGAAATTAATAATCTCGAAGCCTGAATATATGAGCATCAGAGTATGGATGTAACGCTACCAGCGAAGAAGCACGAAGCCAAATTGTGTAAATGATAAAAAATTTTAGAAAGATTTTAAATTTTCTTGATAATAATGAATGTAGACTTCATTATAAATATATTCTTCAGAAATTCTAAAAAAAATTTCAAGCTTAGTTACAACGCAAAAGCAAATATACTTTTCAATTAACATACAGAATACATTTAAAATGAATATTATATAATATATACTAATATAATATTATAAGTTAGAAATTTTTTTTTAAACTAATTAGTTAACTTCTGATTTTATATAAAAACAATGTAATGTTTTTTATTAATATTCGAATAATAAGTGCAATTGATACTCTACTGAAGATGTCAATCGAATTAAGTTTAATACTGTAATTTTTCTAAAATTATATTTGACGAAAAAAAACTAATTACTTCTATAATAATTTATATCCTCGGGTAGGGTTGTTTATGACTTTAAGTCAAAAAATAAGTTATTTCAGTTATTTATAATATGTATGGACAAAATTTTATAAAAAATATTTTCCACTGTTTAATATTATTATTATTTGTAATGTATTACCATAAATTACAAAGAAAATGATTAACATGATATCCATAAAGGCATAAATCCATAAACCTTTTCTTATAAAAACAGTTATATTTCTATATTCTGAAATGTTTCATTTTACAAAATAATTTTTTTAAAAAAACATGCATTTAAAACAAATTCAATATTTATTCAATAAATATTAACAAATTTGCATCTATAAAAATGTATCCTTACGTAAGTACGTTGAATTCATTTAAAAATTTGTGTTAATTTTTTTTTTTTTTTTTTTACTATATTAATTAAAAGTTTGAGGTTTCATGGAATTTTAACACAGGTTTCGGATATAGATTATTTAATATAAATAATTTACTTATTTTGTCCTATGTATTCAGTTATCGATAAAAAAATTGTTTTAATTACAAGATGCAATTCATCAAAATTGATCATGAAAGAATTCACTCAAACTTGTTTAAAATATTCTTAGATAAAAATGATAGCATAAAATTTTGAACCAACATTTAATGTTAGTCACATATGCAATGAGATTTTTCTATTTTCCTAGAAAACGATAATATAATGAGGCGTTCAATGTGAAATGCTAAATAGTATTAAACAGGTTAAATAAATATTTTTATTCCTTTTGAAGAATTATAAATTAATATTATAATGTAAGGAATAACTGGTATATTAATTTTTATTTGGATGAAATTATTTAAAAAAAAATTCAGCTTACGATTAAAAAACTGGAAAGATTGAAAGAAATTTTTAATAAAGATTTATATGTAAATATCTGTATAAATTTAAACCAATCTGACAGAATAAAATACAACAACAAATTTTTATTTTAAGTATAATATTTTAATATATTATGTAGTGTTAATTACAATAAAAGGTTATCAAATTTATTTATGTTATCGTGTTTATTATAATAAGTAATGAATTATTATGAAAAATGTAAATTATGAATCAATTAGTAAGATGAAATTTTCTAATATATCACTTTAAAAAATATTAAATAAATTTTTAAATCATAAACTTCATCGATTTTGTTAAAAAAAAGTGTATAAAGATACATGTTCATAAAAAATGAAACTATAAAAATATATTTTTATTTATTTGAAAAAAATGCTAGCATGAGTTAAGTAATATTCAAACAAATTAAATTCTAAATAGCAACGATGAAAAACGTCTTCTAGATTATATGACTCCACCCGTGTGATATTACATTACGGTATTCATTTCATTAGCAAATGAGCAAATTGTGATTTGTCGTCATTCTCATAATCATTCATATTTAGCTTCTTTAATAAGCTCCTTAACAAAAAACAAAATTTGTTTAAATCGATAAATTTAATTTTGAACCTATTTAGATTAACATTTAAATGCAATGCAAACTCTCAACATTAATCAAATATCTAACCGAACTAAGTAATAGTTATGTACTGTTACATAGTTTGCTCTTTAATATGAGATCTTAGGTAAACGTTAAAATAAATCAAACATATTATGAAATTACTAAAATATATCAATTACATAAAAGTTAAAATTGAATGATGATACAAGTTTTCAAATGATCGCAAACAGATTAATTAAATTCAGAATTTCAGTTTCATAATCTATTTTTAATAAATGAGATTTCATGATTGCCATACTTATAACCATAGGTAGTCATTTACTTCATAAAAAGGTTGCTTAAATAAATTTTTCTCATTTATATATAATTATATAATAATTATTTCTTAAAATTTGTATTATATATTATAATATATAAAATGAATTTAACATTTTATTACGTGTAGTAGTTTCTTAATGTATTAAATTACTAAATACGAATAAAATTGCCAACAATAATCATTTTTAGTCATAGAAAAATATATTTTGTTTAAATTAGAAAGTCATTTTATTGTTATTTTCTTGTTAGTGTTATAGAAGTAATTTTATTGTTATTTTA
Organism: Ceratosolen solmsi marchali; assembly: GCF_000503995.2. Classification (NCBI taxonomy): domain Eukaryota; kingdom Metazoa; phylum Arthropoda; class Insecta; order Hymenoptera; family Agaonidae; genus Ceratosolen; species Ceratosolen solmsi. The sequence goes on along the minus strand of NW_011948419.1, from coordinate 6,446,476 downwards.
ATTTGACTTAATGAAATTCTTTATTCGCAAGAATAAGTTTATTAGAAGATTTTAATTATACATATAATTTGATATTTATACTATTCGATATTTATACAATAAAAAAATATGGAAATTTTACATTGGAGCATAATAAAAACATCCTAAACTTCAATCAAAATATAAAAATAAATACAAATAAAATATTAACATACATATTGTTCTAATTTAAATACAATAAGATTAATAACATAGAAGCAAACGCTTAAAACGATATATTTTGAAAACGCTAACTTAGTATTTTTATATTCCTTAAATTGAAGTTTATGAAAAATTATTGCTATTGTTTGTAGAAGTTTTTAATAGAAATTGAATTTACCATAAGAACTAAAATATTAAGTAACTAAAGTATTAAAAATATATAAAGCGCAAAATATTCAGAATACATGAATAATCTTTCTTTTCTAAACAAGCAGCATTTAATCTCTTTATCGGATACCATTATTTTAACATATAACATTTTTATAAGCACTATTGGTCACTCTCATGAAGCAGGTTATTTCAATTGGTATCTAATATGTCCTTTAATCTACATATTTAAGAAAACGAATTCAAGGTACTAATTATAATCTAGAACTGACGTCTGTCTTTCGTGAAATTAAATCTGCCAAGTCAATTTTGAAAATTGATTGGTATGATAACCAAAAAAGTAATAAATCTATCAATGCAATATAAAAAAAGTCTAGATATTTTTCGATTAAATAAAAAAAAAAACAAAGTTTTAATGTGCAGATTAACAAATACTTAATTAAGGCTTTAATTAATTTTATAAGTTTATACATGTTTGTTCGATTGTTTTTCTTTGAAATCATTGTAGAAATTTGAAGTAGGTTGATAATTGTATTATCTATCATCCCTTTATACGTACCAACTTTTTACCAATTATAAAAGTAAATTTTAAGACAAAAAGTTTAAACTTTTAGTTTCATGAATTGTGCATATCGATTAAAACATAAACTTGTAGCTAATTTTAAATTTATGCTTAAACGTTTATATAAAATGAATGAAACATACAAATATGCAACCTATATTTGTAATGTGCAGCTTATTTGAAGCAGTTTTACGAAATTATAACATTACTTTTTAAAATGGAAATTTAATAAGATACTAATATTTCAGTACATAGACAAATAATTCATAATAATTAGTAAATTTTATAAATAAATGAAGAAAATATATACAAATTCAACAAATGAAAATTAATTCTCATATTATCAAAATTCAAATATTTTAATGTCACGATTCAACATTTTATCAGTATTGTTTTGTAATGTGAAATATGTTGAGAACAACTTGGATTTTTATATTAAAATGGACGATATTCGACAATAATAACAGTATGGACATTATAATAACAAAACTATATAGTTCTCATTTTATATTGATTTGAAAACAGTCGAGCTAGAATATAAATTTAAGGTGCGTTAATATTTGATATTTTGTCTTTTGACTAAATAAAATCTTACCTAATATTTGTATATGTAATATATATATATATATATATATATATATATATCGGAGAAAATTGTATGCTAATAATAAAAATGTATATCTATGCGAATAAGAAAATAATTTAAAAATTTAAAAGAAAGTAGTATAAGAATGTATTCTTATATATCAAAATCTATAGGAAGATTTGAGGAAATTCTGAATCTCCAAACAAAATCATATGTATATTTCTATCAGCAATTATCGTGAAGAACGATCCTATAGATGCGACGAGGATACAATGTTTTCATGACCCATTATCAAGCTACATTTATTCTTTCACCCTTCAACCGTTACAGAAAATTTCAATTTTCCTTCCCAGTGTAAGCATATATTTTTTTCTTTGCTACCGCTAATTATATCCTATTATTCTTCTATCATAGCAGTATTCCGTATTTTTTAATCGCAGCTGCGTTACAAATTACGACGCTTGCGATTTCTCCGCTATTCCATTTTATATTTTATCTGTATATATGCGTAAGTGATAAAAAAGAATAACGAGGAAAATATAGTAATTCTGTGTACGACGGATTAAACGAAATTTCTTTTCAGGACTAATGCCTGTAAAAAGTAACTTGATTGCAGCCAAACATCTACAACACGAAGAACGATGAAACGAGGAATGTGATGATATAAAACTTGCATGTGGTGTCGAGATTTAACAAACTTGAAGTTTTATATTGAGCCGTTTTCTTTCGATTGATTGCTAGAAGTAGGCTTTATTATTACTCGTGTATTTTCATTATTACTTAATTTTAATGGCCTGTTTTTTCTGATAGAGCGGAAAAAGGTTTTTGTTTCAACCTTTTGTAACGAAAAAAGTTTAATTAACGTTTTAACTAACACTCGATTTTTAGCTATTTTATTTAGTATTATTACATATAAATAAATTTTATTAACTAATTTTAAAAAAGACTATATCTAATGTAATTTAAATATATTAAGTAATTATAATCATTGATTGAAGCCTATAACTATTTAAAAACTTTTTTGAATATTACTTATTAATACTGATTTTAAGCCATCATGATTTAAAAGTTTAATGAATTATTTATTTTTGATAGCTTCATTTAGTCGTCGATGCCTTTTAATCTTATAGCTTTACTATAGATTTGATTTTCGTATCATTCTTAGAATTTTAATTAATTTAAACTTATATTATAGTTTCCAAGGCTATTTCATTAGAAATATTATAATCTTTATTCCGATATATCTTTCTCGTGATACATAGCATCAGCATAACTCGAGTAACCTAATTAATATTATTCGGATGATTGCACAGCGACGTGTCATTTCATTGGTTATAATGAAAGTCGGTATCATTTGGATTTTACTGCTCTTACTGAAAGAATATTAAATATTGTCTAAAAATATCCTCTATCGATTGGACAACACATCAAATAATAACTTTGGCCTAATCGTCTATAGAATGAATTTCTTCTATTCATAATCCTTCCCTGCTATCGTACAGTAGCTATTACTAATTGAACAACTATTGCTTCGCTGAATGCGTGGATCACTCACTAATGTGCCTCAAATTTTCAAAACTGCCATCATGTAATAATCATAGATATACTAAATAGTCAAATACAAATGCAAAGAATTTTGAATATAGTCTCTATTATAAATACCATTGTTACCTTACCATTGCTACTATTGTTATTCTATGGTTGTTATATTAATCTTATTGTAACTAATAAATTACATTTATTATTGCTGTAAAATATTTCTTGAGCGGTAAAAAATGCTAACGAAATTTCTAATTTCATAGTTGGCGAATTAAATGATTTAATTACATGCTAACAAATAAACGACATTTAATAAATATGTATATAAGAATACCGCGAAATGTTCGAATAAAAATTTTAATTTAATTATTAATTTTTAATTTTATTTTACATTATAATAATAGATCTGAGAAAATTAAATTACAATAATCGTTGGAAATTCGTAAACTAAAAGTCTTAGGAAATAATTCATTTTGTATAATTGAAGATCGAATACTAAAATTTTTTAATATAAACACGTATTAAGTATACCGTCCGAATAATATTAATTACTTTATCCTTCCAAGTATATTAAACAAATATTTTTAAATATATTCCACAAAAATTAGGATATTTAAAAGTATTTATTTTATTATAGTATATATTTATTTTGACTATTACCAGTTGTTGCCTTTGAAAGCAGGTACAAAACAGATCAATAATATCAAATCCTTCTCATCACCAGGAGGATTAACAGTCATAAAATTCTCGTCTTCTCAATTCTCCGTACTGTATTTAGCCCTCTTTAACTCTTTATGGAAAATTGTTTATAATTTGAAAACGTTTTTGTAATCATTTCAAGTCAAGTAAGCAATAATATTCTGAAGTCGTCGAGTAATCAGGTCAGGTATACATGGCTCTTATTTCTCGGATTCATTAGAAAGAACAATCACGTTTATTGAGCTTTATCTTAGTACTTACCCAAGAATTGAAGCAATCAATTATTAGGAATGCTTATATATAAATTTTGTAGCAATCCAGACTTTTTACAAAAGAAATTCTATAAATTTTCAAAATCTTAATTTTAAAAATTATGTACTGATATGCTGAAAAATATGAGAGCTTAATTAATAATATAGCATTACAAAATATTTATTCTGAAAACTATGTATATTTATTATTGATTATGTAAAAGATGCTTAGTTTATGTAAAGTAGTGTAGTTACAGTGCAATACACAATAACAACTATAACAACATAACTATAAAAAAAAATTCGATTGAGATAATCTAAGAAACAGAACGAAATTATAATTCAATAACTCCGTCAAATAGCATCTTGTTAATTCGTATTGACTAAAGTTCTGTTAAACAAATAATAGATCGATCCAATAATTAAGTAATAACTGTCTTTGTATTATTCCTTCAATAATAAATTTCGTTCTTTTATATAATTATCAGGAAAGTAGTTTTATTATAAAAACTATTATTAGTGACAATACATAAAAAATTTTTGTTTTCAATTAGATTTTCTTCGTAGGATAAATGAAAAAATTAAAAGCATGTCATCAAGGACTAAATAGGAATTGTTAATTTGTTCTAGAGGTGACATGCATCATTCCGATTGTATTTTATTTCTAATGAGGTCGTCGTCATTGAGGACAATGTAAAAATGGAACGCTGTGCCTTAGAGCTTTGACGAAATAAGTTGACGACTAAAGTTGAAAAAATGAGAACGGAAGTTACCGATGTTGATTCATCAAGGACAAAAATTTGTTGATATCCATAATTTTATAAAACAAACGATTTAAATAAGAAATGTAATCTGAAATTTTAGAAACTATAACATTTTACTGAAAAATTAACGTGAATTGTATTTGCGTAAATTGTATTAGTATTTACAATGTATTTTGTAACTGATAATTTAAGAATTCGATTAGTTTATAATTTAAACATTAATCTTTATACATACAAAATTATTTTAAATTTAGACAAAAGTTACTTAAAAAAAAAAATATATATATATATATATATATATATATATAAAGTTTACTAGTATTTTTAAAAAACATTTTGATAAACTGAAAATTTAATAATACAATTTGAGTTAAATTAGATTTTTTGCATTAGAGAAGTGCTGTGAGAATTACCAACGTGCAATATATAATATAGAAAAACAAAATTTCTCATTGCTCTAAAAGTATTTTAAAAGCCCTTAAATAAAAAAAACATATTAATTAATTATAATTAACATATTAATAAACAAATAATTTAAAAAATATTTATTTTGATTTCAATATATTAAAGAAAAGAATTAAATTATATTACCACTGTTGAGTAAAACAAATTGACATAATTATGCACTTTGGTAATGGGGATGTAACTTAAATACACAGAAAAACGAATTGTTGATCGACGCAATATATTGTCTGGTTATACAATGAATGTATTTTAGTCAACTATATAATAACAATATTATTATATAAGTATGTTCGATTAAAAAATTTAAACAAAATCTTTGATACCGTACTTCTTAAAATTATTAAATTTATCATTTGCTTTATTTTATTTGAATAATTTCTAATTTTTAATCATCTTATATGAATAATATTATCTTTAAGTAAATTTTTTTTATTAATTAATATAGTTTTTTTTAAACAGTTTTATTTGAAGAAGTTTTAATTTTATTTAAAATTTTATTGATATCTTGCATTGGCTATAAAAAGGATAGTATTTTCATACATGAATTAATTTCAGGATGATGTAATTTGCTTTATTTTTCGTTTAATTATAGAGTAATTTTTCATAGATAACACTATAAATGGAATTTCGTACGTCAATCAAATAGTTAAATGAACATTGATATAATTGAAAGTGGATATACTTTATATCTGTAATAATGTTTAATAAATTATTTGACTTACATACAACATTGTCTCATTATGAATATTAATTTTTTATAAAATATAAAATATACGATATAATCTTAAAGAAAGTCTTGCTTATTTAATTTTATATAAAAATTGAATAAGAATCTGAATTTTATAACAATTATATGCACTAAATTTGATTTTTTGTATACACAAGCAAATTTTCATTTAATTTCGGAGATGCAAATATAACTCCAGATATTAATATAATGCAAACCTCAGTATTCTCTCATTATATACAACAAATGCGAAAAATTGCAGCATATAAAAAGCTGACTTAAAATTTCAATACCAAATAAAACTAAATGCTATTCTGAAGTAGCATAAAGTACGCTACCAACCTCAGTTCGCAATTCCCAAAGGGTAAACAAGTCGTTGGTTGATCCTAGCAAAATTTTCCGGTCTCGTTAGAAACGAATTCATTTTTCTGTATTCTTTACCTTCTCGTTTCGTTGGTGTTTGAAATGCTCAACTCTGTGGAATACATCAGTCAATAATTCACGGATCGTGAAATATTCATTAATAAAAATGATGATCGGAGAAAGAACGTTTCTCATTAGATAATGGATAATCGATCCAATCGATAAATTCTGTGGTGGCCAACTCTGCCCGAAATCAATGGAAGCAGAGGCTCTAGGAACTCGCATACGAGTTATTCTCCCCTACACATTTTCCTCCACTCCTTCATGTTTAATTAAAGCGTTACGCATAAAAAAAAAACCTGGCTATCTATCCTTCTACCCAGAAGTGGTGTGTTCGGCAAATTTTCACGTGGAAAGTTTTATTACTTGCGAAGTGACGAGCCGATGAAAATCGGCCTGGATTACGAATTAATCCTCCCGCGCAACCTGAGTATTTATTGGCCGTGCCATTTAATGCACAACGAATCAAATTATTCGTCAATGGATAAGGTACGAGTCGATGTATTTTATTATAGAGTTGGATATCGTATGAAATGAACACGGGAGAATTTATCAGCGAATTGTCTTCCTCTTTGTCTAACGCTATCATCTCACGCTCTCACTTTCTCTCTTTCACTCACACCGCATTTCGAAATTTTATTACCAAGTGCACTAGGCCGTAGCCTTGCTTGATGAATTATTTTGCTTTTTCGTAAATTCATAATAGCTACTGGTCACCCAGCATTATGTCAAATAAGATAAAATTTCCTTTAATTAATTATTTGTGTAATTTTCATATAGATTATGCAAAATTTAATTATATACCAAATTTCTTACTAATATTATTCTATTACACACGCGCACTTATAAAATCTATAGTGCATCGTTAAGTGTGATTAAGAGATATTTATAATTAATTAATATTAATTAAAATAAATATGAATAATTTATAGTATACTGTAAGTATACATCTATATTGTAAGCAGTTTAGAGTTTATTATGAAGAAAATGGTGATGGGTATCGGTTAGTTTACGTTTTCTTCGCAATACACATTAACCTTTATAAAATTGAGATTGCCTTACAAATTCATAATTAAAAAATAAATAATCAGAACTGATGACCTTTGTTCATATAAATATATATTAATTAATTTACACATTATAAATAAGTAATAACTTCAAAAATAAAACGTTCATCAACATTTGACGTTTCCAGGACAGACATATCCATCAATATTTATGATGTTCAAAACGAAAGAAATGATATGGCTAAATTGATTATACTCGTTTAATATTAATTTTAGCCAAGTTTGTGTAGTATTTCGTTAAACAATTTTCTTAATTCAGTTCCCAACCAGAAATCAGTTTATTGCGATTTCTGTATAATTCTGTACAAGTTCATATTATCACTATATTTCAAAATAACATTGATAATAGGACTAAGCATCTCAACAAATAACTAATATTGAATTCAAAGACGCATCTGTGTATAAATTAAGTTCAACTTCAATTTCATAATAACAGTAGCGGTAACAGCAACAAAAACAACGACAAATACAACAATCATACTAATGAGAGTCTCGTTAATTTTTTGTTCATTTATAGTTGTTAATTTTTCTATTACCCCTTGGCCTTCGTCTTCGCTAATTTCATCTCCACTGTAAATGCGGGGCAACTCTGCTTTTGACGTGAGTGTAATTCCGTTTTACACAAGGGGGGGGGGGGGCGGTGGCGGTTGGATTTCGTCGCACATACACGCGGGTTTTGAGAAGGAAAAAAGTATCGGTGACCGCTGAATCGGCCGTCAGTCATGCATTCACAATGAACTTATTAGAATGGACGAGCGCATCCTGGTACGACGTGTCAGTGGCGACGCTCATCATCGCCGCCACTACATGCGAGCTTTTGCCTGCCACGCGCCAAATAAGTCGCTTTTACGCGCCCGCACCGACCATTCATTCCTTTCATCTCGCTTTTAATTTCATTCTATTTGACATCGATTGGATTAACTAGATCGCGCGAGTTCGATTCAAAATGCCACGGGGCCGACCGGATTTAGAATTAACTTTCAAAAGAGTGTAAAAAAAAGAAAAAAACCGCCAACTTTTTATTGCAAAATTGTGAGAGTTATAAACTTCTATTAAATACTTTTTCCGTAGTAAGTATTGGTATATTGTTTTTCATTTGGGCAGGATTTTCATTTAGGAATATTAAAATATTATAATAAAAACATTTATATATTTGTCTGATTCTTTAATGCTTTAAAGACACGTATTGTCAAAATATACGTCAACTTTATGCCCAATGCTTATTATATAAAAATAGTAATGAAAATTTGCTCGAATAACTTTTTCATTTCTGCTTCTAATTACTCGTAGTTAGCTAAATGCAATGTCACTTTATTCTACTTGAGAATCTATTTAAATTTCATTATGTTTTTAATTAAATGAAAATTTTAATCAAACGTTGCTCAAAGTCATTGCCCAAGTTTAACTTAAACGAAGTATAAAGAATAATAATCAGTCGAAAATGCTCTTTTTCATTTGAATGCATCTTTTAATTATTTTGAAAGAAACAAAAAATTCAATTACAAGAAAATAAGGACGTTATACTTGGTCTGATGAAGCAGGCAATTGAAAAATAATAGAAAGCTCATTCTCTTCTTACGTTTTGGTGGCCGAAGCTCAAGGGAATTTTCCCAGGGGTGAGTGAGTCAAGAGTTCACTGATAAAAAATAGAAAGAATAGCAGTAACTGCTAGGGTTTTCCTAGTCATCGCCAAGTCAAAACGACAAAACAAAATAATGGTTAACATTGATTAAACTAATGTTAAAGAAAATTAAAGCTTTTACCAGAAACGATAATACCTATTAAAAATTATTTTAATTTATCCTAAATACATAATAACCGCGATAACACAGAACCTGCTTTTCTTCAGCGTCTTGAATTATTATTATTATTTAAAATTTATATTTAAAAGGTATCCTACGTAATTTTTATTATCATTCTAACATCTAATTTATTTAAAAAATAATATCGATATATAATTATAACAATCGATTAAGTAGATATTTTTACTTTTTAACAGATACAATTTTTTTGCAATATAAATTATAGACCTATTATCTTAATGGAATTATATACAATGTTTTGATAAAATGCTTTAAATAAATAAAAGACTTTTTAAAATCTTAGTTATAATTATTCAAATTTATAAAGCGTAAATTATGAAGAATGAGCTGATTATAATAATTTTTACAACAACTAGAATTGAAAGGTAAAATTGAAATTTTGTTAATGTTGTTGTCGATATTCAAGTTACAAAATAGTATTAGATTTTGACTTCAATAATAGTATTTTCATTTACAATTTTTACAATTCCAAAATACCTTACTACATCTACTAAATATTTTTTATTTTTTATTTTGTTATTGTTTCAAATTATAATTAATTTTATAATAATTGTATAGTTTTAGAAAAAATATTGAAAGTCTGGTAGTAGCTTCATACGAAGTCTACACAAAAGCTAAAACTTTGTAATAAAATAAAAAAGTTTATACGATACTTGACTTTTTAATTTTTTTTTTCTTATCAATACAGGTCGGCACTATATTATAATATATTTTGAAGATTATAAAGTCTACGATATTTAATGAGTATCATCTGGCTTACGTCAGATATTTAAAATGGGAAAAATTTTTCACATTTAGTTTGCAGCATTTTTACAAAATCTGCTTCATTTATATATAATTTGGAAACTGTATTTTACAATAATTTACCCGATAATATTACCCGACAATAATAAGATAAAATATTCAATGTATTTAACATTATGCGTACGGTGCAATTAATAAAATCGCTTTGTAATATGCCCATATTGTATAGATATATAAAAAAAATAGTATTGATAGTTCAAAGATTTTATAAATGAAAAAAAGTTACAAAAACCAATTATAATTTTTTATATTCTTAAGCAGTCTATCGATATAAAGCGTATACTCAAATGCATAAAAATTGATGAATTTTAGAATCTTTTTCCATTACTTCTCCGTTTCTTCCAGTTCTTCAAACTTAATTTTTTATTTTTCTTATACAAAAGAAAGAAAAAAAAACAAAAATATAAAGAATATAAAACAAATAAATAAAGATGATGAAAAATTAAAAAAGGTGATTAGACACGAATGTAATACTGAGAATACGTTGGGAATTATCTTCCCATGCGTAACAATAATATACATCGATAAACAGAAATAAACAGAATAAACAGAACGGTGAGATGGTTATGTGTGCCGAAGAACGGTAGTACACGGTCGGCCCGTAGGTGGCTGCACCTACGTACGACTCGTAAGTGCCTCGTAAATGGCTAAGAAGATGGTAGTTAATATATAAAGACGAGTCCTTTGTATACCGATAGCGTTCAAGGCGGTTTGTTGCGTAATAGCCTTAGTGACGAGTCGAGTAAGCAAACCCGCAACGAAACGTGTTCACCCTTATCCAATATCCCTATCCCGATTATCTATCATCCTTGTATCTGTGTTGTAGTATATATAACCTATAATATGTTTTGCCATTTGCCATAATCGAATAATTATATAGAGATCAATAGAAAAATAAATAGATAAATATTACCGATATTATTAAAGTTTGTTATTATGAAAAGCACAATTATATTATGGTAATTATATTGACTTTATTTGATAAATTTCCGTTATCTTCCGTCTGCTAGTTGTCCTAAGCATTTATACTAGATATTTAGTTGTTTCGAGAGTTGCACATTCGAAGAGACACAATAGCAGCACAACGGCAGTACAACAGTGCCTCGAATAACATTTTCAATAAAGAATTTGTCGATACAGGCAGAATAAGACGGTCGCTGTAAGTGCGGAACGTGTCAATCCGTGTTCGGCACTGATGGGATTGGGCGGTGGGGGGGGGGGAGATAAGGCAAAGAATTTTTGGCATTTATCCGGAATTGAGGGAAGTGAAATATCCAATATCTAAAAACAAATACGAAATTTTATTGCTAGTGAGCCATGCCGAAGGGATGCACCGTCGTCATCGTCGTCAATTGGAGGATTTGTTTGTATCAAATCGGAAGATTGTATAAGCCCCCTTGTGCCGAACAAAGGAAATTGCGTTGAAAATCCTTGTGCGGCACTGCTGGCATGTTTGCAAATTGAATTATTACGCGAGTAAAAATGAAAAATGTAGCTTGTGTAAGCGAGAAGTTTCAAATAAAATGCAGGAAGAAGTACGCTTTTTCTTTATTTCATGTTTTGTCGCTCGAAAGGCTACATTACTTTTATTTGGCATATTTAGAAAATACGTCATTCTTAGAAATAAATTCTTGACGCTTATTCGTCATTTGAATGGCCTCATTGTCAATAAATTGATATGTATTATATAAATAAAAATAAATTATGTTTATTTGTTCAAGAATTACTTAGAAGAATTGAATCTGAAATTTCTGAATATTTCAATAATAAGAACGCTTTTGTAGGAAATACGTAAGCACCTCATTAATTACTTTCATATTGAAATTAATAATATAATTTTACTGCTAAATAAACTAAATGTAGGATCATGAATTGAATATTTTACATAAGCATAAACAGGCTACGATCAATACCGTGAACTAGTGATAACTTTCCTTTTGATGGGAACATCCACTGAATAGTAACTACACTATCAAATAGACTTAAATACATGCACTTGAGGTGACTCTCAAAATGTATATTATAAGAATCTAATTAAACATTAAAATTATGTTTATTTTCAATATTATTGTCTTTTTTTTCTCTGTTCTTCATTGGCTTTCTATTATTGAGTTATTTCTGTTCAGATTTTCGTTTTGTTCTATTTCTCTATCGAACGTTATAAAATGTATACTGTAAAGAAGGTCTCATGTATAATAAGAATTTAATCTTTATGTAAGTGTAAAATATAATTATGCGGTGATAGAGAATTTTACATTTAATGCATTTTATGCATATATACTTATAGTAAGGTAATTTGTGTAATCTCACATTGCGATAAAAATAATATTAGAATATTTAAATTATAATTGAAAATAATAGATTCATATTTAATTTTTAAAGAAATCTACATTTCTTTAAGATAACACAATTTTATTACATTAGTAGCATTTTTCTATAGATATACTTATTACCTGTCGTAATTTCCGATAGAAAATTTATTATTATATATCGTAAAGTTTTTCTTTCTGTTTTAGCTAGGATACAGCATAAAAGTCTCGATTCAATTTACTTTAACTGAATGTAATAATTTAGATCGTGTAAGATATGGATGTAGCGGAGCATTCGTAGTGTACAGAGCCATTTTAATTAGGTATGAATACGACAGTATACAAATATTACACACGTATACTTTTTATTATTTAAAGTATCTCATTAAAGTTGAGCTTATTAGTAATAGTTTGAATATATAAGATTGTATAATAAAAATAGGAATAAAAGGAAACGATCGTATATTCATCGTTGGACTTTGAAATTTTACGAGCTTTTTAAAGGTATATTTGCCTTTTTTTTTATTTTTGTTTGATCAAACACTTTTTCGTGGTTCCGCGGCTCATGAAACTGAACAACTCATGGCAGCTTATGTTCACTCTTGCGAGCGAAGCTTCTATAAACCTTAGCCATTGCGAGTTATATAGATACATATGTACATACACAGACGCTCAGCATAGGCATGTTTTACTAATGTATTGGACTATCGTTGTAGTCGCTAAAAGCCATCTTTACAATCCAACAAGCTTAATTGGCTCCAGGAAATATCCACAAGCCACTAACAATAGTGTACTAGTACGTTACCGATAATCTCCTTCCGACCTTTAAACTCTGACACAAGTTTAGCTGTGAAGCCACCTAATACGCGTACAGTGATTCTCATTCATGATAAGTCTTAAGAATATAAATGCTGATGCCTGTGATATGTTATTGCAGCAGACGCATTAAATTATATTGCACTGAGTAAGAACTGCAACAGTAAATATTCGAGTGTTTTACCGAGTAATAAGATGGAGAAATACTTAGTTGGGCTTATTTATTTATATTTTTAAGAATCACGTTTTATTTCTATATCTATTTTACGACTTTGAATTTATTATTATTAAGTTGTTACTCATAAGATTATAAGTATAATTATTGTAAATATCTCACAAGTTCATCTATAAGTATAATATAGGCAATATCAAAATAATATGTTTTTTTACGTTTAAAACTATACATTTTTTTTAAAATAAAAATAGCTTAGCGTGTCATTTTTCTTTTTGTCGATATGATACAAATTTTATGAGATAGTTGAACGAACGAAATTTAGAATAAAATTATTATAGATGAAAAATAGTGTGATAAAGAACGAAATAATCATCAGAAATTTCTTTATAATAATAATGGGTGAAGATGAATAATGTAACTGAGTGAAATTAAATAATATCATCGATATCATAAGAATTTTTATATAAATATTTTCTAAAAAATAAATTAAATATTAAATATTAAATATCATAATATATTATATTATATAAATATAAAATTATAGATATAGATATTATATAAGACATTGATATAAATATTATATTATAGATAACTTATTCATGTTAATTATAGTTGAATTATAAACATTTTAAAATTTAATAAGTACGTAATATTGTTTAACTTGATATTTATTTGTTAATTACAGGTCAAGATTATTTGATTAGATGAAAATCGCATTTTTAAATTTCCGTATTTTTACTTATATAAAATAAGAATATGAAAATATTATTCATTTTGCTAGTATTAAAATTGCTTTAATATTTACTTATATTTACACTTATTTAAAAACAAAAAAAATTAAGAATTCAACTAAAGTAATACTTTAGCCGTTGATAATGTTCTCTACGAATAAGCAGGGCAATTAATTCTACAAATAGTATTTATTATAAACATTGATATCTCTGAAAAGTAAAAATATGTTAAAAATAATATAGTAATCTATTTGAATTTAATTTATAAAATTAATTCGTAAGCACTTTGATATTTATAAATGCATATTGATGTAATTTAGATGTACAGGATCTATAGAAATGTAAGTAATTACAATATAATTTTTTTCAATAGTAAAGAGATAAAAATGCAATAAATATGATGTTAAATTGTCAATAAAAATAATATTTAAGAATGATTAGCATACAGTTTCATTCATTTTTATTTCATTCGGCAACCGCTTAGATTAAATCGGACAGTCGTTACTAATAATTAGGATTACATATAAAAACATTATACATATATTTCGAATAATTACATAGAAAATGCCAAGTTGATATTTTGTAATACAAGATGCATTTTCTTTAATAGTCTGTAATTTTAGGTGCACAAGTATGACAATCATTGATACCCCAACAATACGACGGATACACTCGTACTTCAGATCATGACATCGAATCAGTCGATAACATTGAATTATATGTATGGTTGGGAAAAGGAAAGAAATTCGGAGAAAGTGGCAACGAATATTGGGAGGAGGATTGTTCGTGTTCTCTTATATCGACTGTATGCATAAAAATACACATAGAGCATAATAGATACTTGTTTTTCATGCAATTTTCATATTTATTTAAATATAGCTAGAACTATTCAATATCAGTAAAGTATTGAAAGTAACAAAATTTAATTTAATTATGTGGTAAAGTAATAATTTTCTAAATATTGCTCACTATTTAATATTAATTTGTTCATATAAATTTGAAAGGTCTGAATATCTCTACAATAATTTATGATATTTTATAATCAAGAAAGTTTCCATTAAACAAAGAACTCATTAAGTTATCAATGCACCACCTTTATAAAATAAATTATACATATAATATAAATAATAGTATATATTTTTAGAGTTATAAATGCATTTATAACTTTGAATGTGAATCTTATTATGCACTATTAGCATTTTTAACACAAAAGTAATGTTTTCAAAGTTATTAATGATAATAATGTTGACAGCGAGTTTGAATTGAAAATAATTTGCATTACAGAAAAATAATAGTAAAAAGATTGTTAAAAACTAAAAAATTACATGTACCTTAATTTTAAGTTTATTATAAAATATGAATAATGATATTTTAATTAAATGAATAATCATACATAAATAGTATGTATATATATACAAAAATATTTAATAATTTTTTATTATTTTATTTACTATTCCAAGCAATGTTATAAGAATATTAGAATAGTATAAATTCTTTACATAATTCCGTACCAAAATGATTTACACTCATTACAAAATTATTTAATTAAAGATTAATAATTTATTGTATTCCTAAAATAAGCGTAATACAAAGTAATACACAAATAATTATCCACTACATGGTTTTTTTTTATATACTATATTTTATACTACAATTTTTTTATAGCTTTGTTTTATAGCTCTGCGCATTGCATTGTTTATTTTTAATATTTTACACGCTTAGTAAATCAAGTATAATTTACTAAATAATTATTGAAAATGGTGACACTGGTACTTGGCAAAATTGAAAGTTATAGAAAATTGTTAAGGCTAAGAATTCTAACAGTATAAATACAGGCATCAAAAGCTTCAATACCAAATCTTTAAATACATATAAAACACGGCTAATAAGCATCGATTGAACAAGAAACCATTAGCTAAAAATATCATCCACACAATCTTTCGCCCAACAGTCAACTCACCGACATTCCATAACCCCATACCCTTAAAGCCTAATTAAATTTGCTTTAGTAGCGTTCTTCGCTTTGTCGGCTGATATTCATGCAGAGAAGATCATAGGTACAACACGACCGTGACCCCGAAGCTTCGACCATAAATCGCGTGTATTCAGCCGCGGTGGCTCTCACCCACGCGCACATGGGCGGCGTTATGCAACGTGGTATTTCCGCGCGAACGTTAATTAATAATTTAATCGAAAAGGCCCTCTGCTCCTTTGAGTCCTGCGTATCCGGCAAGCAGGTCCGTGGGAGCAGCTACATCGCGCACGACGAGCTAATTGAAATCGAGCTCGCTCTTGCCTCGTCGTGACACTTCCAAGTATGGCCAACGCCCTTCTTCTCGCGACACCTTGTAATCGACGCTTTGACGAGGCCATCCAGGAAATTGCCCCGCCAAGGGGACAAACAGCTTTGTGTCAAGCGCTCCGTCGCTCGTGGCACGCGTTTGTTTGTCGAGTGTGTAAATTGATCAGGAGCCTCCTTCCTGTTGGGATTACAGAGCACCGGAGTCTTTATCATTATCTAACTGCATTAGAATCAAAAGCCTTGCCAGCCAATGTGAATATGAATACCAATGTTACATTTTTCACTTCAACATTACTTCAATGTGAACAATATTAATAATATTGTTAGTAATAGGATAAATAAAATAGGACTGTAGTGTCTTTCGAAGCTTCAAATATTTGTTGAGCGAGATTTTAAGTGTTGCAGTGAGTATGTTATTTTCGATAAGTGCCTAGCTATGTACATAATTTAGAAAATATCAATTTTCCTTTATATTAACCTGCTTGATATAGCTTTTAATTATATATATATATTTATAGAAACTTATATACGTATATTTAAATAAACTTCAATATATAATTAAGAATTTTTAAATTCCTACTTAGTACGAGTACTATTAAAGCTGTTCATATAATTGACCTTATATTATTATCACTTTGCATTCAATTTATTATCTTTTCTATAATGTTTCCAGTTATTGCAAGTGAAAATGTCAACCTTTAACACTCCCAAGCCAGTATAGTCATAGAAAGTTAAAATTAAAGGAAGTAAACTTTTTCATTTACAGAGGAATAAAGATAATAGTTGATGAGAAAGATAGAACGAAAGTAGAAGAATAATTGGCTAGACCTATGTAAATATGTGTGTGTGTGTGTGTGTGTGTGTGTGTGTGTGTGTGTGTGTGTGTGCAAGGCTGGAAAAATAAGATTGCACATCTCAAATAGAGAAGTGCGTTTTCTTTTTTCTCTTCATATCTTTTTTACATTCCTAAGAAAAAACTCCAAAAATTTATAACGCACGACAAAATAATGATAAAAGTCGAAAGCAGCTACGCAAACTCAAGAAAATCTTCCTAATTGAGGAACATTCGCAGATACGAATATAAAATATAGAAAGTGAAAGTGGCGGAGGGGGGAGAATAGAGCAAATAAAGGAGAATTTTAGAGGGCTTATTCCTGAACAAGACTAAGGCCTTGTGTAATCCGCCACCATTTACAAGGCACAAAAGAGCAAAGAGTTTCACTCGAACACTTATTACCTCGGCAACACCTTCTGATTTTTCCTTTACTCTGTCGGCTAGCTTATCGTTAAAAATGCATTTACGATTTTTCATAAAGCTGTAGAAACTTTCATTAATAAATGCTATTTTTGCAGGCATTATAATATGAACAATGTATATATATATATATATATATATATATATATATATATATATAAATATATATATATAATTTTATTATTTAGTATTACTTCATAAAAGAATTCTAAAATTCCAAGGACAACGACTGTATATAATATTTCATTTGATTAAATAACATCAATTTTGTAATTGTAATTCATTGTTTATTCAATTAAAAATATGAGTACAAGCGATCTTAATTCTTCTTTCTCTCTAATTTTATTTCTATTTAATCTAATTTTATGAATTTAAACGAATAAAAAATTGAAAATCAATTCCCTAATTAATTAATTAATTATTTTAATAATCATCACTTAGCCAAAAGATTTGAAAAAAGTGAAAAAAATCCATCATGAATAATGAATAATCATTATAATAAATGTGTCGTATCCAGTACTTATTATTCGTTATTACGATGAATTTTATAATAATAATAATAATTTCTGTGGATTTTTTATTAATATTAATATCCTACTATCGTGTGGAACATAAAACTAAAATTCTATTTATATATAAAAAATTAATATAAAAATCCCATAAAGAATAAACTATTCTATTGACAGAAGCCGACATTATATTATATATGTATATTAAATTGTAAACTGAAAATAATTAAAATTTTTTTTTGATTTTTTATTTATTAATTATCCAATTTTCATTATATAATGAATTATTGTTGTATTAATTTTTATTAAATTATTTTCCATTTTAAGTAGATTCTAAAATCTTAGTTAACTGTACAGAATTCACGTAACAAGTGGAAGTAATAATAGTTTCTTTGAGAAAGGTGAAGAAATTTTGTTACTGTTGCACACGAGGAAAAATGGAGAAATACAAAAAAGATTTATAGCGTTGATTGAGGAGAGTAAAATTTTTTTAATTTTTTTATTTTCTTCGCATCTGATTTTTTAAAGATAATTTACTAACTTATTTAGAACTTTATTATAAAGAAATGCCGGTGTCATTATTAAACTCTTATATTTTAATAGATTAATCCACTAAAAATTTCAATAATTTTTATTAATATTTTTTATTTTATTTTCAATTATAAATTACTTTTAAAAATTAAATGGATTTTTTATTTTCTTAAGTAAATAATCGTATTTGCATAAATTAATTTTATAATGTTGGAATGAGAGATTATTTAGAGTATCGATTTAATAATTGCATTTGAAAAATGTTGATTGATTCAATATCCCAAATATTCCTACTGTATAGTAAATTTAAGTTATGCCAATGCAATCGGATTTGATATCATATTATCAGAATAATTTATTATGATTTTCAATTTTATCTTTCCAATATTATATATATATATATATATATAATATTTTGTAAATATCTTTATAATTTTAAATAATTGAACGTTGTTCAATATTAATTAATTTTATTGAAGATTTACATAAAAAATTGTATAAAAGAATCTTTTCAATACTCAATTCTTATGTTAGAGATGTGAATCAAAATTCAATATATTGACTTTTTGTGAATACACAGTTTTTATAGCAAATTCATATCTATCCATTTTAATTATTGTGTAAAAATATAAAATTCAGAATTAGAGAGAAAAAGAAGATTGTAAATGTAAGGGAATCTTTAAAGTGTACGTGTGCATTTCACGCACATTTGGTAAATGCTGTATAGGAAAGTTGAATTATAAAAGAAAAATCACAATTATAAATTTCATTTTGAATGCTAAATAGCAGTATAATTTAATATAAGATTTATATATATATATATATATATATAAATATATATATATATTTAAAATGCATTGAAAATATATAATATTGGATATGTTTATAAATTGAAAAAAGTGTGATCTTCAATAAAATTATTTCATCAATATTTCTATACTACAGTCTTACATCTTAATAAATGTACAACAGTAGCCTTCTATTATAACAATTACTATAGTTAAAATTAATTTATTTTAAATCCTCCATATAATCATAAAAATTATTAAATCAATAATTAAAATGCAAAATGAGTTTACGTTTAAAGTCTTTTTTATATTTATTGTTTTTAAGTTTCCTGTGAAGCAGTCTTATGAGGAAAGATTTGAAACCTATTTAGACAAAAAAATGCAAAGTACACTAATTTAACTTATCAGCAGCAACAGAGAATAAGAGGAAAGACAATGCACTCATTGCTTATGAACTATTCACATTTTACTTACTAGTATCAAATATTCATCGTACCGCAATATTATTGTGTTGTTGCGTTTATTTCACCATTTACTTATAAGACAGTTCTTTACCTATCTGCAGTGAATTATAAGATTATTTTGGATTGAACTGTATAAAAGAGTAAAAAGAAAATAGAATAGAGAAGGAGAGAGAAGAGAGTGAAAGAGAAACACATACAGATAAATAGGTGAACCTATAGAAAAGACAATTAAGCATTGAACTAGGGATATATAGGAATTGTAATGTGTTTATATTGATATTGCGAGCTAATGTCATTGTTTCGGGATTGTAAATTTCGTGCAGCAGTTTTTATTTTACTATATGTAAATTTGAAAAATAAAGCGACAAATAAAAGATAACAACTATAGATATCTAGTTGCTTTGATCATCTTTCTCTTTTAATTTTAATTGTATTCAGTATTTTGATAACGTATTTTTATCAATAAATTCATATTAAATATGTTTTTGATAGTGTCGGGTTAATTTAGAGAACAATTTAAATTAATCACATTCAATTACATAATAAAAATCGTATTAAAAAAATGTATTATATGAGAAAATGTTATTATATCTTAGAAGGTTATATATGAAATTCCTTTTTCAAGCAATTAGCTAAGAGTTAATAATAAGAGTTGTAAGTTGTTATTCAATATAAAAATTCCAACCCATATTTGCACATAAATGTAATCTCAATGACCTTATAATTTTCTATCATAGTCTTCATATAATCTCCGCTCAGCATTTCTTTCATAAAATATTTACCTGAGCAATTATGCTTGGATAATTCTCTCCAACAATTTATTGGCCAATATTAACCGTCACCGCAATTGCAACGACTGCGTTACAAACGCTATCAATCAATCAATCTGTGCGCGGCTGTGCTGCATTCTCGTTGGTTCGTGATCGACAAGGGACTCGCCGTCGTATTCCCATTCAGGCTTCAGCGATTGGAAAATGGAGGCGCGAGAATGGGAGTTAATGACCAAGAAGAATAGATCTGATAAACAATGAGGTGTGTCACTGGTATTTCGATATCTTCCCGTCAATGTTATGCCAAACGAGCAGTGCGTGCGTCGAATATGCACAATGATCCGTTGGTCAATCGGTTCTGGAAATACGTGTAAGATGAAGAACTGTTTGTTCTAATAACGTATATTGAAGAGAGAAAGTTTGTACGAGAAAACTGCGAAATTTTGCTTTGCTTCAGCGGGTATGAAATTCGTAAGTTATTTACTAAGTACGAGATATTCGATCATAATGTCGAAATTTGAAGAGTAATAATTTTTACAATTATTTAATGTTTGAAGCTCAAACTGGCACTGTATTATTTATAAGTATTTATTTTATTAATTAGTCATTTAATTTTATTATAAATATTTATTCGATGATTTATTATTTTTATTAGATAACTAAAATAGTTAAGATTAGCATTTTCATATATTATTTTATAAAATATATTATTTATAAATAAAATATAAAAGAAAATTTTATTATATATAAAATAAATAATCTTTTTTAAATTTTTATGCATAGCTTGAAGTATGTAGAATACTTTATAAGTATAAGATACATTATATCGAGGTCATAAAATATTTACTTTTTTTTTTAAGTATTAGGATATTTTATAAATATATTAATATAATCTGAATATAGAACTGAAAAACGTCGATATTTATTTTATTTTAGATATTATTGCCATACTTCATAATAATGACGATCAATTTTCGTAATAATCAGCAACGAAATAGATCAGCGTCTTAATAAGTCATCGACATATTTTTGAAACTGTATTTTCTTCGTTTAAAAAAAATCTCACCTGCATTACTTTTTAAAAATTCATTCAAATCTCACGAGGTTGTCTTGAATAATGTACGAAAAATCTTCTTTCGTGTTCTTAATCTTAGACATTCTCTTAAAATATGTGTTCATTTTCCATAAATTGTTGGATAGGAAATGGGACTTATCTTATTTGAATAAAAATTTACTTGCAAATAATTATTTTACGTCCCGAATTCATATTAATTAAAAGAAAACGGTGAAATTCAATAAGATTTTTAATAAATTAATAAATTCAGTGATAATATTATGAAAAGTAATAATTCTTAGTGATAACATTTTTAATAAATTTGTAATATTTTCATAGAATATTTGCAAAATATATAGATTCCATTTTTCTTTGAAATAGTATAAGTACTTGATATAATTTTAAATTAAATGTTAGAAAAACAGTGAATTGCTTGTTATAAAATTATGAAAATACATTATTTAATTGAATTTATATTTTAAGTATGGACATTA
Source organism: Ceratosolen solmsi marchali (assembly GCF_000503995.2). Classification (NCBI taxonomy): domain Eukaryota; kingdom Metazoa; phylum Arthropoda; class Insecta; order Hymenoptera; family Agaonidae; genus Ceratosolen; species Ceratosolen solmsi. The sequence continues at coordinate 6,424,220 of NW_011948419.1, read as the reverse complement.
AATTTCAAAATTTTTAAAATTCAAAGAAATGCTTTTGTATTATGAATATCTTAATTTCATATATATTTAGGTTAAATCACTAGAACATAAAAATGTTCTAATTTATGGTCTTCTAATAATATTTTTTTAAATTTAGTAATTCCAATTCTGGACATAAAAAGTCGGCCTAAGATTGAATAACTTAATATACGTGTCATTAAGCTCAGGCGAACATAAACATACTAGTTTTTAATTTTATATTATTAATATTTATTTTGTAAGTCAAAAGTAGAGTCCTAGTTATTTCGATATTAAATGATTCGATCTGAAAAAGCTGTATAACTTTATATATGAATGAAATTAAAAATAAATGAGCGATGTATAATATGGTTTTGATAGAATCATTTTTTTAGATTAAATTTATATTTTTACAGAAAATAATGATAGTTTTTAAAAAATCATTTTAATTTTAACGTTTACGTAATACGTACAATATAGTGAATTTCGTTCCAACGAATTTTACTATTTAAAATGGTTGTAAAAAAGAATTGTTTGTTATAGTCATTAAAATTTATGATAAAATAATTAATTTCTAAATTATCTTGAACTACTTATCACGATAAGAGCTTATTAAGTTCAATTCGTTGAGAAACTATTTATTTTTATGTTAAAGTCGCGATTTTTAATTTAATTTTAGTTAAAGTTAAAGTTAATTTTTATTAAGTTAAATTTATTTAAAGTTAAAGTTAAAATAATCATCATAACCTATTCGGAAATCTACTTTTTACAAACCTATATATTGTTAAAATAATGTTTATTTATATAACATAGCTGATATAAAAATTGATTTCAAATTGTTACAAACTGATTTTTATATAATGAGTTGGATAAACGTATCGAAGGCATATTCACTCTCATTAAGAAAACGCGAAGACAAATTTGTTCTTACGATAATTTCAAATTATAATTTTGCTTCATATGGATCCAAAACAAAATATCTATATTGCTAAAAGAAGCGTATAAAATATCACTTGATTTCATTCGTGTTTGACGCACGTTTTGACAACTCCGATGCTCGGCAGCTTTCACGATTTCTAAGGAATCGGACGCGCAATGAGCTTGCGAGAAATTCCCACGGGCGACGACGAAAAATAAAGAGAGTGGTGCGGGAGGATATATAATATCGACCGCTTTTTCCTAGGGGTGATTTTAGGTCCCGCGAGAGCGTTGGGGATTCATTTTTCGCTCAAGTCTCGGGCTCGTTAAGCAAGTCGTAATTAGAGTAAAGTTGTCCCATTTATTCATTTCCTAATATAAGTTCATAACTTTATACCAAATATATGAAATATCAATGATTGTTGACCTATTCTACCTAAGTTTATATCATGAGGGTGCAAATATAGAAATCCGTTAATCTGACAGTCACAGTTAATTTTCTTACCAGTTGGATTATTTGAGCATTCTATTGGGCAAAATTTTTCTCGTCTCGAGCTAAACGAGAATAGAAAAGAATGAAAAGGACAATTGCAGAACGAGTAGGAGTTACCGCTATGCCGCATTGAATTAACGAATTCACCGGACCAAAATTACGCTTACCCAAAATTCATTATCTCGTTCAAATCCTCTTTTTGTATAAGGCCAGAGACGCAGTGTGAAAATAACCATTTTGAAAGCTGGGTCTTTTATAATCTAAAATTTCACGTAATTTCAGAGGCTTATTAAGCTAAATGCACCTTTATTTTACGTATTCTATAAGCGGTAAATCTGCTCTTTTACGGATTCCACAAATAAGAAGTAATTAATATGCTTTCACGTTGTGTTATATATACATGTTATGTATATATAGCCACATGAGCAATTTGTAATACAATGCTATATGATGATGATTTACAACATTTATGGGTATCGTATTGAGATCATTTAAATTGATTGCAATTTTAGTAACGTACCGAATAGCATATAAAAATTTTCACACACTAAAAGTAGAATATTTCAGAAAAGCAAAGTTTGTCGAAATAAAATATGTATAGAATTTCAGTGGAGCGAAATAACAACGAAACGTTTCAGTCTACCCTTTTCAACTTTTTACCAGAAAGTATCGAACCTCGTTCTTTTGAGTTTCTCGTATTTTCCACTTTATTCTCAACTGTACCTCTCAATGCCTAACTTTCATTTTATTCTTAAAATTTCATTTCGTTTTAAAGTTCTTTAAACTTTAAGTAGAATAATACACTTACTATGTAATGATTTGCGTAAGAATCAAATAATCGTTTTATATATAAGATTATTCAACCCTTATTAAGGTTACAATAAAAGTAAAACTCACATCTGTCGTTTCAAGACAATCTCCAGTTTAAAAAATTGTTCGCTTACCTGAAACAAATTAAACATATATTTACATTAATCATTTGTATCATTCATTGATTGTTTCACGTGTTATTAATATCCAATGAATACTATTTGGAAGTAGTAACATTTTATCAATATGAATATGGATATCGTGATTTTAAAAATAGTATATTTTAAACGATTTTTCGAGCATAAACACTTAAATTATAATGTTCAATCGGCTCTAATGCAAAAAGAAATTTTGAGTATAAATTTTTATTAAACTTCAAGTTTGAATAAAATTACGTTATTTATAATCAACATTACAAAAGGAAATATTTGAAAGTTTTTGTAAAAAAAATAACACGCGATAATAATCTTGATTTTCTACGTTACTGCTCTTGAGCCCTTATGCAATAGAATCTGTATATATGTATATCTCAGATGGTAAAAAACGCGGAACTGGAGAATTGTGACGAGTCGGTGGTACAGTGGTAAGTTTTGAGATCGTCGGTCGTCTACAGCAACGAGTAAAGAAATGGAAGGTGGGACGATTCATCGTTTTTGTACGCAACGGGGGAAAGTCAAATTTGCTCATGATAATGCGTGAATCCAGCGCAAAGAAAAAGGGGGTGTGGGAATTGTTTGCTTCGCAAAAGTGACGGTGGTTCTTTTGCTTTCTTACTTTTCTCTGTTCTCTATCTCCGTTGTCTCTCCAAAAGTTTCTTTTATATTTAACTAAATGAAAAGTGTGACACGATTTATATCACTTTAATATTATGCTCTACCCTTCCATAATGCCGAAGAGATGTAAATAATAATAATTTATCATGTAAATTATTTACGTTATTAATTCTTCGTTAATGATTATTTATAAAATAAAAATAATATAAGCAAATTCTGTATAGTACTTTCACAATATATGGATAAATGTCGTAATTAGAAGGGGTAAATTTTTTTATAGAAATACCGAATTATGAATTCAATGCATAAAAGAATTAACATTGAAACGGATCATCTTTTTATTAACGGGTTGATCAAATCCCAAAACAAAAATTGTTAAATGGAGTAAGTTTAATTATTATTTATAAAATATAGTTGTAATTAGAATTTTCATAAGGCGTGTAAGCGTGAGTTTTCATGTAATGAGCGTAGAAGGTTAGGAAAACTATATTTATTATCCAACGGGATCCAGACTCTTTTAACGAACTTTTATCTACCGGATGACTTTCCAAATTTCAAGAAGGTTAGCGAACCTAGTCTAGCTAAGTAAAGGACGAGTTACAATGATTCAATTTACTTTATGTTTCAAGTACAGATTTCCATTTAATGCGCTTACAAGAGGAGTGATGGTTTATCGTAGTTTTCTTGTTTGTATTTTTTAATTATATGTATGCATGTAAAGATGCGCGTTCTCTGTCTATATTTCACGATTTATTATAGATGCATTACTATAAGATTGAGATGTAGCAGTCTATATCTAGAAACAAATTTAAGGAAAAAATGAATAATATGAAATGATAAAAGTATGTTTTTCTCAACTACTGGATAATATCAAATTATCGTTAGTTGATGATACTAATAAAATTATTGCATATTTATTAGTTATTTCTACTAAAAAAATCATCCATTCAATTACTTTATTAAAATCCATAATTTAATTTTTAAATAATATATTTAGATATATTCTATATTATAACAAATTTCTAATGCTTAAATTTGCACATGAGTTTATCATATCAACTTTCCATAAGAATGCATTCATAAATAGTAATTCAATTTTCAATGTAAATCGTATATATAGATTCACTTTCCCTTCTAATTAATAGTCTATCTACATAAATAATTATTTAGATTAATTCTATAAAGTTTTTAAAAAAAATCGCATAAAATTTTATTTTTTTTTTTTTTATAAATTGTAAACACTGAAGACAGTCGTTCAAGCATTTGTCAAATTTATATTCAAACAAATATTATATTTATTTTTTTGAACAAATGTAAAATTTCAAATTATATTGGCGTTAGTAATTTATTCAGGATCATAACGTATAGTTTAGTTTTAAATAAAATATACTGAATGAAAAAGTAGATTTATTTTTTAAAACATTACACTATATTATATTTTTATTTAAACGAGACATATACTCAGCTCTCGTATTTATTTAACTTTCTACTAAGTTTAATAGATGGTATATAATCAAGGAAATTTAAATATTTAAAACAAGAGAAACTCGCATGTGAAAAGTCCTTGATGTAGCACTGTTAAAAGGTTTAAAGAATAGTCGCCACAAAGAGAATCAAGTAGTGATAGTAGCGCAAGGGAAAGGAGTCGATGTAATGTCAGCCAGTCGTGTCGCCACGCATCGTATCGTGTCACGCCGAGCCGAATCAGGGAGAATAAGCTGGCATTCGTGACTTTCCGGCTGAACAAGCTTCATGACACGACCCTTAATTTCCGGAGAATTCTATTAGTTTGTGCTTGTTTTTCCTCTTTCTTGGCTGCGCACCGCCAACCTCGCACAGTCGGCGAAATATCCATTTGACGCTATGGGAATAATCCTAAATAAGATGCTAAGAGGGAATATTATTAAGGTTCTATGTATACTTCTCTGCTTGAGAGTTATTGCTTTTTTATTCAAGATTTCACGAGTTTATAACGAGAGATGATTATTTTACTTCAAAAACGAAACTCTTTATCTTCATAAAAGGAATCCCGTATCAAAAAGAGTTTGCTCTTAGCATCTTATTTAAAATTATTCCTCTTCAAAAAGAGCATTTCTCAACGATGTACAAAATTTTACAAATCAAAGCATTCATGCTAAATCTACTCGAATAACAACTTGTTTAAATTTTACTTTACAAAAAGCTGAGAAATATAATAGATTATAGAGATAAATTGATTGTTGAAAATATTTATAATGCCGAACACTAGAATGGCTGATAAAAATGAACCTCAACAGAATGCGTGCAATGTAAAGTGGATAATATGAATTATTCACGGAATAATATATTTTTTCATTCGAGGTATAGTATTCCTTCGAAACTTATAATTGCTTTCTATATCTATATTTATTATACTAAAGTACAGCTGAAATAAGAATATCACATCACGTACTCTACTAAAATTTTAACCTCATAATATATTCGCCATATATATATATATATATATATATATATATAGAGAGAGAGAGAGAGAGAGAGAGAGAGACAGACAGACAGAGAGTAATGTTAAGTTCCAAATAGCCTTAAATTAAACACAACTATAAAATTAAAGTATTGTAGAATTATATCATTCGAGAAAAAATTTTTGCACCTTTACGATGAATTTTTCGAATATTGTATTTATTATTCATTTCACATGTGCTCGAATATTAAGATTTCGTGTTGACTGGAGTTGTTGAATCGACTGAATTCCCAGGCTCATGCGAGCACTCCTCATCGCATCCATATCCCCATTCTCGATCGTTGTAAAATTTCACCCGGTGAACTCACTGCCTGACTTCCCGAATCTCCGCCCCTTCTCTCATCTTTGCCTCTTGACTCTTTTCTTTTCGGCTGGCCGATGAAACTGTCCGTCCAGGCGTGAATTGCCGCTCAAGCGTGTGCGCGAGAAAAAGAGAGAATGCGACGATATACCAGCAGTAGTGCCGTGGTGGATGGATTAGAAAGGGGAAAACAAGAGAGAAAGGCAGCATTGAGTGGAGAGCAAGAAAGTAATAAAAAAACAATATCTGTGAGAAGGTAAGCGAAAGCGGAATGGGTAAGAAAGAGAGAGAGAGAGAGAGAGAGAGCGTAAAAAGATGGCGTTGTGGGATTTGAATACAGAGATCCAGAATGTGGAGTGAAACAGAAAGACAGAGAAATTTTCGTGGATGAAGTGGCGGTAGTTTGGAAAATTTGCACCTCCAGGGAATTGAATGAAAAAAGGAGCGTCTGAGTTAAGAGGACCGGGAGTACGATAAATCTTGTTAAATTGCACGAGTGACCTTCGATTCGCCGATTCTAACGTTATAGACTCCTTTCTACGTAAGGCAGTTAGCTGGCAATTATTTGGTCGGCTTTCGTAAATAGCTCTTTATGCCCATTTTGCTAATATACTTTACGTTGCATTTGTTTCACGAAAATAAAAATAGGAATTTCGAATTTTGCAAGCGATTTTATTTGAGAATCAAATGATGTACTAACAAGTTAGACACTTGAATTTGCTGATATCGAAAAATGGCAATATTAACAAGAATTACAGCTTCTTCTCTTTGTAAAGCATAGTTGTTATTATAAATTTTAGAAACGAGGAGTACTTATAGAAAGAAACGAAAGAGCTGAAATAATCCGAAAATAATTGTATCTAATTATTTTAGATAAACAATAATTTAAAATAGAGCATTGTGCAGTGACAGCTTCATACGATAGTTTTTCAAATTACTTTTGGTTCCTCATAGTTTTCTAGATAAATATACAAAGCAATATTCCTGATTACTTGTAATATTATATTGATTGCTATTCATAAAAATAAATATTAATTACAGTATACGACATTCAATGATCATTCATTACGAAAGCATTAAATATAAACCGTTAATATATAATGACAATGGTTCATTTAAATTGTAAAACTTTTATGATTTAAACGATATTTTACTTAAGCATTATAAAATAGTTGGAGTTTACTCGAATAAAATCGATTACCTCGAAAGGCATACTTTCGATCCAACTGCCACTTTTACTTCCCGTTTCATTTTATAAGTCTCAAGGAAACGACAAACCACTTTATGCCAAACATGATATACAATAAATAGAAAGCTTGAAAGAGGAAAAAGGTTCGAATTCACGGAGATCTACTAAAATATTTATTAAGCAGGTATTTTGTAAATGATAAATAAGAAGTGCTAAACTTCTTGATGAGGTGTATTATTTAGAAATTAATAATTTAAACAATACAATTTTTATTACCACAAAAGTGCCCAAGACTTAGCTTTAATCACTACTTTTTCCACTGACGGTACCAATGTAAAATTATAGATTTCCTGAGATATCGTTAACTTAGATAAAACTGGCGATGAGGCTCGAAGAACATCTTGGTACAATCGGTCAAAAATTATTCGATGGGTAATTTTTTCATAAAATTGTATTTCATAAAATACTCTGAGATATATGTACTATGGGTTTAATTTCTTACACGATAAATTTTAGTTTTTGTGTAAGATTAGCCGTATCGAAATCCATTAATTATTGAACGAATTATTGGTTACAAATACAAATCATATCCATAATATCCATAATATCCATAAATCCATAAAGACGGATCGAAATTTTTATGAAAATGTTATTTAATAACGAATGAATTATTTAAATTGTTTTTAACGAATGTATTCATATAAAAATAAAAATTAGTATAAATATAGGAATATAAAATTTAAGAAATCATGCAACATGGATAAACTCAAGAGGAAAGGAAGATATCGAAAAATGTATGAAATATATCGATAAAAGTTTAATAATTATCAGTTACAATAAATTACATCTACACGAAAAATCTATGTATTTTAATATACGACATATACGAATAATGTATTACTTTTATCAAAATTAATTATTATTGGCCTAATGAATCTGCTTACTACATAATATATGCTCAATAATCATATGAAATTACTTTTTCAATGCAGCCTAGGTACTTGTAAAATTTGTTAACATACTTATTCAAGAATGCCCGTAGACGATACAAAATTGTAAAGCGATGGCATTTTTCATGACAACATTATTTGACCGTAAGGTCACGAATATTAATTTTGTTTTGTTTTGTTTTTTATTTTATGTTGTTTTGTTTTAATAATAATAACAGAATTTTCAAAACATTTACTGCATTCGGACACTGAAAACGTTAATGTACATTAATAGATAACTGCGGAAGCCTATAAATCCAGTACGTTTAGAAATATGGCTCGAGGAGAGGGAGGACATCGCAAAGTCGAGCCGATGAATCAAAATAAAAACACTTGACCCCATACTCGGGGAAGTAGTTTGGCAATATGTTATGGAGCCGCTGACTGAAATCGCTTGAATACCCTCTAAAAGTCGAGACGAGAGAGGATCAGCCGCCTCGGAGAGCCCATACGGCCGGAATTCCACGTACATCGGCAGAGAATATGATGACTCCCTCCACGCGCAGTCGCTTGCATCTTTAAGCCCTTTTTGGTTCCCGGAATATAATGGAGCCTCCGCCCCCGTCCATCTGGAAACTCGTTACGGGCGCGAGGAGCGGCCGAACGACACCACGTCAACATCAGCGTCAACCGCCAATGGCGCGGCCACAGCTGCCGTACCTCCGACACCCAGGACGAGCTGCGCGATTTACGCCGTCGTTAGCCGATTTTAGCGACTCGCGCCTGCTACTGTATATTTAGTCAGGTGACTGGCAGATAGAGGCGGAGGCTCTGTATTTTACCGAATGAATACGAACTCGATGAATAATTGAAGAGATACGCACGGGGGATGGTTGGATGAATTGGGGTGGGAGATAGAAGTAGAACGGAAAATTATTCGGGAAGGGGGACGGACCTCTTTTTCGTCGACTCCACCTAATTCCAGAGCTCGGGTCGATATTTTAGTTTGCCCCCTAACACTGCGCCTTCCTATTGTTTTACCTAATGCTATAGAGCAATAGTTCATTTTTAAGGGATATCGTGATCATTTTATATAGCTCATTGTATATAGAATACGCTCTATAATAAATAAATCACTCATTGACATTCGATTAAAACATTCGATAGGTTTGGGGAAAAAAAGATTTCTATACGTTGCTGCGAATTGTACAAATGTTCTCGGAGTAAATTTCAAGCACTTTTATTCATTAATCTTGGTTTATTTTTCATTTCGGAAATGCGTTTTATCACTTCTGTAGCATCGCCTTGTCTATTTATTATTCTTTCAATATATTTATATTCAAGCTAGTTATTACTAAACATTAATCAAACTTTATTTGAAACCAAGTCCGATATTAATATGTAGATACTTAAATTTACGATTTATATTAGCACAAAGTTTAATACTTCTACTAATTTAGTTTTAATAATGTTACTGATTGAAATCGTTTTAAGAATGATTTAATATAGTTTATTTTATAATATGCAAATGGATGGACAATATATTGAAATTGATTAATCTCATAAAATAGAATTTCATCGAAATACATAATCACTAATTAATAATTATTTGCTGCAGCTATTGATTTCATATATATATATATATATATATATATAATTTAATTATTTTAACTTGATATATCTATAATTATATTTTTGGAATCGTTATCAATCAATTTACGAATTTCATCACACGTTATTTGGAATAATACTCAAGTAAATTTATTCGTATACTCAAATCCATCTAATATTCTTACAGAAAGTATTTAAATTCACGATTACTGCAATCCTTAAGCATTAAAAAATGCACTACCAATTGGCATAATCATTATTACTATGTTAATAATTATTTGAGTAATTACATTCAAATAATTACCTGTTTCATCTCACATTAAGAAAATTAATTTTCTAATTGATATGCTCTACATTTAAAATTAAAATTAAAGCGCAGTTAAAACGAATAGATGGAATTAAGTAAGCTGCATTTGTAATTTCATGCAAACTAGAAAGCGAAGCACGAGTTTTTTAAGAGGCTCCGTTACATTTATTTTTGAACTTCCACTATCAAATGTATATAAATATTTACCATGTTTTAGTCTTATTTTTTTTAATCAGTTGATTTTTCCTTATACTTTGTGCCAATAAAATCTTATAAACTGTCAGTGATGAATGAATATTACTCTTTAAATATTGCCAAAATGAAATTTGAAAATAGTTTGTCCATTTCATGTTTCTTTCTTCCAAAGTGAAGAAAGCAACGAAAGAAGAATTGCGTTAATTAGGAAGATAATGATAAGTCAGAGACAGAAAGAGAGAGAAGAGAGAGAAGAGAGAAGAGAGAGAGAGAGAGAGAGAGAGAGAGAGAGAGAGAAAGTGAGAGAAAGAGAAAGAGTAAGCTTTTACAACGCACTTGTTGGAGCAACCTGTTGAATTCAAGTTTGAGATCCGACATTGACGTTGGTGACATCGTCAACTGGATCGTTGTTTGAACTGATTTTTCTCGTGAATAGTATAGCAAGTTCTTTACTTTATTAGCCTGTTTGATCGCAATTTTATTTAGACTTTATAATTGATTCAGAAAGAAATATAATTTCAAGTTATTCAAGGAATTGAAATAGTGCTTTTCAATATAAAATTTGCAAATGTTTCCTTTCTCAAATATATATTAAATACCTTCTTAAATGATAAGTATACATTATGTCTTATTTGATAATTAATTATACAGTTATCGCTAACTAAAGAAATTACAAAGCTTGGTAAAATGAATTAAATATTGAAATATTGAAACATTGATATTTCATAGTACCTCCAGAATTTTAAAGAACAATTCTCTATTGAGGAAAGTTACATTTCAAATTATCGATACAATTATTTTATTTAAATACATAAATAAATATATCACAGAATACAAATAATCAAAATTAAAATATTATTTGCTTTTTTTTTTTTTTTTTTTTTTTTTTTTTTTAATTTAACAAGAAAATTCTTATAAATATAAATAATAATGTAAGTCATTTTTAAAATACGAATATCTTTTAGATTTAAGTTAATAATATTTTAGAGTCTAAAAAATATTGCTAACCATTTTACCGATGCGAATTGTAATAAAGAATGTTTGACTAAAAAGTAAACTTAACTTTTACGTATTATAATTTTAAGAAGGTCATTATCGTTGAATTAATCTGTCTACGTATATTTATTGTAAAAATGTAAATTTCATTAATTATCTCAAGTAATGAATGGCATGAGAGTAATATAATCTATTTGAATACTGTATTTGAAGACTTTTAACAGTGGTTCATATCGTTTATATAAGAATTTAAGAATTTATAAAACTACAAAGTAAAGTACGATTTCAGGCAAAGGGATGTCTTTTGATTAAGTAATTTTTCAACTTACTCTACAGAATCTTCAACTGTTATAGAATGAATTTTATCGTAGAAAATACGGAGTGTAACTCCTTCATCCAAGGATAAAAAGTAAAAAAGTGGAACAAGCTTTCTTGCATTCTCTGTTTTAGCAGTGCTACAATCCTTTCTCTTATGGCCTTCTCTCCTTCCTTTTCTTTCCCTCTTTCATTATATGTTTGCTTGAGTCGGGTTCCAAAGACGACGCATTCCTCCAACCTAACTATGCATATAGTTATATGCATGCGGATATCTGGTAGTTGAATCTTTTAATGGAGAAGTGGAGGTGGATGATACCTGGGGCCCAAGCGATATACAAAACTACTTTCAATCATGATAGCCCTTATATAAGTATATCAATTTTCTGATTATCGTACAAGCTCTACTCAGATTAATGAATTTGAAAATACTATTACCATTGTACTCTTAATTTATTTCGTAATTCATTCATCAGTTCAAATTTTTTGTTTGCACGTTTGTACTGTTTCGTTATAACGATGCTTCATTTAATGTCATAAAATTGCTTTATAATATGTAGCTCGATCAATTTTTTTCAAATGCAGCTGAAAATTTAATACACTTTAAAATTTGTTATTGAATTACGTGGATCATTTAGGTAATAAAATAAGGTAACGTATAAAAATGATAATATCCATAACTGTTAGTTGGAACATAGAGAATTATTTATTTGTAAAAATTATGATGTTTGACCTTTTTTTAATGGAACGTTAACGTACGTATTTCCAGAAGTAAATAATTTTCTACATTTGTATAAACGAATACAAGTAAATGTATTAATTATACAGTTATATTAATTATATTAATTATTCAGTAACTGATGTCTGAAATTTAATGCCATGTGTATCTTTAAAACTCACACGCTTTGTTACTGTATATAGTATTTAACAACTATAAATAGAATTGCAATGATGAAGAGATTAGTGACATTCTTTGAAATTTTCATACTTAGTCCCTCAATCTATACATAATGGAGAATTGTCGGGAAATAAAAGTAAGAACACCAGTGTAGAAATGTATAAGGCTATGATTGATACAACCAAAGTAATGATAAAATGCACGTATATGCAAAGCGCATTGTCGAGCTTAAACCTCTTGCTGACGTATTCTCAATAGAAAAAATAACTGCGTCTGCATTTGCGACGAGGTGACTGGTGAAATGGGTCACGCGGTCATACCGGATTGGTCTCGGCAATGAAATAAAAAAAGGGAGACGTCCGATGCCGAGGACAATATGGCGTCGTGAGTCGATGCTATCTTACCTCAGCGCGACTATCTGCTCGTTTGTGAGATTTAAAGAATATCTTGTTTGAATCTAGTCATTTCGGAAAACATTTTGCTTATTTCATGTACATCTCACTCGATCTTGTGTCTACCGTTCTCCAAACATGTCTGCAACTAAGGCTCTTAAGACGCTTAAACTTTTGGTGTAATTATTAACTTTGAATTATATCTTGATTTTAGCTATGCCAATTTCATTTCTAATCTTTAAATACTTCAGTTATGCTCTATTCGCTTCCCAATATTTCATAAAATAAATTCACCACATGGTGTCTGGGTGAGGTACTTATATATTTAATATATACTTATAATACTTATAATATAATATTTAAGACGCGTATAGCTTACGTTCTAATATACGTAAGAAATTTTAATAGATAATAGAGCATATATATTTAATCTTGTTACAATATTCAAAATTTTATAATATTACCAATTAAAATACAAGAGAGTCCAAATATTTATTAGGCATTAATAATTAGATCTTAAAAAATAGAAATGAAAAGTAAGTAGAAAATATTATGCATAATAGAAATGAGAGTGTGGTGAAGAATTTAACGAATCGAATTATGATAAAGATAGTTGGATGAAGAAGTATATGTTTGGGTCGACATGACGACGACTGCGATTCGTTAAGTCAGCGACCAGGGATGCATACCTTGATAGTCCCAAGATTGAGGTCAAGGCGTAGCTAAGCTTCGTTCGATTGACGCGACATTACTCAATAATTGAAATATGATCTAACTCTCACTTTCGATTATATGAATATTTTGCTAAATTTTCGTCAGATAATATATTCTGCTTGAAATTTAACTAAATAAGCTGATAAATTCACAATAGCTTCTAAGAATAATTGTCCTCATTCGTAAAATTTTTTATTATGATCTTATTTCATCAAATCTTTTCTACTACTAACCAGATTCAGATAAAAAAAAATATATATATATATATATATATATATATATTATAAGGTAAAAACCATTTATAAAGTATCAAGAAGATAACAGAAAAATAATATGTAAATTACAAATAAACAAATAGATCCGTCTTATGTTAAATACATGTAAGTAACACTGATTCAAATTTATGTTTAATAAATTTATCCAATATGGTCATTTTGTTTTCTAAGTTTTGTAAGTTATTTTGTTTTATTTCATTAATTGAGTATTTCACTCGCTTCATTTAATATTTATAAATATTATGAATCTATGGATAGATTTCTAAATAAACTTTATTTGAACGATAATTGAAAAGTTTAATAGCAGATTGTAATTTTTAAACATCTAGAATATTGTAAAGTGAATTTAGTATTAAAATCAACTTTAATACTTTAAAAATTTTAAGATATATGAACAGTAAGTTGAATACATTATTTAACTAAAACATTGTTTCAAAGCAATAAAGCATACACTACTTATTACTTCCATTGACGAACTTATTTCTAATTTGGCAATGAGTTTAGTAAATAACAAGGCATGGTTGTCAAGCGGAAAAGTATAAATTGATAAATATTTAACTGGATTATTCTACTATCAGTAACTACTTTTTAATGAAAAAACTTGTACGTCTAAGAATCATGGTAAATGCGAAAAAATGGAAGAGAAAGAAAAAGAAAGAAGGGATGGAGAAAACTGTGAAGATGGAGAGAGATTGAAAAGGACTGAAGCCAGATTATCGTCTTGCTTGGTAAGACAATACAAGTTAGTTCACTATATCAACAACTTAACCAGCAAAATTAAAAAAAAACTTTTATTGTATTACAACAATATTTATAACAAATTGGAGTTGTAATTAGTAACAAATATCAATGACTCGCTTTCTCTATTTCTCTCTCTCTCTCTCTCTCTCTCTCTCTCTCTCTCTCTCTCCCTCTCTCCCTCTCTCCCTCTCTGTTCCTTTCATATTCAGTATAAACACAACACTCTCTTTTCTTTATCTCTTTCTCTCGTGTTTCTTTTAATTTTTTTTAATTTCTTTCTTTTAATCCTCCTACAACAAGATTTGTCCTGGATTTTAACACACATTTTCTTCGCACATATCAACAATTGTAAGTACTTGCAATTTTCCTCATTCATTTGTCCATTTTTCTTTTTATCAGTTTATCGACATATCATCAATGCGTTGGCTTTAAAGCTTAGTTCATTATATTCTCTAAGACAAATGATACTTTTTTTATATTCTATTAAAATTTGATTTTACTAATTTGATATATATTAAATGATATGATAATAAATAATAAATATTTTTAATATCGTTGTATGTATCCCTTTTTTTTTATGTAAAATATTTATAAATAATTCCTGTTAACGAATATTTCAAACTTTAACATAAAATTGAAACGCACATTTAATAATTCGAAGGAATAGAAGACGATTGAAGAAAATGCATATTAACTAATTAATAGAGAAACATATGGGAAGTATAGGAAACAATAATTTCCATTTCAAATTTAATGAAAATAGTACATTACTGTCATTTTTAAATTATATCTGTGCACTTACTCTTACACTTATTATGAATTTTTCTCCTGTATTATATAAATTTCATTATATTTTCACAATTTCCCTCATTATAAAAAGTATGGCAAACTGCTGTAATAATGAAAGATTTAGGGAGGGGGGAGGGTAGTCAGGATGACGACCAAGGAAAAGGAGTAAGTACGAGCACAGACGACGAACAAATGTTACTCCCGTATATTACGAGCTCGCAGAAATTAGGTGGCACAACGCATGTGCTTATCATCGGCTAACGACTCCCTACTTGTGCACACATGCCTACTCGAGTTTATGCAAAAGCACGAACGAATTAATTCGTATAAATGCTGACACATAGAACCTGAGGACACACGTTAATGATATAGCTTCACTTCTAACATTATTTTCCTTTTCATTATGAGCCCTGTTTTTCTGTTTTTTTTTACACTATTATTTATATTATCGTTAAATTTACATATTATAATACGTAAAAATGTACACATAGGCACCCACGCTTTTTCTCATTTACTTTCCGATACTTTTTTCTCGGCCTCGTACGTCTCTTCTTTACCCTTTTCAAGTTCACAAGCAGGCGCTATTTTTATATACCTCTGAAGCCAAACGAAAAAGAGTGAAAGAAAGAAGGACACGGCCTCAAGGCTTTTCGCTTATAGTAACTGGGCGATACATATAGGTAATATACCTATAGTATGTGGCGCATACACGTGTATTCTATGTTGCCGATTCTCGCTTGATATGTATCTCTGATCCCCCTCTCTCGTTCTTGTTCTCGCTCTTAAACTGTTACTGCGATAGTTATAATGCTCCGAGCATTGTAATCATTACCAGTGGAAGAGTAAGAAAAAGAGAGAGAGAGAGAGAGAGAGAGAGAGAGAGAGAGAGAGATATAGAGAGAGAGAGAGAGAGAGAGAGAGAGAGAGAGAGAGAGATATAGAGAGAGAGAGAGAGAGAGAGAGAGAGAGAGAGAGAGAGATATAGAGAGAGAGAGAGAGAGAGAGAGAGAGAGAGAGAGAGAGATATAGAGAGAGAGAGAGAGAGAGAGAGAGAGAGAGAGAGAGAGATATAGAGAGAGAGAGAGAGAGAGAGAGAGAGAGAGAGAGAGAGATATAGAGAGAGAGAGAGAGAGAGAGAGAGAGAGAGAGAGAGAGATATAGAGAGAGAGAGAGAGAGAGAGAGAGAGAGAGAGAGAGAGATATAGAGAGAGAGAGAGAGAGAGAGAGAGAGAGAGAGAGAGAGATATAGAGAGAGAGAGAGAGAGAGAGAGAGAGAGAGAGAGAGAGATATAGAGAGAGAGAGAGAGAGAGAGAGAGAGAGAGGAAGAGAGAAGGAATATACAGCTGGCCTTTCAAAACCAGTTCTGAACCAGTGCAACAGAAGCTCGCCGTCACCACACCCACACTCTCCTTTCTCACAGTCTAGTGCACTTTTTCTCTCGCTCTCCCTTTCGTTTTCCGTACTCTCGCTTACTGTCTTCCCCCAACTCTGACCCCTCGCCAAGTACTTTACATCGTTCTCTTTCTTCTATATAAATGCTTCGCTCGTACTAAATACGTAAGCCATGTATTAGTTTGAATAATGGATTTGCTGATTTTTGCTTCTAAGTCGAATTTGCTAGCGATGATATTTTACAAATATCACATGCCGTACAATATTTTTAAGGTAAAGAATTTGTGATTAATATTTGCTATATTATGTTGAGACAATAGAGGAAAAAATTACTTGCCCAACATACCTTATAAAATAAAATACTCGATCATTTTTTATTCGGCTAATACCCTAGCAATTCAATGTCGGAGTAATTCAAATCCAACTCTTCGGAAACTACAAAAAAGATGACATTTATGGTGGACACTACGACGTTAAGCTCTATACTTCAATTAACTCAGAGAATTATTATTCAATGATTAATAATTTATTTGAACTCAAACTATATCGATATTATTTTATTATTAATAATAATTTTGTTTACATCAATGGGCAAAACTACTATAAAATAAAAATAAAATACTTGTCGATTTAAGCTTCGGGTTAATTTAAATGATATTGTTTAAAATATTAAAATATTATTACGTTTCTACTGCTTTCAAAAATAACTAAAGTAACTACCAATTTAATTAGAATGTCAAAATATTAAACTCTATCACACTATTTATAAATCGATAAATAATCAATGATACATATTTAAAAAAATATACAATCAATATATGTATTGGGTCCTCTTACCATGTAAAATATGACACTTTGTCTGTAATAGCTATGAAGATTTGCGAACAGACTCACCTAAAACACAAACGAAATAATTATCAAATAAATTCATTAGAGATTTTAACAATGGTTTATCAAAGATTTTTTGAATAAAAATTAAACTTCCCCATTTGAATTTAAGTTCAAATATTAAGTTAAAATATCTAAAATGTATTATTTTATTTTATAATTATAATAACGAACAAAAAGCTAATGTGAAAAAAATTCTTTATAAAATTAACGACTGTAACATGTAACATTTGTTCGCTGATGTTAATAAATTGATAGAGCTTGTGAAATAAATGAAATAAAATAAATTATAAATGATTTATTTACATATCAGCTTAAACAGCAATCAAGAATGAGTCGATTGTTACATTGTTAATTTTTATCAATTTCTTTAATGTAAGGAGGAAGAAATAAAATACTAAAAAAATAGATAACGATGCAGCCTTATTTAAACATTATTATTGTATCTCATTGTACACGTGCAATATAACAGAATTAAAAAATCACATTAACTCATTATAAATATTTTGTTTAATATAAAATGCAATTATATAAATATTGATAAATTAATCGATTGTTTTTCAAATGTTTATATCATGCTAATTATTATACCATATAATAAATAATAATTAAACAATAATCATATATTATTTTTCATTTTTTATTATTTTCTGAATTTATTAATTTAACTTTAAGTTTTTAGTCTTATAATATATATATATATATATATATATTATAAAAATTTAATATTTAATTTTTGTTTTTGATTATAATAAATTTAGTAATGCTTAATTTATTAAATGTAAAAATTAAATGGACATATTTTATTTAATTGTTGATATATATTGTATACAAAACATTACTTGTAAAAATTTATTTTTTCTAAAATATGTCCGATAAAATTTAATTTCTAAACTAGATTAACACAATCTTTAAATAAAATTAATCTTGTTTTATTTTATATACATCCATTTAATTTTTGTTAAATTTTGACTAAGTAAAATTCTTTTTTAAACTAACTACTCAGAATTAAATTTTACTTTAAATAATAAGAATGATTAAATACAGAAGTGAATGTATAATAATTAATGAATGCTTCATATTAAATTATTGCTAAAATAATAATGTTTTTATCAGGTTTATTTCATTGTTTTATTTTATAACAACATTTTTTTTATAAATAATGAAAAAGATTTTAATTTTGGTTAGTATTATAATATAATCGATGAATTATGTAATTAATTTTACGACTATTATTTATTTTAAGTATTTATAAAAACAGATTTTTAAACAATTATACATATAAATTTTTATTTAACAAATTTAAAATTTTTCATTTAAAACAATTATGAGATTTAACCTTTTTTAATGGCTATTATGATTCTTTATGGTCTCCATAAAAATTCAGTATGATCTACGTAAAAATGATTTATTATATATATATCATATATTTATTACATTTGTTATTATATTTTATATAGAGCACTTAAGTTTTAAAAAATGTAGTATGAATTAAATGTAGAATTTTTTATGTCTTACATTAAATATGAGACATACGTTGCTTGAATTTTCATTTACATTTAATATTTTTCCATTAAACAGTTTAAAATTTTGTTTTCAAATTTAAAATTAATTTGTAAAACAGAAATAATATTTATTTAAGAAAATGTATAAATTTAAATAAGTATATACAATGTTAAGTTGAATAAAATTAACTAAAACATTTAAAATAATATAAAATCTTATAGCTGCAATTTAAATAACAAACCGCAATGATGTTTTTGAAATTATTACGAGTCTAGAATTATTATTTTTCAGATTTATTTATTTATCATTTATTATTTATTATTTTGTACTTGTATTTTGTTCTTTCTTATAGTATAACATATACAAATATAAAAGCCAGTAAAAAAATATAAATCTCATACTCTTTATTAAAGTAAGCAGAATACGACAAGAAAAAACATTGGTATCGAAGTTTTCGCTAAGCTTGTCCTTGTATAAGAATATCAAGGAATATTTAATATTAAGAAAATTATGAATAAAATTAAAAAATTTGTATTTAATAAGCAAAATCTATGATTTGGCGGGAACTAATGTCGCGTGCAATGATATATATTTGATACTATGATTCATTATCAGTAAATATAATGTTATTTTTTATTATATACAATCGTACAGACCATACAAATCGTACAGAAAATACTTTGTATTAAGTGATTCTTTTTAAGTTCTAAGTTTTAAGTGGCTTATTTATCAGTTCCGTCTTTTAAATTCCCACGTATTCTATTTACTATAATATTTTCTGGTTAGTGTGTAATTTAAAATCTTTGCTTAAGTCCATAATAGGACTATTGTATTTATTAATGTAAAACCATTATCTTTCTTTCACAAGTAAATGTACTATATATTAACGAGGTACTATATATTTATAGATAAACTGGAGATAGTTTTTAGAATTGTAATATATTTCATTATATCTTAAAGCAATAAAATTATTATTATTAGGAGTTGTAATACAGTATTGAATTGATAAACGTGGCCAATATATACCTACATAACGTAATACTTATCATATTAAAGTATTAAGATTTTATAATTAAATATATGATTGAAGAATTATAATGAATTTTGTTTAAAAGTTACAAATTAATAATCTTTCAAATAATTGGTATAGTTATATTCGTATAATTCTATGAATTAAACTGTGGATTTGAAATAAATAATAGAAACAAATAATATTTCGACTACTATGGAATTATAGATAAAATAATATATTATTTGAATACATTTTACATTCGTTATATAAGCTAAAACTATAAAAATAATGTTGAAAAATTCTCGAATATCGTTACGAAAAAGAAAATGTTTTCTTAATCTATATATCACATAAAATAATATAATAGTAATATTAATATTCCTAGTTATAGCTAACATACGTTAATTATTCTACTTAAGCTTTGACTTTACACTTTACAAATGCAGAAAAATACAGAAAAACAACAGTTTTATTACTCAGTTTCATATGTGATATATATATTTGTTTATTTATTTATTCTCAATGTATTTCAATGTCGTGCATACGTATTATTGTAGCATTGTCTAAAGATTTTATAGATGTATTTCATTCCAACAATTTTGCAAGAATTTTGAGTTACTGCTTACATTTTCGACTTTCTGTGTTATAAAAAACAGTATGTTTATCTTGTTCGGCAATCGATTTCGAAATTTCTTTTTCATGAGCGGAATATGCTTCTATAAAACTATGTATGTATGAATATGTGCGTAGATGTGTGCATGTATATGTAATTGAAGAGCCACCAGTGAGATGGAATCGGAAAGAATAAAATACAGCGAATGAGACAGAGAGAGAGAGAGAGAGAGAGAGAGAGAGAGAGAGAGAACGAATGGAAAGAGCAAAGGGGAGAATAGGGCGAAAAGGAAGGAAATGCAAGCTGCTGGCAAGAGCTTAGGGGACAAAGGGAAATCCATATAAGAATATATCTGGCTTTTTCGATGTCAAGCGGCAAAAACGCGTTTATGCTTTTAAACCGGACGAAACGAATTTCTGAAGAGAGCAAAAGATTCTCTCTAGTGACGCGCGAATATGCCATCATATGAATTATTTTGTATTTTCTTTCACGAACTCTTTTTATACATGCACGTATGTTTTTGGCTGTAAATGACGAATTTCGGAGTGAGGAAGCGCTCAATCGGTTGAAAGGTAAGTATATAAAGGCCGGCACAAAGTATACTTTTCACATTCGATCCTCTTTGCCAGAAATTGTACGAAATTGGAAAATTTTTGAAAGGTTTCGTTCAAAGTTCCTTGTTCATACGAAAGGCTAGAAGTAGATGGAATTTTAATTTAAAGTGATCCCTATATTCTTGTTATTATTATTGTGGTTGAAATGCTCGTGCTTATTTAACTTTTTTATACATATAAAGACTATTAATAAACCATTTGGACTTCGCATAATTTAACAAGTAAAAAATTGTATATATCATTTGTTTTAGTTGTTTGACTCATTCAAATCTATCAATCGTTGCCAAATAATTTTTCGTATTTTAATTTATAATTAGTTTAATGCTATGAATGCAAAATTATCAATTTCAGTTAACTTTTATTTTTAGCTGTTGTATTTGCAATGCAAAAGCAATGCATACCGTTACATTCGAATTAAAAATAATAGTTAATTGTTACGTAATAGCATTATTTTAATATACTGGAAATATCTTACTATATCTTCAGTAAAATTTAGACTAAAGCTACTGTAATAATCATTCTTCGATTTAAGTATTTAATTAAATCTGCAATTCATGCAATAAAAACGAAATTTTCATGTTCGAACTAGTTGGGTGTCACTTGATTTCCCGAAAACAAGGAGCGTATAAATCGCCCAATTTTCAAAACGAATATAAATCGAAGGATTTACCTTTCCCCGCCCAACCATCAGTGGAATCGCCACCTTCTTCCGTTAGAAATGGACGTACGGCTATTTTACGGAAATATTTCGTCTGTCCATCCGGCAACACTTCCACGACGAATGAAAGTTCCACGGGTCGGTACGGTGATTGCCCTTCGATGTTGGTGATGATCATCCATGGGCGGAGGCCCGATTTTTGTGGCAGGAGGCAAGGAGGAAGAAATGCACGGTCTGATGAAAGAACTTGTTGCACAATTGTCGGAAGCGCTGAATGGTCAAGATTTAACGTAGGTTATCAGGAAGCGAGTTGAAGCCAATATTCAATGGGTTCAAAGAAGGAGGACTGCGGATGACTATGAATACGAATTGCTTTCTTAAACCTCTCGATATAACAAAGGAATTAGATCAGAAAGAAATTACAGTTGTATCTTTGAATAAGCTGCTTATTCAATCATAGATCTATATTTAAGTCTATATTTTTTATTATAATGATATAAATTTCTTTGAAATTTTAGATCACTAAATAATGCTTTATTAATTTGACCTGTTCAATATATATAGTACGTAATAGATAGGAAAAAGTAACCTAATATTTTAGGAAGAATAATTTAGGGATTTGGTTTGGATTAATTGCATAAGACTATTAACGCGGTATAATTCTATTATTTTTTTTTTTTTAAACATATTCGTGATCTTGAGTTTTTCCAAAAATTTATTGATGATGATCTTTGGTTTGTAATTATCCGACTTAAAATAAATCCATGTCTATATGATATGTGAATTTTTAACATAATTTATGGAAAAGACATTTAAGCCGCAATAATTGTCTCAAAATATATTTCTTACAGTAATTTTGAAGATCAAAAGATTTTTAAAATGTAGCAAGTTTTTCGCTGGATCCTTCTCTCAAAGACAACTCTGGATATGTTTTGCAAGTGACTGAATTTCACACACGTTTTCTTTGATATAAGAGGATAGCGAGACATACTCAGAATCTAAAAAGATATGGTTCATGAGACATACATCCACAAAGGTTTCTTTTTTCCACTTTAAACATCCCTTATTCCAAGAAAACGTTTTAAAAGTAAAAATGTAAATAATTCACACATCTATACTCTCGAAAACACTTCTATGGATGCAGAAATTTTGGTCGACTAAAGACATCTACTGCAACTTCGAAAAAAAACATAATTTATTTCAAAATGGCGTAATAAAACAACGATTTGATGTTTGGAACTAAAATATATATATATATATATATATATATATATATATATATATATCAATATACAATAATTTACCACTTAAATTATTTAATTTAACAAAAAATTAGTTATGATTATGCTCATCTAAGACGTAATTTTATTTATCTTAAATTTATTAAAAATCAGAAATTCATCAAATAGGAATGAATAATAGTCAATACATATTAAATATTAATAATCATTAAACGTTAAATTAAGGAGCATAAATCTACAATGTACAAATTCAAACAAGCAATACGTAGACATTGTTGAGCTAGAATAAAAAATAATAATAGCGAGTAATGGCAAAATCTAGTCTACCGTTGACAGGAAAAACTATAACTACGTACGTACGTATTGGCATACGCATTTTCTTTGCTTTTCTTCAAGCAACTGCAGGAGCACGGCTATAGCGATTTCGGTTACTCGTTATTTATCGTCCCGACGTCATGGCTGTCGGTCCGTCGAGAATTTATCACCCGTAATTGAAGTACTTGAATTGAAGGGGTGCACCCGTAAGTACGCAGGTGGTGCGATGTGATTACGGATTCGATGTGCGTCGCCGTAGCTTTTGACGCGCTCGGCTCGTAGCCCCACGGAAGCATATATCGCGTTATATTCATCGTCCCCCGGGTAAAGCTTGCAAAGTCGTAAGACGGCGAGGTGACGAGACATTGCGCAAAACAAAATCAGGGATTTCGAGGATCAGGCTTAGCTAGTGCAAGTACCCCGCTTAAATTCCATAACCCACGCGTTCCGCGCTTACTTATAATTTTCCCAATGCTTGCGTGCGCCTTCTTGATTTGTCGCGCTTATCTGGCGCTCTTGAGACGCGCACTGGGAATTTACGCTCTCTACGTGATCTACTGCTAACTAATACTAAATTCTAATTAAGAGTGTATGTGCTTAAATAAGATAACTAAATACTAGTTAAGAAACCTAAGGTATGCTAATGTTTCTGTTTAGTATCTCATTTACTTTCCAACTAAATGTTAAGTATATTTTTGCAATCGCACACCAAATTTTGATACACTCAAGAATTTATATTTGGTACGTTATAATTGAAATTTATAAAAATATTCTAATAAATTATTTTTATTCGTAAAAAAAGTGTACCCTGGCCAATAATATATATATATATATATATATATATATATATATATTATGGTAATTTTAAGGTCCATGTAGTTTGATATGCATGAGATATCACTAAACTTTTATCAGTCTTATTTTAAGCTTTATACGGGTATGGAGTTTAATGTTTTAAGAATTAAATTAACCGAGCTTTTTGTATTCAACGTGATAGCTCGGTAATTTAGAAAACATTTGCCTGATTTGTAAATACTTTACAGATTTATGAATATTTTGATAGTAATTTTAATCTAAATTTAGGTATTTCGAGTATTAAGGGTTGTTGATAGGCTTCGAGAATTACTAACAGGCACACTTTACTGATTAGCAAAGAATGTCGACTCAATCTTGTATCATTACTCTTGTGATTTACAAGGGAGATCTCGTTCTAGCTATAAATACATTCCTTCCTCGATATTAGGAAAAATCTTGTAACGCGATAGGTGTAGCTACTTCTTATGTTATTCGACTAGAGATTTTTGAAATATGAAAATGCTTGTAAGTAGAGCTTTTACACGAGATTCCAAGGTAACAACAAACATTGTTCGTTTAACGACAGGCCCTTGCCCTTACAATAGCGGACGTGTATTCACAGCAATAGAGGTTCTCCGGCTTCAATTAAATGCAGGCAATTTTAACGGGCCAAAAATGGCCGTCGTGCATCATTCATTGTCCATTTCGAGCACAATTGAAAGAGCTTCGATTCCGGCGCTGTCACCGTGGGCGAGTCGCCTCCATTCGTCCGGGACAGCCTTGGTTTCGTGGTTTTGACGGCTCGCAACCACAACGGGTGGTGTATCGTAGTTGCAGCCTTCCTCTCCTGGTATTTCTCGGTGATAAAATCTAGGTAGAGGACGCGTGCGCGTCGGGGCCGCCAATAAAGTGAGCTTATCGGGGGCCGTCCGAGTCGGACGATAAACGCTTATTGTACGGCTGCTTGCCTCTCGCGGAATTCGTCGACTTCGGTCTATGTGGAAGAGTGAATAAACTCAAAGTATACAACGATCGATACTTCTTTGCCATCGATAATACTCTTATTAAACTCTTTGGTATAGACTTACTTTTGGCGTATCTGTCTCCATGAAAGGCGCAACTTCCCATCGAACTTTGCTCTTTCCGTGGCATTGCTGGCAATAGATATGATGCTATAAGTTGTATAGATATTTCCAATTGATAAAGTTTTCGAAAGGTGCCTGATATCGTTGTTTGAGTAATGCTAACAATGCTTTAAAGTTATTATTACTCGAAGGATGTTTTGTTCGACTTATCTGGTAATAGATATGGTTTATAGATATGGGATTGCCTTTGTTAAGAAGATTAAAGGAGTATTATAAATTCAAAAAGTAGCCATGAATTTAGCTACGCTGATAGCAAATTAAAATTTATATATATTCTTGTAAGATATTTTTAGAATAATCTTATTATACATTGTTAGAATTCCTCGATCTAATGTTTAATTAGTTTTTGATAAGAAAACATTTTACTATAATCCTTAACCTGAGTATAAATATAGGTATGAGTATATGTCTGATTCATTTATCGAACACTTACGTTCCTCTCTTATTTTTATTCCTAATAACATAAACGTAAGTTGTATATAAATCTTTGAAGTATCCTCTTCAGATTTTATCTACTTAATAGTTTCAGAATATTAAGTATTTTATTAAATAATTGTAATTTAACAATAAAAAACATACATTGGCTCTATCTAAGAGAGAATAAAAAGATAAAAATAATGAAGGAAATGAAAATCAACTATAAATGAGAGAGAGAGAGAGAGAGAGAGAGAGAGAGAGAGAACAATAAATTATTATTGATGCAATTTCTCCTTAAAGTATTTTTTTGTATGAGTTCAACGCTTATGAGAATAAAAGATGAATGAACAAAACAAAAATAAGGATTCTGTTTACAGTTTGTTTTTTCATTTAGCATAGAACATGGTCAACCACTTCTATTTTCTTTCTATAAATAGAAGACTTTTTCTCATTTTCAGTTTCATCTCTGCACTTTGAACGTATTATACGAATTATAATACATACTGTATGTGTGATTACGAGCACTGAACCGAGATTCAAAAGCACAGAAAGAAGAGAGATTTTCGCTTTGTTTTTTCTTTGTCCTCCCACTCTAAGAGAATTTTCTTATTATACTGAGAGCTGGGCTTTCCTCTGGCTATACTGAATTTTAGCTTAATTACTTAATACGGAGTGCAAGCTTTGTGCTTTCAAGCCTTTTTTGAAGAGTGAAAGAAAGGTATTTTTGTGCTTAGAAATTCATCTACTAGTTCAGAATCTTCTCATTCTCTCGGGCAATAATTATTTGACAGACAATATTAAAATTTTTACGTACATATTTCTTTTAGAGAATGTTTTAAATTTAACTAGTGAAAGTCTTGTGTTATAGTTTTAAATATATGTATGGTAAAATCCTGTTAATACCTACACGTAAAGTAGCTAATAGCGAAAAGTAAATATGGCTTCGTGTACGAATATTTGAATACTATACAAATGTAAAATACTCTGTTACTTAAATATATGTAATATTTAAGAATATTTGAAATATATTTGTGTAATATAAATATACTGGCTTACTTAATAAATATTTTTTTTATTTAAAATTATATTTATAAATATGTGTCAACAGTTAAATTTTGGTTTTTAAATTCTAAATTATTTCTTTCAAGGCTCTCGACTCATAATTTATAAATTGTACATTTATAAAATAAGCTCATACAACAATCTTTATATTACACTGTTATTAAACGAATAATCGAAATATAAAGTTGATTTTCTTTAATATCAAAAATTTGTTTAAAAATCGAAAAAAAAATTTATCGACATAAACATATATTCAATTAATAATAATATTCTACTCAATAATCTAATTTCTTTCTGGAAATTTTATTGTGATTTACAATTATGCAATTATAATAACTGAAACTTACTTGCTTGCTGGATATTTAACAAATTAAAAAGAAAGATGCTAGCAATGATATGAATTTTAATGAAAAGTTAATGAAAAATAGGGGGTAAAAATGGGATCTTGCATCTTCATGTGCTCGCGCGTGAAGAAAACAATTCTAAGACGGGATCTATGGAATGCCAAAGACACCGAGAGTAGTTAACAACTATTTGGGGGAATTTTAGAGAAACGGATAGACTGATATATATATATATATATATATATATATATATATATAGAGAGAGAGAGAGAGAGAGAGAGAGAGAGAGAGAGAGAGGCAATGAACAAGAAAGGATGATGATGCAAGTCGTGAGGCGAATTCCAATTGAAGAATTGTACTAGCTCACGGATTAGTTCGGGAGACAATTCATATCCAATAAACGGTGAATCCTGCTAAAGATTTACAATTAAAATGGACAAAATTAAAAATGGTATAAAAATGAAAAATCAAGAGGTCAAGGTAATAATAAATTGTTTTGGAGAATGGAAGTTAAATAAAACGGAGGGTGGATTGGTAAGAAGGATATACGAGCAAAGCATACGCCCCTTTTAATTGTTCTGTCGAAAAGATTAAGGTATAAATGGTTTAACTGATCTCGAGATTCGTATATCTAATTGAACGAATTGAAATACGAAAAACACTGAAAAGATTCGAGCCGATGGTGCTCTATGCATAATTAGAAAATTTTAATATATTTTATATTTTAATACGTTTTTATAGTTTAATATATTGTATGACTGCTTTAAAAATTAAATAATTTTGTGCAATATTAACAAAAATTTTTAAATTCTTAAATAGTATATTAATTTATTAAATATATATTATAATATTTTTAATTTATTTAAAATTTTCTCATAAGAGTAAAAACACTTAACTTAATAAGTGCTTTAATTTATTGCAATAAGATTTATCATAAATATATATATATATTATGATAATAATATATAATATATAATATAATATGATATATATCATAGAAATAAATATATTATGTATTATAAAGGTAGTTATCTAAAGATGATTTTTGATAAATGCCGATTCTATATGAAACGATTGTAGTAACTTTAAAAGCGTTAGATTATTGCAGAAAATTGCCAAAGTAATCGCATAAATAAATAAAACGAATGTATTTTTCTTCGTAATTTATTCACTCATTGATAAAGTAATAATATTCTAATCAGATCAGTGGCCTTAGTTGAAGCTCCAGGTTTTATCAAACAATTACCGCATCTGCAAGCATTCAAAACTCAAAAAAAAATTTTTTCTTTTTTTTTTTTAAATTATCATATTTAGATTGCCTTTTGAAAGATCTATTTTAGTTAAATATTTTTAAGTCTATATTGTACTGTTAATTTTGAGTTATTTTAATTATATACCAATATTAATGTACCAAGCCATTAATGTTTTAACTACATTAAACATCTTATAATATTGTTCAACGTATATATATTAATCATAGATAAATGAATACATTATTAAAAATTTTTTTTTCAATTTATATTCTATACATATAAAAATTAATTTACATAAAATAAATTGTTATGTAATATATACAGTCCAAATTTTTTAGACGAAATACTTACAAATAATGATTTTGATAACTTCTATGCCAGATAATAGTTAGCTTACCTGTAACAATAAAACAAAATACCTAATTAGATGGATGTAGCATTTACAAAGTCGGCTTAACGGTAAGAATAACATTTTTAAAAATAAATAACTAAAACCACTTTTAACATCTATTAAGGATCTACATAAATGTATCAATTCTTTTAAAAATGCATCAATAAGTGAATCAATAAACTATCATTACATTATATACTTATTTATTTTTCTTGATAGTAACATCCAGATATATGAATTTCAAACTGAATTCAATGAAAAATATCTTCACAGAACGAATTGTCTTTAATTTTTATAAAGTATTATAAATTAAAAATGTACTACAGATATAATCGACTATAATTGTATATAGAATTTGATATTAATTTTATAATGTGAATATTTAATTAATTATTAATTTAAGTGAATTTAAATAATTCTTTGAAAGCCATAGAAAAATGTTTACAATCAAATAAGTTTTATTAATTCAATTTTAATGTTAAATAATACTAATAATTATTATTACCGATAGAATTATGAGAGAAAACGAATTAGTATCTGTACTGATCTATATAAATTCAGCGAATACGCATTTTGAAATTATCGATTGTAAAGAAAGTGCAAAAACACTTTTTATATAAAAATGATAAGAATATACAATATATAATAATATAGATTTATTAAATATTTATCAGTTAATAATATTATATATATATATAATAGAATGTAAGTACTGATATTGATAGAGCATTAGAAACATTAAATTTTAATTGAAATTAATTCGGAGAATGTCAAATTCTTTAGAACATAAAGAATAAATGAAAGTAAGGTGTAGTCTAGATATTTAAATTATATAGATAGCTCTGTGACTCCATATATTCTTTTTTAAATTAATCAACGCATAAATAAAATCATACTAGCAGATATTATAAGTGCTTGTAATATCCTACCATTATTAATATATAAGTAATTAATAATTCACTGTATATGTATATAGAACGAATGAAACAAAAACATGAAAATAAAACATCATTAAACATCTGTGTATATATAATTTAATAACTTTTTAAGATAAAATAAACAAAGTTTCTGAAACTCATAGATTTCTTATCATACAAAATGATTATTTCAAATTGTTTATTGTCAATGAAAGAAGTCAAGAATTATTGTTTTAATTAAAAGAAATTCGACTTTTTGGGAGTTGTGGCAACATTTACATTTATGCTCTTATTAAATAGTAATTCCATCCGATGGACACAATTCTCGATAATTGTATTTATATTCGAATTAATTCTTGATATTTTCTTATAATTATTTGATGTACAAATTTTAGTGCATGTTCGGTTTCACAAGAATTGAACTGTTAAATTTTTTATAATCAGAAATTATAAAATGAGATTTTGTCTACATTCTTTCATTTCACAATTACTGTAAGTATTCTTTTCCAATATAAAAGTCATAAGCATTCTTATATGTCAGATAATAAATATTTAAAAGTGGAATAGCAACTCAATTTATGTACGAAAGTCTGACTTTCAATCTTATGAGTTTCATTTTAGAATCTTTTCGTTCTCCTCACCTCCCATTTAGTCTCTCAATCGCAATTTCTACACCGTACGCGAATCATCTTTTTTTCGTAATTTACGTTTCTTATACACAAAAGTAGATGGGAAGAGAAAACAAATTAGAAAAAGACCGCGGAAGAAGGAAAAAAAAAGGAGGAGAGGAGCTCTCCATGCCTGCTAATCGCTAAAGATAATAAGTCCATGCAGGACTTATTGCTCATATAAATCATTAAACTCTTTGTATGTTTAGATATGTCTTTATTACAATCGGCAAATAAGCTGCATGTGTATGTCAGCTTTGAGTTGCATATATTGCTAAATTTTCCATTCTTCCATTGTACTCCAGTTGTTACTTTTTCTAATCCGTGGACTATCTAGTACAGATCGATAGATGATAGATCGTTCAAGGACGAATACTTTTAAATTTCATGTATATGATCTAATGCTTCAATTTATCTAAAGAAGAACTAACGTAAAACTACCTTCCGATAATTCAGAAACATAGAGCCAACCGAAACTTAACTAAATCACATGGTAATCCATCATTTTCTTTATTTTATCAACGGAAATCCTATTTTCGCTCATATGTTGTACACGAGTAAAAAATATTGGCCATATGCCTGGCATCATTAGCGGAGGCGTTATTTGCCACGCCAAGAGGGATTATGTGGGTTCGAATAACATCGCCTATGAGCGGACAAATTATTATCAGTATCGAGGCTGGATTGCATTAATATTCTTTGATTGTTTTATATTAGAGCCAACCGATCCTAATGGATATTCAGGTATTTTTATTTTTTGTAATTCTGTGATTCGAGTAAAATCGTAGAACCAATATTAATTGCAACCATCAGACAGTTAATTAGCTTATAAATATTTATAAATATTATGAATTTTCAATAATGTATTGTAAAAACTTATTAATTATTCAAAGTAAAAATACTTAATTGAAACGGAGAAAGTTTTCTAAATTATATATGAATAATCAAATAGTAATTGATAATTTCCATATATATATATATATATATATATGTATATATACATATATATATATGCATACTAGCTTAAAAGTTTTTTAATTATTAATGAAAGAAACTGTTTTATCAATGCAATTTCTTTTGACGTAATTTTTATTTTAAATTCAATGTTTATTTAATCGTTTGAATTTTTTTATACTTCTTATTGAAGAGGGAGGTGTATGATTTTGCAACAATTTTTTACAACCTACATAATATACAATATACAATTCCAATTATTCTTATGTTACAAAGAGTCTTTTTGGTCACTGAGCTGAAACACTGCCACAAGTACCAGTCGTATAAAAGTATTATAGTTTTTAGTGATTAACAATGTTTAACTTCTAAAGCATCACTGGTCTCGGAAAAAAGATGAAGAGAAGTCGCCGATGTGACATATGCATACTTTACAAAGCACAAGATTTCGTAGTCAAATAAAAGCCTATTTTCGTTTTCAAATGATTCCACCTCAATTCGATGAAAACCGCACAGCGCTCCTCATTACGACATATTCCTCTCATCATACGTTAAGATTATTCAGCGATACGTCGCTTATTTCACCATGTTCTTGCTCATATGTGTCAGTTGAATCGCCGAGTTTAAGGAAAAGATCGACCTCTCCTGGAAGTCCACAAAAATCTCAGAATGTATTCAAAAGCTTTTATGAAATTACATTCCTTGGTACTCCCAGCATCATTCCGTCTTCGAAAGACGCATAAAAGCGCCACACGGAAGCCAGCCAATTTATGTGATCGGTCGAGAGCGATCTTCCCTCTTCTTCTTCCAACTACCACATCGTCGTCGTGGGCTTGTTCCGACTTTACC
Source organism: Ceratosolen solmsi marchali (assembly GCF_000503995.2). NCBI lineage: Eukaryota > Metazoa > Arthropoda > Insecta > Hymenoptera > Agaonidae > Ceratosolen > Ceratosolen solmsi. Next base: position 6,392,045 of record NW_011948419.1, on the reverse strand, counting down.
AACGAGATTTGAAATGGAAGCTGGTACTAGGAATAGTGGCACTCCATGCGCGAGCCTAGAGATGACTGTCGGCGAACTCATCCCCGTCAGCAGAATGAGAGAGATAGAGAGGGAGAGAGATAGAGAGAGAGAGAGAGAGAGAGAGAGAGAGAGAGAGAGAGAGAGAGGGACAAAGCTAGTCCTTATGCATTGGGTAAAGTAAGTCTGATATGCTCGGCTGCAGGATAAAAGGCAATGTTGGAGGAGGGAAAAGGAGGGTAGAAAGAGACTTTTTACGAAATTACATTGCATTGCGATAAGTATGAACGCGATTCGATTGCCTTCATTTTCTTCCAATGTTTCATACACATTTTAACTTTTCGTCGAAGAGTCGATCGTCTCTATTTCATTGATGTATCTTTCGTCCATTTATTCGTTTACTTTTGAAGTTTAATAACGAGTTATGCGGGCTCGAGATGCGCGTAGTTTGACGCGAACCGAAAGTACTATTTGTTTTTGCAAAGTTCCTACAGTAAGTAAATTTATAATTAATAGAAGAAAGTTCCCGAATACTGCAAATCTTCTTCATTAGTACGAATTATTCTTTAATCTATTCAGAATAAATGTTTCATTAGGGTATCTGTATATTTATTATAGAAATATATTATTTTTTAATTACAATTTATTACGTTTGTTACGAATAAAATGAATGTATTTTTATACGAGTTAAATCACATATGTAAATACAGATGAATATGTATAATATTTAATGACATTTTTATAAAAACAATAAACGATTAAATAAATTTTATACTACTTTTCTTTATGCAAGTCAATACACATTAAATAAATTTTTATAAAACAGGCAGTTTGACAAAAAATATCTGGACTTTGCACATATATAATCTAAGGTGTGTAGGAGTATCATTTCCACTGTTTTGGATATTAAATTAAACGTCAAGCTAAAAATTAGCTGCTAATTACAATAAAAGACGTTTTAACTAAGTAAAAATATAATTCAAATCATTCTTGATGTGAAAAACGGCTTGTAATAGCACGGCTTCGACTATTCATTCGCTTTTACTTGCATTTTCTTGTCTGTTCTCATATGTAACTACGTACCAGTTACAACCTAGATCTCCCCCGAGGCTTGTCCCTTTCCAATATTGTATTGCATTACCACATAATTTCCCATCTTCTTCTTCGTTCTTCCTCTCTCTCTCTCTCTCTCTCTCTCTATCCAACTCTTCCCCCTTCTCTATTTTCGTCATCGTCCCCTCCCCCCGCCACGCCTGCCAAGACATTGCGCAGGTTGATTTTTCTTATCGCTGTATCATGTTCTTTTTTCGTTTTATATGGTATCGTTTTCTTTTTATTTTCGCTGCATACAAAAATATTTTTGTTTCCTTTAAAATTTTATTCAAGAAGCAAAAGTTGCAATTTATACTTAATGTCATGCTTCTAATTTGCGTTGAATGAAAAGTGGAGAAAATCGTAAAACACCTTGAAAATCAAATTATATGTTAATTTATTAACTTGCGACTTGGATTAATCAAATCGGCAAACATTAAGAAATGGAGTTAACATCGTAAATACAATTTATTGTATTTTGAATGTATTATTGAAAGAACAAATGGAAATAATCGTTGCACATATATTGATATTCAATCTGATTTGACTTTACCGGCCATTAATAAATGACCGAAAACAAAAACTTTACTGAAACTTGTAATTTTTATACTTGTATCACTGATTATAATGAATTGTTACTAATCTGTACATAACTGTCCATTCGGTAGTCTCGAGAAGCCATTAGGATTTAAAATTAAAAATTAAAAAAATCAATGTCTATTAATAATTGTTTGAGCGGTTTTATGTGCCAACTGCTTACGGAACTTTGTAAAACAAAAAAGAAAAAAAAGAAAAACAATAATTAAATCAAAGTGTGCGCGTTTGCGAGGGTGTGTACGTATGAATATATTAGAGTGGTCGATCCATCATCGTTGACTCGAAAGTTCGACGTGATGTATGGAGCAGTCTTAGTCACCTCGTGCCCCGCTTTATCCTTCCCGATGATCTTCCGTAAGCAAACAGTTGATCAAAAGAATAATTATGCTCCCGTGGGCAGCGTCGCAATGAAGTGTAGCAGTACCTTTGAGTCAATTTTGAGTGGAGAGAGTCCAACAGTAGGAAAGAAGTTCCATGGGACTTGAGGCTTTAGCCTACAAATGTACTAGGCGTCCGGTACTTAGCTAAGCAGCTTTACTATTTGTAGAGTAATTAGACAACGTCGTCGGCAAAGTCGAGGTTGTGCAGTGCCAGGCTGAATAAGCGAAGCGGGCATCGAAACCTCGAAAGCTCTAGTGCGACTTAGGCGGTGCCGACGAAATGCCATGAAATCAACTCAGTACGAAGCAAAGAGCCTTACTTGCGCTGGTTTCTGCGGAGATGAAGTGGCCGCAGGATACCGCTCCCCTTTTGCTTCTCCCGTCTCTGCATAATTCTCCGACTCTGGTGCATTGCGTTTTGTGGTAGCGCCTCTTCCGCTGCTCTCGCCACTGCCGCCGCGTAACTTTCCTGGCTTCTTCCATGTCCCTCGAATCTCAACGGAGATTGTTTTTCTTTAACTATGTGTTCGCTGTGCTTTGTTGCTACGACTGCTGCTGCTGCTGCTGCTGTTGCTGCTATTACTACTACTGTTGCTACTACTGTTGCTACTACTGTTGCTATTGTTGCTAATGATGCTGTTGCTATTGTTGTTCACGCTGCTGTTAATGTGGATACTAGGATCGTAGTTTACTTTCATTTAGGATAGGCAGCGAGACTGATGACGACTTGGCCATGCCGACGAAATAAGTTATTTGTTTAACAAAGGGTTCCTCTTTACTTAGCCCAGTTGCAAATGATCATAAGATGCATAGCGAGATTTTTTGTTTCGAGTTTTTATTTTAAAGTTAAAAGAGAAGATAAATTTATCGTTTAGAAAAGTAAGAGATTAATTACGTAAGAGTTGCTTCGACAATTATTATGGCTATTCTATTAATCGAACACATCTAATTAATAAAATCTTTATACATAGATAAGATGGCAAATAAGATGTGGGACAATAAGTTATCATTGTAAGCTACATTTATAATTATTTATCGGTAGGTGTAATATTATATAAATTGATCGAAGTGAGGGTGAACTAAATGATTGCGCTTGAATTTAATTTACTTCGAAAGCATTTTGAAAATTAACAAAGCATAGTAGAATGATGTAGAGCGTAAACAATAAAACAATCGGCTCGAGAAGCTTAATAAAAACGAAAAATAAATACGAATCATTGCTCGACATATCCAATGAATATAATTAGAAATTTTAAAATAGATATTAATCCGATCCTACGTACAATACTCGGTGGTGATGTCTCCTCCCTTATGAAACCGTCTCGAGTTCAGAATAGTTCGCGACGCGACGATCTATCTGCGTGAGGCCGCAAATATTTGAGAGTGTCTGAGTAGTCCATCGCGCTCTTCTTCTCTCTCCGCAAGTGCATGTGCGCGTGTGCGTGAGCGCTCGGTCACATGTGTACGGTTTCCCTGTGGACACTCGAGCCATCGAGCCAGCGCAAAAGCTACTGATGCTAGGGTAGTGGCGCTCTAACCCCACTAATTCCCACCGAAACACAGCCACACGATCATCGCAGAACAAGAAGGAGCGCCTGACGCACCCTAAGCTCCACTCGCGCATACGGGGAGAGAAGATACGATCCCCGACGTCTCGCCTACCGACTCACTTCCCTTGCCTCTCACGCCGCCTTTCGCTCCTTCTACCTTTACGCCTTTTTCGACGCTCCGTTTCTAGCTTTTATGTGCCATGGCAAGGTCTCAGTAAAATTTACGCTTGTTTACGTGCCGCGAGTGGTCGAGCTGTACAAGTTACAAAGGTTAACCTAATATATACTGTTCTCCGACTACTTAACAAACATTCTACCTCACGAATCGACGATTTATTTTAATCTCAATCCATAAGGTTAGATTTCATTAAATTAAAGACATTTTCTGGCAGTTAATGTGAATAACATGAAGCGAGCGTACGAGCATGCTCATTCTCACAAATGTATCGAATTACTTAACGGGTACATTCTATATAATGATTAAAGCAATAATTGTCGTTCACTTATGCAAATATATGTCCTAATATTGGGATATATAATTTACTTTTATTATTAAACATACAGGTAGGAATTTTTATTAAATATCTAAAATCTTCAAATAATTTGTTCGTTATTATACATTTATAAATATCTAATAATAAAGGATATAAATGATATGTAATAGTTAAAAGAGACTCTTTCGAATGAAGATGCATATTTCAATTCTATTCGAATAAATTCTTTCATATTTCATTGGTATTTTATGACAATAATTAAAACCAAGTTCTATAAGTAATGATTATTAATCGGTAATTTTAGTAAACGAAATATTAAAAATTAATTTACATCATATAAAATGTTAAAGGTTTGGTGAAAATGATCAAATCATTCCAAAACCTCTGGGAGTATAAAACTAAGAAATACACCGTGGCAATACATAACAAAAAATTAACGCGTAATGGCTAAAATAGATATAAATAAAAAAAACGTAAAAAATAAGATATGAAAAGTAGACGAGGAATAACAATTTATATAAGACTTGCGTAAATATTAATGTAGAAAAAAATAAATATTAATAATATAAATATAAATATTAATACTATTAATGTAGCTATGTTGTGTAATATTTGGCATTATTCTAATTTACCTTTCACCGATCATCATTGTTTATATATATTTTCTTAAATTAAGAATATAGTACAAAACTGCACATTTATGAATTAAAATAGTTTAGGTTCTAGTGTAAATTTTCTTCTTGCAACTATGCATTACTTAAATTTTGTATTTTTCTTTTCATCTATTTTTTCCTTCTATTTTTATTGCATTTTTATATCTACTTATATATCGATGCACTTGTTGCTTTTCAAAATTGTTTCTTTTTCACAGTTCAGCCACTATCTTTAATTACTTTTTCATACTTAATTCAATTGTTTATTTTATTATTAAAAAAAATATACACAAATTTAACTAAAATTAAAATGTATTAACAAAATTTAAGTGTCGTTAAAATATTCTTTAAGTATAATGAATCTATAATAATTAATAGGATATACGAATGCTTTAATACAAAAATAACACAATATCAATTGGCATATTATTATAAAGAAAGTCAGTATGTTCAATATATTACAGGAATTGCTCGTATTCTCTACAAAAATATTAATTTTATTATGATACAAATAGTTAAGTGGTTAAATAGTTTATTTTGATTGATGATTCCCATCGTATATTTATATCATTAACAATTTTTTTCACTTTCTCTTCTTTACATACATAATTATTTTTATTGTATTACTTTTATTTTAATATATGAGAATATCTTTATTGTATTAAAAATGCAAGGAGCGCATATATACTTATGATTATTCGTGCTTGCCGTACTTATTAAATTTTTAATTTATTTTGTTTTTATTTTAATTTTTCAATGCTATATTTTAATATTTTCATATTTATAATGACAAGTTATGTGTAATATACTTAAACTCAAATTAAATTTGATTATGATAACATTCAAAATGTATATTGTAAGGAAAATCTATTTTAAATGGTATTATTTCAATTGAGTAGTTATTATACCGTAATACTTATTGAAAAACAATATTTGAAAAAGCTGCTTTTATTAATGTATATTTGTATTTCAATCTAATTTGAAATGAAGATAAGTCAGTGTACAGATTGTAATTCAATGCGTTGTAGAAAATAATTGAAATTTCGCTCATTATTTATTTGACATTAATATAAATTCACGATTATATTTACGAAAATATCAAAGTCTTTTCTAAAGAAAAGATTTCGCTCAATTTATATTTTATTCTAAATTATTTAATTGGTTTTTCTTTTAAGAGAAATTAATTTTAATAGAAGCGTATTTCGCGTAAAATACTATAAGAAAAATAATTTCATTATTTTTGCTTTTCATTTAATTTTCCAGGAATGCTTAATTCGTTCGATTATTTTAACAAAGTCTTTTAGTTGATAAATTTACAATTTTTCAATATACTTGCTAAAATGAAGTGAAACCTTGAAAAAATAATTTAAAAAATGAATTTCATCCATATTCTTTAAGAGTTGCATTAAATAAGCTATGTGCACAATAATAACAAAGCAGAGAAGAACTATATTTAATTCAAATATATTAATTACTAAATTCTAGGTGAACAACTTTAGCTTTTTATTATAATATAGTTGTAATTCAAGTAAAGTATGAAATTAAATTTCTTTGCGGAATTGTTGTAATACTCTGCACATATTTCAGGCTATCAAATACATTTCAATCTCAATCTGATTAAATGATTAACGTCTCAAGAAAAAACTAAAAGAACTATCTTTGAATACAAAGTAGAGTATGCAAATCTATCATAAAACTCACAGCTTCGAATTAGCCTGAAAAAATAGCAGGACTCACGAATTACATTTTATGTCTAATTATTTATTTTCAGAGACTACGAATTTTTTATAAATCTTACTGACGGAGATCGAATTAAAGCAGGCATGTTCTATATATGGATATACAATGAAACTATGGATTTGTATGATAAAAATAATAATACTGGCGTAGCATATTCAATAGAAATGAAAGAGATTGCGATGGAAATGGGACAAGAGGGAGCGATTTTGAAATGGGCAACTTTCCGGAAATGAAGGGTCGTTCTCTTGCGCGTCGACCTCCGGACAAGATATACTAGTCGAGTCCGTTGACTTATGACCTCCATGTGATCTTCGCTCCCTCTCGATATTTCTCCTCGGCATGCTTTCCTTTCCCTTTATTTGTTTTCCAAATGACCGAATGATCAGAGTGTAGCTTGGAAACACCAGTGAACCTTTCATTGCTGTAGTTGCAACTCTGCCATAATCAACACTTAGCCAAAGCTCAAATTTGTATTACTCAGTTTCTTTCATGCATTAATGACTTCCAATCGCGAATTCAAATTCTTTGACTTTAAAATTAAACTACAAATTTAATATGCTGGCACGGGTTGCAAAAAAATCTGAATTTTTCACTTTTTAGTAAACTTTCCAAAATTTCATTCAGCCTGCATTCTGAATGATTGAAAACCAAAAAAATTATTATGTATATTTTTATTTATTGAACTTCCCTTTTTACTTAATACATTTAGTTGTTGTGATTTGAAACTTTTAATGAATACTATTTATTTTATAATTAAGATTTTTAAAAAAATATGTAAAATTCAAGATGAGAATAATATTCGAACAATTTTTCATTTATAATAAATTGTATTGTGTAAGTTCCATTTTATTGTGAAGTTATATTTTTCTAGAATAATTGGAAAAAACTTGATAATATTTGAAAAAGAAAATGCTGAATAAAGCCAGTGCTATATACTTTTTGCAATGGAAATTACGTTTAGTTGAATATGTTATTAAATAGATATCCAGAATATTTACTATAATAGCAAGAATAATAGCATCAATTTCTTAATATATAATATTGTAATACAATAAATTATTAAAAAATCAATTAAAATTATTAGATAATCGTAATGAAATTTTTTTAATATATTTTATAATAAAATAAGAGCAGTAATCAGTAATTTTCTTAGTCAGATACAAGCAACTTAAAATACCGTTTATGTTATTTATTTTATTAATACAGAACATATTTGACTAAATGAAATATGAATTATTATAGCTGTCGTACTTTTCATTTTACAGATTTAGAATAAATACATTATTAGTATTACGCGTATTTGAATTGTACATTATACTCTTACAATTAATGTGCAAGTACGTTATTAATTCAATTAATCATGCTATTCATTGATTTTTCAAATCTCTTACAAGTATATTATTTCCTTTAAGACAATCAATTATCAAATAAATAGTCTCTTACATATTATAATACTTGCAATAGTTTATAATATTGAATAAAAATAATGATCAAATTACTGATAATGTCAAAAGATCAAGGTAACAAAACGACTTAACCAATATAAAAAACGTTACTTAACATAATTGAATCAATTATTTGAACTTATTTTACTTAAAAATAAAAATGTCATATGAACCAATAAACTATTTTATGCATATTACTTTAAAATAATATTATTTTATTGAGAAAATTTACGTGATAGATTATAGTTAAATAGAGAGACGATGCATAATCGTTAACGTCAAAATAACGTTTCGGCTAACAAAATGTAGGTTTTAAACGCGTCACGTTTCATGAATGTATATGAGTATGTCTATGCTCAGTGTTCTGTAGTCAGTCTGCGCTAGTATAAATACATATAAGTTAGAAATTTATGAAACGTGGTAGGAATTAATAATGTCCTTTAATATATCAATTGATTATGCGATGAAAGAGTAATATAACATATGGAAAAATTGCAAGCACGGATAAGTTCTTATTGGATGTTCTCATTCAATAATAAATTAAGGGTTAAGCCGATGCATAAAGCGAGCAGCATTATTAGTTCGTATCATTATTATAATCGTATGCCGATTTTACGAATTTAGATTTAAACGACGAATTCCTACTATATTGAAACCTTTAATAGGCTACCAATGAATTTGATATTGGCTAAAAGCCATTGTAAATGTAACGTGACTTGTAAATATAAGCCTGCAGTGGTTATAAAAATTCTTCATTCAACGTGGATAAGTGAATAAAGCTTAAAAAATTATGAGGACTATAGAAGAAGAAGAGCGACTATAGGAATATTTATGATAATTAAATATCGAAGCGTAAGATTGCAATGAACAAAGTCAGAAGGATAAATATAGAGGAGCCAATATTAGCATATCGTCCCTTATCGGTAGTCCATTATTAGTGAATAAACTTGACGTGGGGTAGATAGGCAGCGTAGGAGTTAAGAGAGCAATCGGAGGAAGCGGATGCACACGCAATAGCGTGTGAGAGTTTAAAGAGGCGAGGTATATGCATTGCGGTGCATTGCACGGCTCAACGACTCTGTTTACATGGTAAACGCTCGAATTAATTCATCGTCCGCCACGTTCCAACGGATTATGGTTGCTGTCGCTGTTGCTGTCGGTGCCGATAGTGACGCCCACGCCGACGCCGAGTGTAAATCTACTAAAAGGATATTTCTCATTAGCACCCTCAGATTTTCACGACCTACTGTTAGACTTTTCTCGAACTGATCCTCTTACCGTTGGTTCTTCATTTAACCAATCGATTCTTCATTAGGTTATTGCACATGACAGACTTCTTAAATAATAGCACCCACAGTCTATAGTATTGCTGGAAAGCCCAAGAATCATGGATAATTGCAGATTGGTGATGTGCGAATCGATCACGGTAAATACAATGTTACTTACTACTATGAACAATCCGTAAGCATTAATTGATACTAGTTGTTTATTTAATTTAGACGATACAGGGAGTAATTGTTTAAAAACTTTTATGGCATTTTTCGAATATTCATTTAATAACTCATGTGAAATTTTTCCGTCTTGTTTTAACTTGAATTTCAATTTTAACTTCTACGGTACCTGCATCAGTGAAATTAAATTTTATTTCATTAACGCAGATGTGGCTTTTATTGCCAACGCTTGTGTACATTCATTGAGCGCCGATGCGCAGTAAAGTTCTTTCCATAAAGTCAAATCATTGCTTTATATATCTCGCAATGCGAGTAGCAGTCAGTTTTTGAGAATCTATACGAATGCGTAACGGATACGGTTGGATAGATTTTTTTTTTATTATTTTTTTTTTTATACAGGATAGACATGCACTCCCAAAAGGCAGAAATGAAATGAGGAACACCTGTTTTTATATTGTACGTATATTATCATTAATATATATACATTTTTAAAAAATAATTTATAATTTAAACATAATTTTTAACGTATTATCATTGACAAAAAAAAAACATGTATTATCTGTAAATCAACAAATTATATAGAAGGAATAAATAATAAATACATGAATGAAGATGAAGAAATTTATAGAAAACTATGACTATAAGTTTTATTATTTAGTTTTATGAAGAAATATAAGAAGAAAATTTTTATTTAATATTATGTTTCTAATTAAACGAATTCATAATTTTAGCATTTTCATATAGTATTTAATTTTAGTTTGTAATTAATTTACCAATTATCATTAGGGCTGAAATATTTTCAAAATTTTTAATTAAACTTCCGAATAAAATGCTACATCCGATATTTGATCAGTGCATACGGTTTTGCGATTATATTGTATCCTGACTATAAACAATGTTGTAATAAAAATTTCTTTACGTTATCAAATAAATATTTCATGCATACATTAATTATCAGCATAATTAATATTGTCTATTATTTTAAATTCTCCTTCAGTACATTTATTATATTCAATATAACTCAAAACATACTGTGATAACATACAATATTTTATTTACTTTGATGTACATTATTTAAAATATACTGAATCTAATTTCTTATTAAATTAAAAAAACTAATTAAAAAATCTACTACTTTCGTATCGATGCCTATACAAACACAAACACATACACACGCGCGCGCATCACGCACAAATTAATTATAAGTGAATTTAAAATAATAAGAAAATTTTTATATTTCCAGCTATATGTAGTGTTTCAATGAATAATTTTTAAGTACAATAAATGAGAGCTAATGTTGATAAATATTTTGGTAGACTCTATTTCGTTTAATATATAAAATAAAATTAAAATTTTCAGGAGGAATTAATTTATTTAATAAAGTCATTTTTTTTTTCATATATTTGAACTTGTGCTTTTCGGTGTTTATTGAACAATTAAATTAACGTTCTATTAGTATCAACTATTCTCATATACATTGTACAATATCCATTTATTTTATTTTGATAATAATTTTTTGAATTTTGCATTCGAATAATCAATATCGCTAAAACTCGAATATTACATAAATATGTACAAACATTAAACTTACAATTTCAATTGTAATCCGCGGAATTGTATCTTGATAATATAATAAAAGAAACACCCATTGCTGATAGCAATGGGCTGTATACTTTCGAAATAATAGTTAATGCATTCTATTAGAAAAGTTTAGCCGAAATTGCTGAAAAATCGATGCAATGATGGCGGTGTCGCGTGAATTCAAACTCTGCGATGAAGTCTACAGAAACCACTCAAGGTCGCAACGAATGTATATATATATTTAAATTATCTCTTGAAAGTGCAAGTGTAGCTCACGCTTCCTCGAGCGTTTCTCAGCCGACGATGAGTAGTCGTTGGGATATAAGGGTTAGGAGGAAGAAAGCAACCGGCTGCTGACTCGTCGTTGGCATCCGCGTGCTCGTACGACGAGGTCGCTTTTCCGCGGTAGCTACAGGTCGATATATAGAGGGACTACCAGGGCTAAGGGAAGGAGGTCTCACCATGGTGTCCTTGCGGTGGTCCACCGGTCGCAGAAGTACGGTCGCGGTCGCGGGAGCGGCAGCCAGCGCCGCTCTATGATGGTGGTGCGCGTAGGCAAGGTGATGGGCTAGTTGATGGGGCTGGTGCTGGTGCACCTGATGTTGTCCCGTGGGGAGGAGGGCTGGAGCACAGCTGCAGGTGCAGTTGCAGGCCTGCTGCTGTTGTTGTTGTTGCTGCTGATGGTGCTGGTGGTGGTGCTGATGGTGATGCTGGTTGTGCCGGTGCTGGTGGCCGGTGCTGGCGAGGGCCAGGTGACCGAAGGCCGCGGCCGCTGCCGCCGCCGCTGCCGGGTTACCTGCGTGCTGCTGCAGCGGCGTCGGCAGGGGCACCGCTGCCGCTGCTGCTGCCGCCGCGGCTGCTGCTGCCGCTGCGCCCGCGCCTCCACCAGCGGCCGGCACAAACGAGTACGAGTGGAAATACGTGGTGGCGCCCGAGGCGGCTACGGCGGCGCGGGCTGCGGCTTCGACGCCGAGGAAAGCCGCGGCAGTCGTCGCCGTCGCCGTAGGCGCCGTCGAGGAAGGCGAACAGCCGAGGAAGAGTTTCGCCTTCAAGGGGGAGTTCTCGTAGCCAAAGTTATCGAAGTGGCGGTAATCCTTGCTTCTGTACAGGTCGGACCAACGATCTTGTTGTTGATGCTGCTGGGACCACTGAATATGCACGCCGCTATAAATGTTAGCACAGGATGGATCGCCGGAGCACCACAGCTTGCCGATCTGCTTGGCTCAGTTCCGGGCCCGAGCTTCCTGGCGCTAATGACGAGGGAGCTGGGGCCGGCCGGCTCAGCCTCGAGGTTTGATAGAGCCACCGTCAGCTCTCGGACTCATTTGCTTACTCCTGGGATTGCCAAGACTTATATCTTCCACTTTCCCGCCACTCTCACTCCCGCTCTTTCTCACTTTTTCTCCCTACCTCTCTTTGTCATTCGTCACCAGCGACACGTTTATAACTAACGTGAGAAAAGTGGACAAATTGCGGCGATCAGTTGCAGCATTGGATTCTACACCATAATGCAACTGGCTATATTTACGTGCAGTTGTATGGACACGTGTGCGAAGTGTGCAAGCGTAAATTCATATATTACATATATTTATGTGTGTGTGTGTGTATATATATATATATATATATATATATATGTATGCATATATAAATATAAATATATACATATGCATACATATGCGCGATTACAGACGCGTGTGTGTATCTATATATCTATCTATCTTTCTTCTTATCTATCTTTCTCTCTCTCTCTCTCTCTCTCTCTGTATATATAAATAAGATGATTGTCACTCGCTGAAATCAGTCACAGAAGTGAGACACTATATTTGATTGTACTGGATATGTTTCTTGTTATATATAAACACACACGCACCCGTGCACGTACACGGACACGCACACACGTACATATATAAATATATATATAGTAAATATGTGTATATGTTTATGTGTCTATATACATATGTGCACACTTTATATATATATATATATATATATTTTTTTTTAGCTTTGTATATGTAGCATATCAATACATAAATTTATGTTTATGCATTTATGTGTACGTATATATGTACAATAATTGATTGCCTTTACACATGTATAATTTAAGGGGGAATGTACGAAGAGGCTGCGTGGATCACAACGTTTAGTCGATTGTATTTTCGCCGATAATACTCGGGTCTTCATCAAAATCCTTTTCTAATTCTTCCTCTTTTTGATCTTCCTTTGCCGTTGTTTCCTCTTTACACTATTCGCGAATTTGACCCACTTCTACTACTGGACTTGATTGTCTTGACGCATTTCTCTCGCCATAACGACGTTTTCTATTAAAATTCTGTACAACTTTCTTTCTTTCTGCCTTTGTTACATTTAAAACTTAATTTATAATAATGGTTAGGTGGCATACGCTCAATCTTTTATCGAGTTGATTCCTTCTTCGTAATTGAGCAATCGCTTATGTTTAAATATGTTAGAGTTGCTTTTTAGAAGGTGAGCTTTTTACATTCATAGATATCGGACAAATTGGACTCCGTCAAGTTTTTTTCCCTTTAAGTTTCCAAGTGTAAGGGCCCGAAGATTAGAATAGGTGATAGATAAAGATAAAGAGGAGATGGTTTAAGCGCCAAGTAGGTGAAAGGCGAGTTACGTCGGACTCTCCCTTCGGAGCTGCCAGATGCTTCGTCCTCGTATCAAGGAACTTGACTCGCTTCTTTCGATCTCTTTATTTTAGGGAGCTCGAGCTGAAGCAAGAGACGGGAGGCCGACGAGATTTATCCGTCGAACCAGCCTTCGCCGGCTGCGTTATCCGCTTACGCGCACTAGGACGATCCTTCCTCTCGACGCTCCTCTCACTCTCTCTCTCCGATGTTTCCTTTCAGTCTCGCGGACACGTGCGGCCCGAAGCAGAGTCACGCGCGAGGCCAGTCGGAGAGTGAGCGAACGAGCGGAATGAAGACAACGAGGTATAGAATGTGATAGAGCGAAAGAGGGAGAGGTGCATGGACAGATTTCGCGACAATAGGTTGTAAGGTGCAGCACAGCAGAGGTCGTAGGGAGAAAGAGAGTGAGTGAAAGATAGTGATAAATAGTGATGAGGAGAGGAAGAGAGGAAGAAATAGATCATGAGATGAATAGATGAAGGGAGAAAGAGAGAGAGAGAGAGAGAGAGAGAGAAGGGGGAAGGGGGAGTGGTGGATAACGAGTCGAGGAAGCGAGGAGAGCGGTGAACGTCGAGAGGTGGCACGGCGCTAAGAGGTGCGTCCTACCGGATCGCCTAGCTTGACACAACTGGCGCTCGGCGGCACGAGCCCGTGACTCCGGATCCGCGCTTCCGCGTGCGCGTCAGCCCCACCAGCGACGTGCGCCGCCGCTGAAGTCGGAGCGGCCAATGGGGCCGGGGGCGGGGCGGCGCCCGAGCACCAGCAGCAGCACAGACCGCCGGGGGAAAAACGAGCCGACGAGTCCGTGGCCTTAGTTAGTCTCCGCGCGTCCTAGCGATGTCGGAGTTACCCAGAGTTGGGACCAACTTGCCATTGGTGTCGGTGATTTTCCTCGAAACCCACCCTCTTCCGTACCACTCGGCACTTTTTCAAACCATAAGACTAGATGGAGGACGTAGGATAGATTGCAAGGTGCAATGGTCTAGTGGGCTTACATGACTTGTTGATAAACAAACGGTTTTCCTTCGTATTATTTTCCTTCAACTTGTATTCATTTAATCGACGTCGTATGGGGCATACGAATTTTGAAATTGTTTATGCCTTTCACATAACCTTCAATATATCCAAAATGAATTAAAATTGTCTCTTTACATGTTTTCCATACATACTGAAATTTACTCGTTCTGCATGGCCGACTTATTGTTACAAAAATAATGATTTGCATGGATATTATTAAAAAAATACTATAATGAAGCAACAATTGCTTTAAATTAAAATATATATTAATTATCTATAAAAAAAATTTTAATTTGATTAAGAAATTTTGTAGATAAATTATACATATAAAAAACAAAATATATTTATTTTTCTTCAAATAAATTACCATAGCTTTAGAGCAGAATTTTTTCCATGTCAAATATCTGATGGTGAAAGTTTGTAAAACTATTAATGCAGTTGATGGATACTTTTACAAGCTTGAAATCTTATATTAATAATCAAATATGATATGATACATTGCTAGAACTTTTAAAAAATAAAAGGATATTTTATACTTTATATTTATATTAAAGTTCTATAACATTTTTACTTAACATTCGTTTATTATTAGTTTTTTTTTGTATCTAATCAATGGCACAAGCATACATTCTATAAATTTTCTATTCGTGTTTCTATGAATCATTAAAAAATTAATAAATTTTCTTCTTTATGACACCTAAGTCACATGTACGTATTGAGAAAGGACAGAAACGTTGAATTTATTGCTTTTCTCTATCGATCCTTTACCACTTTATGTCTATGTTTATTATTGAATCGTGCAAATAGAAGCTTCTTTTATTTTTATCTTTGAAAGTAGCAAACGAAGCGCACAAGGGATAAGAAAAGTACTCGAAGACATAATGACTTTACATTGAAAAGTTATAGTTTAAAAATTATATCGATTATTATAATTCATATGCATGTTACTTCATTGAATTCAAGATATGATCTTGTTCGAAATATCATTAGTTTAATTAACTCAATAATATATTATTAATTTCTTCTTTATAAATAATGATAACATGATAAATAATAATGACACAAATAAGGTAGGTAAAAGTGAAATTATAGGGTGGTACAGAAAAAGGGTGTAGATGTTAAAATGACAAATAGCCACGTCAGTCGCTTCCTTTGACGGTAAGATTATAATGAGAAAATAGTATTTTTACTATTACGTGACTTTCGCGATTTCCTTAAAAGACGTATAGCTAGTAGTTTTCAGGATGATATCTTCCGGCCTACTTAACTATTTATAACTTTGTAGGCATAATTATTTTTAGCCTGATTTCGCAACATTGTAGAGTGTGATATAATATTCTGTGAGAATTTCAAATCTTGCGAATTCTCTTGATTTGATTTGTATTTCAAGCAATCAGGTTTATATAAAAATCACTTCATTACTGATAGTACCATTAGGATATATTTTTTTGTGCGCTATAATATGTATTTGCAATTTAATGTCGATAATCGCGTATTTATTAGTAACTTTTAATTTGATAATGTATAATTTGATACTACTTTTTTATTTATAGTACCGAACATATAAAACTTTTGCAATTTTATTTATTATGAAAATATAAATAACATCCTTATGATATTACGTATTGTCGCGAATATGTAGTCATATTTTTAATTCAATAATAGAATAATGATTATTATCTAACTAATTTTTTATGTCTACACATAAGGTATTTGTTTTATTTTTACCAAAATTAATAGAAAATTAAATATTTAGATAAGCTTATAAGATACTTTTTTAATACTTATTTTCTCTATTAATATCAATTTTATAATATGTATTTATATTATTAATTTGTCAAATGTCGTATTAGGTATAATACTGGAAAAAAGAGCTAATTGTTTAAAAATTATTTCGACTATTTAGGGCGAATACTAAAGTTTTTAGAGAGGTCGTATTTTATCTCATCATAGACATTTCAAATTTTTATAATTCTATAACGAAATACTGTCTTCATGTACTTTGTACGCTTTACATCATTTGACACGCACATGTGTAAAAAATTTAACGATACTATAGACAGTAATTTTATTTTAACTTATTACACTTCTACTTCCTACGATCAGTATTATTTCATTTAAAACATAGCTCGTATTATTCTAATTTGATTATTTGTGAGAAAAATTATTTATACTCAGATAAGGCTTACATTTGAATAAATATTTCTAGTTAATTTTTTTATCAAATAATTATATAACTCGTAAATAATAATTATTTTAGTATTAAATGTTATTTTTATATATAATATTCACCGCATAAATTATTATTAATTCTTTAACAATATATATCTGATAAAATTATGTACAAGAAACTATTACAATACGTTCGTTCATATATCTCGTTTATATGAACTTTTTAGTTTCTTATTCAATTTACCATATTTAAAATATTAATATTGTATCTTTAATTTTTTAATATATTTTTTTAATTTTATAAAAAGAAATATAGTTAAAAAAATTAAATTGTTTCAGATATTTCATTTTTATTGTGAAATAATATTCACTAATATTCAATAATATTCATAATTAGTAATATATATTATCCTTAAAACTTGTATTTGAAGTAAATTTTACATAATAAGAAGTAAAAAATGAAATAAAAGTTTTACCACATAGTGCGGAAATACATGTATGCTTCGGATGCGATAGGATACACATACTCAATACTCCTCGGTGCATCAAATTCTTGAATATGATATATTATATTATACTTTATCGGTATTAACGTTAATAACAAACATTTGTTAATCTATCGTTATTTAAAGGGAAAAGTACAAATATAATCTAATGTTTTATAATCACAATTATATTAAGATTTATATCTTAATATACTGTAATAGATAAATATAAATGTAAGCCATTAAATTTTTATAATTTTCTAATTTTATTATATTTCTTCAAATTTTATGAAGCATTTAAATTATTTTTAATTTAAGTCGGCAACTAGAATATACTTTCATATATTATAATATAAAAAATAAATGTATATAAAAATTAAAAAAATTGCTTTTAAAGTATTTGCAGTATTTATCGATGACATTAAAGATTTTAAACTCCTTAATCAATTTTCAACTGAAATTTTCAAAATTAGAAAATTAATTTTATATTTGAATGTTTATTAGCTAATCATATTCGTTGTACACAATAAATTATACTTATTTCTCTTATATATTTATATATTTTATCCTTATTCAACAAACTGCATAAGATACATTAGATTATTTTTAAATTGACTAAATGTCAATTTTTAAAAATACACTTATATTTAATATCAACTGGTTTTGATTCTAAATAAATTTTTAAAAAATAAACTTTGATTTTTTATTCTATTGAAAATAAATTTACAATGTATTTAAAAATTATATCTAAAACATAAGATGTCAAGTGTAAAATTAAGTTTTTTCTTTGTAAGTAAGCAATGCAGTTTCAGTTATTGTATTTTCTTTTTAATACATATTGCTTTTCATTGAATCATCAATTAGTCTAACGTATTTTTAAAATATAATCACTCAAAATCCAGATGATTAATTCCTAATTCACAAAAATTATCATAAATATTCAATTGACATTGTATTTGTTCTAAACCGTCTACAGGTTAATACTTTAAAAAGTTTAAAGTATGGATGACCTGAAGATTTCGAGTAATATAATTTCAAACTAATTAATACTTCGTATATTACACCAAGTTTAGTACCATTTTCATTCAACATTTAGCGATATCCGATCGGGGCGCTATATTACTCACCCCTTCACTTTAAGGGTGACTACAGAGAAGAAAAACAGACAAGAGAGACTTATGAGGATGACTAGCGAAAGAGAAAGAGAGAAGGTGAATGAGAGAGGCGTCAAGCTCCAATGACTTCAGGATACCCTGACATAGTGAAATTGCTATGCGCACGCGTAAGAGATGCTTGCCAACTTCGCCGGAGCATTAATTAGGAAAACCGCGAGGCTCTCGGTAAATACGAGCGGAGTGGGGGATTGACGATCATCGGCGTGGCAATCGTAGGAAAACTTGCTTCTGCTGCTGATTTATGAGTTGTCGCGCAACTTCCTCCAAGAATCTTCCACGTGATCTTCTCCTTGAGAGGGAGCTTTTCGGCTACTTAATCCTAATAAGAGAGAAGGCAACTTAACCAACGTTCACAGGGGTGTTCGAGAGCAAGAGATGATGTAGTTCGACACATGCTGCTGTCACGTTCGAAAATTAGTCTTTGTTTTTCTTACTTGAAGCGCCGAGATAAGACGGAATAAAAAAATTATTTCAATTATATTTATATAGATTATGATTGTTGTTATTTGTGTAATTAGCGTGGTATTAACATTATGCAAGTGTTTAAATTTACTATTTTATACTTCTATTTGACTCATCAAATCTAATAATCACACTAATTATAAAGCATATAGAAAAAATATTGTTTTATTTTTTTACAGTGAAAGTTTTAAAATTAGTGATTATGTATATTAACATGTTATTTTCATAGCCCGTTTAAACATCGATTCATCGTCAATTAAACTTATCAACTAATTACAGTTCGTAATATTACGAATAATCATAAATAACTTTGTTAATTTATAAAACTAATATCATATAATTAATTTTCCAATTTGAATAGTTATGATTTTATTTATTATTGTAGTATTAGATAGAAATATCCTTTATTTAACTAATTTACTCATAAATTAAAGCCTTTTCCTACATTAAATTCATAATTATGGTTTTATTTCTACTCGCCAAAGGCTTGCTTACAAAAGTTTCATAAACAATGCAACGCATAATAAAGTATGAATTGCATATGAACAGCGTTAATTAAACTCCAAATATTAAAACACTTTCTGACATTTCCTTTGCCTTTTTAGAATTGTAATATCATTTGAAGTAACTTTACAATACTATCGTAACGCCCTTGGAAATTTCTAAATATAATTTAAAACGCATTAATAGTATTAATAAGTTTATAATTTAATAGATTGCGTTTTTGAATAGTTTACAATAGTATTACAATACATAATATCCACTGGGTCATAAATATTATAACAGTAATGAACGGGACAATATAAAATTCAGAAACTATTATTTCTGACAATTTAATAAGCTACATAATTCCAATGATGTGCATTACATTAAAAGGATCGATATAATTAACTAATTAATAATACATTACTATCAAATTGTTTCATTTTTTTCAAATGCGATTGACTCATTAACACGTTGATAGCCACAAATGTGCCTTTTCAAATTTAAAAATTTATTCAAATTTATTTTCTAAATGCAATTAACCAAATATTATAATTTAATATTGAACTTTAGTCAATCCACTTATGCGCACCACGACCGACTATATTCTCATAATTTGAGAGAATATTAAGAGATAAATAGATAATAATAAGATAAGCAATTTATAAGAGCGATAGTTGTTAATATATGTATCTGGATTTAAAATAAGTCTAACTTATGTTTCGTTATAAGCATACTTTCCAATCATCTCTTAAGCTTTTCAATACTTTTGCCAAGATTACTATGTGGCCAATCTTAACTAGAAATTCGGGCAATCAATTTCTCAGTATAAAAAAAATCCAGGAAAATTAATGCCGTCCCAGGAATTTGATGATGTATAAAGCCCCTCGCAGCTATGGTTCATCCTGAATACACATTCTCTCTCCCTCTCCCACTACTCTCTTTGCTCCTTTGGTTCCACATCGTCAGCACTAAGTGTTTCGTCGGCAGCGAATTATCTCGCACTCTCGCGATTCCCTTTGCGGCTACGGCTGGGTCGTCTTGGTGTGGCATTAGCACGTTATTAACGCTGCATTAGAGCTGGAAGTTCGCGATCGCGCAACTTTAAGCGGATGTATATAGAGAGGAAGAGGGCCTAAGGTCCTCGCACCGGTTTATATATCTCCACGGCTACGTTAATGCTTACTCGTGGTTTCCTTAATGCTTGAATTATTAGCCAGTGCACTATTTGCCATTGTTAATTGCGCCATGGTTTGTAGAGCTAGAAATACCCTATGGATACACATATTTCTTTGACAATTTCCTAAGCCGCTTATATAGTGGTGGAATTGGCTAAATGCGAAGAAGAATGTTAAAATCATATAGTTTATTTAACTAAATTACGGTATGCTAGTGAGCTGAAACGAATTGAGAATAGTCGGATGAATAATACACTTTGGAATTAAAAAAAAAAAACTATTTATTCTGGAACCTTATTAGTTAAATGGACTTCTTATGGACTGTAATATTAATATTATATAAATTAATAAGTCAATTCATTAAAATTTGATCGACATAGGTAGAAATAGTTAGAAAAATATTTCACGAAAGTTTGGCAATATTTTTCGGCTTTTGAAAAATTGCTTGCTATTAAAAATAAAAATAACAAAAACTTTTATAAAAATCGAGTTAAAACTCTAGAAGCTCAAAGACTTCAAAATTTCCATTACCAACTACAATATTGTAAACACGTAATTTATTACATATTTATATACGTAATAAACATTTTAGGGAATATTTCTATTGTTATAAATAATATTCTAATTTTGATATTTTTATGCAGAAGTATTATAAAAGTCCAAAAAAATCTTATAAATATAATGTTTATCGGACATTATTTTAAATGAATTAAAAAAAAAAAGATGTAATATAATGAATAATACTCAAGATATAATGGAAATATTTTTTATTTAATTTTCAAATAATTTTGTATGATTTAAAAAGAAATTATTAACGCTTGAAATTTTGTATAAATTATAGCATTGTTAAATATAAAATTTTTAAAATTAGCAGTATTTTTTGAATATTGTATTTATATTCATGAAATATTTAAATATAATCAATATAATAAATAATAATAAAGCATTGATAATAGAAAATAAAGTAGAAAGTATAATTACTCAATTCAGATTTTTATGTTCTTTTAATAGATTATGAGATTTTTCTTATTGTGATTTATCTCATTTAATTTATTACGTATTAATACACATATTCTCTCACTCACTCTCTCTCTCTCTCTCTCTCTCTCTCTCTCTCTCTCTCTCTCTGCCTCACGCACTGAAAATTTGATAGTAATTGATATAGAGCATAATATATATTACAATTATTTTTCATTAATATTTTCATTGCAATAATATACATATATTTCATTTAAATAATTGTGAGTCGGTAGTATAATAATACAATGGACACATATGGTACAATGCTTTTTTTCTTAAATATTAATATCTAATAAAATATAGTATGTCTAATATAATATATCAACAATTATAAATATATTCGTTGTTTTATTTCGGTTTATTATTTATTTAAACAATTAAATCTGTAATATACATGTACACCTACCTATATGTATATATTAAATTACTTATTTTCTTGGAGTCTAAATATCTTTCAAACAACTATAAAATTGTATTTAAATTATAAATAACAATTTAGAATAAGTTTTCAAGTATTAAAATAATAATGTGAACGTTAAGAAATTTATTAATTACACAAATTAAATATTAATCTTCTTTCTGTAAATACAAATAAATAAATAAATATATATATATATATCCATGTTTATATATTTTTTTAAAATAAGAGTATTTAATTGATTTATACAATTGAACTAATTGTTTTGTCAAATAACAATTTATTTGGCAATTATAAATCAAACATTCATCTAAAATATGATACAAATGCAATTTGAACATAAAGTAATTTTTTAAAATATAAGTTTAAAATTTGGACAATTAACTAGGCACGTTGTATATGCAAATCAATATATCATACTTATAATCTTATATAATAATATTCGTTGGCTATCGTTTATCGAATTTAGTCAAGTAACTTTCATTCGTATCTTCAATTATCAGAAAATATTTACTTTCCTGGTAATATTTCTATTTTTTATTTTCATTCTTTCACAATACATCGATTTACGTTTTCGTTACTATTTTTGATTATTTATATTTATTATTTTAAAACAAATAAATAAGAATACTTTATGATAGAATTGAAGTAATAATCATTGGAAAAATATATTATATAAAATAAAAATGATAAACATAGTGTTTAAAAAATATTGATTCGTATTTATAGTATTTTATCATTTTAATTTCGTATTATATGCAATTTCATATTTGCTTTAAAGTACTAAAAATATTTAGACTTTCATATAATTTTATAAATTATCATAATTTGACAAATATTAAAGTATTAAACATAAATTTAGAATTATATTTTTCATATTGTTTTATTATAATTCTTTAGACTTATAGTTTAAACTATTTTTAAATTGAGTACGGTATATTTTGTCTTAAAATTAATTTCTATGGATGCTGTATGTGAAATGAAATAGTTTTTTTCACTTGTACCGTAATTATGACCTAAAATAAAAATTCTATTAAGTCAATTATATTTATAGATAAAAAAATAAAATCAGAGCCTCTATTACAGCTAAACAGATTATGCATAATTCTCTATGCTTGCACTTGCCAATCCTAAAAAAGGAAAATAAATATGAAGGATAAGTATCGAGCGTTCACTTGACTCACAAATACTAATATTTACCTCGGTTTACTTTCAATAGTTTTTTGGTTCTTTTTTTTTTTTGTTCTTTTCACAATCTCCGACATAAATGTTAAAAATATAAAATTGGAAATTAGCGGACCAAATTTTATTTCGATTTGCAAAAATTATTTAAATCGATCTTTATTCGAATTAGCGTTATGATGATGATAAGTTGGTAGTAATTATTTCTGTGTGTTGTTTGAATATGAATATGACTTGAGAAGGACAGTGGATTTACCGAGGATTTTTATATTGTAAGCTCAGTGGGACTTCGAGTGTTATTTCCGCTGCAACTATTCGGATTACTAATATATCCGAGGCATGTTATTATTAACTTTCATAAAAATTATTCAATAAGCATTTAATGTTAGGATGTTATTCGTATTTATTGAAATTTAGTTGTCTGAGAATAAAGTGCATTTTTAGGATTGAATTTAATTTCCTCTTGAAATTTAATGACTCCCGTATGTTGATAATTATTTTATTAAATTAGCTTTACCAATTCGTTTGCTTAAGAAAACATGATTCCTTTAAGAACTAATTGCATAGTTATTACATATAAACAGTACATAGAATAGTACATAGTTATTACATATAAAATATTGTTTTGAGAATATTCAAACTTAAATTAATAGTTATTAATATGAATAAATTATTTTCAGTAAATAAATCTAACGAATTAAATTGATTTTTAGTATGTTTTTTTATTATTTGTTACTTCACCTAGGTTTCACAAATACACACACACACACACACACACACACACACACACATATATATTTATAATGTGTAACAATTTTAAATTTTTGAAAAATAGTTGGACATATTGAATATTCGTTCTTTATTAATCTTAAATATGAAAGTGATTGAATAATTATTAAATCAATATTCATCATCGTTTTAAATTATAAATGTATTCATATCAATTAGAATCTAATTATAATTTAACTGGAATAAGTGATTGATATAATCTAATGAAAAACATTAACCAAAATTACAAGATAAATCAATTATAAAAAATATTGTATTTCTTCAAAATAATAAATAATTTAGAAAAATATTTTGTTTCAACATAGTGTTTATTTAAAAAATGTTTTATGTTTTATTTTTACAATATAATTAATCGTAATTAATATCTGACAATTATATATCGAGTATACACTGTATACATATTATATTTGATATTAAGAACTTAAAATGATGTATATACTAATAAAACTTTAATTTAAATTTCATTCAACTAGGAAATCTGCGAGACGAGAAAAATTTGAAAGTAATAATGTACTTGGTATGGTATATCAGTGTAGAATTTATTTGATGGAAAGAAGTTTTAGGTTATATACTTCCTAAGACTATTAAGAAAATTTACTAAGTTTAATTGTAAGCTTTAATCTTTTTAAGTCATTAAAATTACTTAATTCAAAGCATTTTATTAACATTTTTATTTAAATTAAAGTAAATTGTTTTGTACAATTTTAAAATGAAAATTAATTTTATAAAAAAAATAGAGAACTCAATATTATTTTTATGTTATAAAAGTATGTTGTTTTTTCATTGAAAAGGGATCAAAGAGACTTATGAAATATTATACTAGTATATGAAAAAAATGAATCACACTACAATAATCTTTATAATTAAGAAGAAAAAAATCAATAGTTGTCATATAAACAAAAATACATCGTGATTTTGTTGTTGGATAGTGAATTCATATGCAGTGTTAACTGGCTTGGTAATTTATTGCTTTGAACATTGTTCATGTCTTGAATGCTTGTAAATCAATATTTGATAGTTACCCTTGAAATTATAAATATTATATATATATATATGCAAATATTATTTGAAATAGCGAAAATAGTAAACATACAGATGGTTGTTTCACGTAGTCGAAAATGAATGTTAAATTCATTTTTACAATGAAGACATAAAGTACATCTACAAAGTGCTTCTAAATTAATTAAATTTCAATTAATACTTTAACTATATGTACTTACATACAAAATAATCTTTCGAATATTCTGATATTTGTTATGAAGGTCGATAAAAGAAATTTATGTAGGAAACATTGAAGTCGCATTCATGAATGTCGATATCATCAACTAATATCGGATGCTATTACAGAATATTGTTATTAGGTTTATTTCGCACCTTTGACCTCACGTAGAGAATGTTTATAAAAAAGAATAGATTTTTGGAATTAATCGAACAATCGTAAAGAAATATACTTAACCATTTAACAAGGCTTGGTACCCTGGATCTACCACTGCTAACGCCAGTGAAAAATGTGTTTTATGATAACGTTGTTAGGATGGTAAAGAGATCCAGCATCTGCTCGGATTGACGTGGATGAAACTTTACTTAAATGAATGACGAGATGATGTTGGGAGCCAAGGGTTTCATCGACTGCTGCCCTCTACAGGTTGATGCATGATAACACACAACACCCCGACAAAATTAAGGGAGAAGGGGCGAATGGCGATGCTCCTGTAAATTTTAGTTATCCTACTAGGAGAAGAGTACGCCAATACTTGGCCTGTCGTACATAATACGACTTGATGTATGGCTCCCTAGGCACGAGCCCGTCCGATCTGCTCTATCTATCTTTCTCACTATGTACGTTCACTTGTTCTCAAACGCGCTCCCGTTTCTGCTTCGGATGCATCGCTTCTATCTATCTGTTTGTTATTGATGGAGGACTCTGTCAAAAGGGAGACTGTCAATGCGGGAGAACAACTGTAAGGGAAGGAACGTGGTATGTTTATTAAGCAAAAGGTCACGATTCAATTCCGGCGAAGAAAAATTCTACTAAAAATTATTAATTTTATAAATTTCGTTCAACAAATGTTATGCACTTATATTTCGTAAAAACAACATGCACATTACCTTATAAAAATTAATTTGAGTTATCTGCTAAAGTAAAAACTAGTTAAAATGTCATTTATGTTAATAACATAAATTTTTTTTTAATAATAACAACAACATCAGTATCAACAACAGCAACAACAGTAATGATAAAAACTACTATCTGTCTATTGTTTAAATATCAAAATATATTTTATTATATAAAATATAATAAGTTTTTGAAAAAATTAATTAATGTAGAAATAAAGCATAATTTATAATAAATCTCAGCTTTAAGAATAAGTCACCAATCAGTATTTTTTATTATGCATGTAATATTTAATTGTAAAATCCTTTGTATATATATGATGAATTATTTTTACTACTTCAATTTTTTAAAACAAAGAATTTCTGGTGTACTATCTTTTAAACAAATAATATATACTTTAATTAAATATTTAAATTTTCTTTATTGATCTATTGTTTTATTAATTTTTATTAATTATAAATTTTATAATTTTTTTTCTAGCTATTTATAGTATATATTCATAACTTTTTTCATATAATAATCTAATACTTATTTATTAGTAAAAGCTATTAATTTCAATTCATTATTTCTAAACATTTTTCAAAATATTAATACTAAAATACAGTTTTATATCATAGAGCTTTCAAGACTCTTATTTTGCTATCTACGGTAACATATGAATACTGCAATGTAAATACCATCGGATTCGTACCATTCATTACACTTATCCTTCACAATATTTACATACATTGTTAAATGAATGTTGTAACGATAACACGTCGTATTGTTATAGTGGTTTTATACTGTTCTACTGTAATTGTACATCAATAAATATAAAAATTAAATATACAAGTTAAAAGATATATTGATGTTTACTCCATAGCAATATATACACTTTATTATAATAACATATAAAAATAAATTGTGAAAAATGAATATAAATACAGTGCTGCAAGAATTTTATTGTTATGTTATAAAAAAAAAGAAGAGAAAAAAATCATAAACTGTTGTGATAGAGGATAAATAAAACTGATAAAGAGAATAGAAACAAGATTCTATGCGCCCTTACGGAAATAGCGAGTAAGGTTCCACTTATTCATTTAGAAATTCTTACAATGACCTGAAAGGCAATTTACTCTTGTTGAGCTTGCCTATCTACATATACGTCGAGCCAGCAATAGAGCAGAGAAAAATCAATATGTGATGCATATGTGAAAGTGCGAGAGTGAAATATTCTTTCATAAATTTCGGTGCTTTCTACTTATGTCGATGCAAACATTGAAGAGAGCAGAATATTATTATGATCATATGTTCCATTTGCGTGATACGTCAGGGATATATCGTAATCTTGAAGGTCTGTTTTATTATCAAGAGGATCATTATTAAAAAATAACATGTATATGTTTGCGTCGTATTTATTTAAATGCATTGCGAACTTTACAATAAAGTTTTCATATAAATCAAATAGTAAATGACAATCTGATATTTTTCGTAGGAAGAAAATAATGCTTTAATATCCATTTATATAAAACATGGCAGTAACGTGTATTTAAAATTATTTTTTATAAAGTAGCGATCGTACATTATTAAAATTATTTATTTGAAAAATACTGCCACTCATCTATATGTATTAAATTTTCAATACAAATAACATAATAAAATATTTTGATATCCAAAGAATCTTTAATATCAAATGCAATCAATATTTGATTTTCAATATTAACAAACAAATAAAATGTAAATATTATAATAAAGTTAAGTCTGATCGTTAATTAAAATAACTATTATCGTATAGTACTCTATACGTTATAAACTCTATTTATTAGTAATATAACAAATTCTTTAAGCATGAAATTGAAATATAATCTCTTATTAAACAATGTAAAATATTGATAATGCATATTTAATTAATTATTATTATTAGACAATTATTATCATAAAATACTTTTATTTCTTAATAGTTAAGCAATTCTAAATCTTATCCTTATATAAATTAATCGAATAGTATTACCAATGAATCATTAAATTTAATTAACATCGGATAACACTGTAGATATTTAATTTTTCCAATTTTGTTATAATAAAGTGCGGAAATATTTCATTTAACTTTATCGCTTATCTTAAGATCTAAATTAATTACTAAAAATCGCTTTGTTAAAGATATTTTATTTAAGCCAACATTCATTTTAATGAATATCACTCACTGAAACTCAACTGCCGCGAAATACATGCTTTTAGTAATTATTTCAAATTAAAAATTTGCCATTGTCAATAGATTGCCAGCTCTTATACGCCAATTAAGTTCTAATAGTGGAATAATCTAAAATTGTTTATACTTTTACCTTATCCATGCGATCCAATTATAAAAGATTGTTTTGCGATACATGGACTCCCTTATAGCGAGTGCCGAAGGACATAATGTCATGATGTCTTGTTAATGTAGTTTTCCATCAGCCCTCTCATCATTTTATTCTCTGGTCTTTTGGTCCCAGAGCTATCTTCTTTATCAATGGAATGCGCACCTCCAATGACAGCCTTTGGGCATTCGAGCTTAACAATGAGTATATAAATGCCGAAGCTCAAATACGTGAAGCATCTATGTCGAAAATGAATCTACATTCATTCCTGGTCCAAGTGAATTTAAAATATGAATTCGAACATTCAAATGTTTAATGAGCACAGTTTCAAAAACATCGAAATACTTTACCGAAATTTTAGGATTTAACGTTTGATTTAGTACGCGCTATACTTGAACAATATATTGGACAATGGATCATCGAACTTTATGGTACAACAATTTTGTTGTTTGTATTTCGAATACTTAAAAGACAACGTAAATTAAAAAATAAATTTCGCTACCTAGATAGCCAATCTCGAACTGTGATTTATTATATGATCTCCGTATTCAAATTATATATTTTTCATTTTCATACCTGATACGTTTTTTTTCGTTTACAATGTGCTTGTATCTTGTAGATTATGTTAATAATAATTTAAATAGACGAGTTGAATAATCATAAAATATTGTCTGCTATAAATAACTCGTGCTTATCTCAATTTTTGCTAGTTGAAGGGAATGTCCCGGGCTGTGGAGTCGCGCTCACCCAAATCTAAGCATTATTATACATTTAGGTGGGTAGTTTTGAAAAATTCGAATCTTATTCTTGGAAAATAATCCTACTGCTTAGAAAATAATTTGAATAAAATTTCTTTATCTTTTTCCCTTTTAATCGAATAATAAACTTTGTAGATATTTCCTCAGTAATTTCATAATTTTTATATTTTTTAAATCACGCTATTCAATATATTTTATATTTATAAGAATATGCAAAATTATTATAATTGAAATTATATGAAATAAAGCGAAATGTTGTTTTATTGCTGAACGAATTTAATGGTGCAAAAGGTATTTATTAATAATCGGTAAGTTTCTGATAATATAATTCCTAATTTTGCCAAGCTTCGTTAGGCTATAGCTGAGAACTCTGTTAAGAGCCATTGACCAAGTTTATATTAAATTGGCCTACTTTTAAATACGAAATAGTTGGATGAGCCCATCGGACGTCAAGAGGCAGCCTTAAAAACAGTCGATAAGCGTGACTCAATATATTAGGCGAATCGATGCGAAATAAGCGACTGAATCTTATCGGTAATTGTTCGACACCCATCGGGGTCAGCTGTAATGGGGCCCATTCGATAAAGACAGGAAGTACCACCCTGTTAAGAGTTATGGCCCCTTTTCACGGGCGCGACTCCATTTCCCAAGAGTTCCCCATAGAGTGATCACGGCTGAGTCTCGGCGTATGCCTCGCCAACCCACATTCAGAGAGTTACGAGAGAATCCCTCGGTCCCGGGCAAGATCGAGAGAACCGATACTAATCGAATAGACAGCTCGTTTCTCGCCGAGGCACATTGAGAAGTGAATTTTTTCTTGAAGTTAGGGAAAAAAGTTACGGATGATGTTTTTTTGCGCTTTTTTTTACACAAGGTTCTTTGCCATCAACTTTTTTGTCACTTTTTCTTAATAGTAAAGTCGAGATGACTAAGTAATTGACGAGTTTTCCGAATTAGAAAGAGAGGAGAGAAGGTGAGATAAAGTCCGTGTGCGTATATAGCAGTGAAATTACGAATATTTTTCTTCTTTTTATTCTTAAGTTGTCCAATACTTGTATTTGCGATAAAAGTATTAGGCTAAGCTTCAAATATCAAGGATAAACGTATTTCTCAAAGAAGATACTATTAAACAAATTAGTTTCAAAACTTTCAGTAAATATATTTCAATGATACTATAGTTATTTTCAAATTATATTTTTAATGAAGAAAACAAAGTATAATATACAGTCGTTCAATCTTGGATTATAGGAGCATGAAAGTGCCTATCCACTGTCAGACTATAATGTCAATAGTACTAAATACACGTCTGTACTGATATACATGTTCATGCATATATATATTCATAGTATAAGCGTTAGTCTAAAATGTGTCTGTTTCTACGAATATGAACAGTTCTAATTCCATGATTATTCAATAATAAATACAGTTGTACCGATGTTTTATAAATATATAGACAATAAATTCTCGCCCATATTATGAAATGAACGTAAGTGTAAATGTCGACAATGAGAGGGAATTCTTGTATTAATATAATCGTTGAAAGAAAGTAAAAACTATGAGTTTTATTTGATATTATTAGTATTTGATATTTGATTGAAATTTGATATTGTTAGTACTTTATCATATTAATGAAAGAGATGAAGAAATACATATTCGTGAAAATACAAGAAAAAAAACACATCATAATAAAAAATCAAGTAAATAAGAAAATTAAAATAAAATATAACAAAACAAGAAATTGTTATTATGACTAATATACGTAAGCAATTTATTCAATGTCAAAATAATAATATTACAAATATATTTGATTTTCCAAAATAAAATATATTCCAAAATAAAAATATATACAATTTTTATAAATTTATAGAATAATAAAAGTTGAAGATAAATATGTTGAAGATCCGTTAGACTCTAATAAATAAATACTTTATAATAATTTAAGAGAAATAATTTAAATATAAGAATATGAAATAAGCGTTTGCTCTATTATTAAGTAATATTAAGGTCCCTTACTGAATTTGCACAACTCTTTTTTAAAATTATTTTAATTAAAATATATAAAATTATTATATCTCAATTATAATGAGTATTATAACTAATTCACAATATAAATATAAAATTACTCAAATATTAAACAATTAATTATTAATGATAAGTTAATATATTCTTCATAATATTTTACGTTTACAAAATTCACAAAATTCTTCATTTGTTCTACTAAGTTACCCATACTAAATCAACTAAATTTATATACATTTAATTTATCAAATTATTATTGTAAATTTATAATTAGTATATTTATCGTAGTTTATGCTTACGTATAATTATTACAGGTATATATAATCGAAAATAGAATTGATATTTATATAACTGGCTATGCTAATGCATGCTTATACGACTGAATTGTTCTTTATTTTCTTGTATAAACTCAATAATGTATTTTAGTATTAAATTGAATAAAAGAGGTGATAGTACATTGTATTGTTTTGAAATTCATAAATTGATAAATGCTCATAAATTACTCTAATAAATTACTATCTATTTTGCTGTTATTAGATTAATAGATATTTATGTTAATGAAATTGACTAATCGAGCTTTGAAAATCCTAAATTAAAATGTCATAAAATTCTGAAGAAAAAAAGATTGAAATTCAATTTTTATTTATTATTAATTTTATTATTGTCTTCATAGAAATAATTGATTATACACATTACTCAATCAATTTATTGTCAAATCTTAGATTAAAATCAAATTAATATTTCCCTATATTCGCATGTTATTTCGATTCTTCATCGAATCAGTATAACATAAACAAGGATTGACACAATTTGTATCTTCTTATGCTGCGATGTGCCATTGAAAAATAAAGTTGGACTATTTTAGCAGCATTTAAATCAGAAGAATATATATATATATATATATATATATATATATATATATATATATATATATATATATATATATAGAGAGAGAGAGAGAGAGAGAGAGAGAAGCAATTCGACTTGTTCAAGCGGTACTTTCAGAGCGCTTTTCATCGATCAAGTTTTCTCGATTAACTCTTCTTTTTCAAGACAACGTAGACGGAGAGTGTTTGCTGTTGCGAAGGGGACAAATTAAAAATCCAATTTTCCGTTCGCAGCCATCGGAGATGGGCTGCGAATCGCCTAATGGTTGTTCGTTGCTGTAATTCGAGACGCTGCCGCCACCACCAACATTATCCCTGCCTAAAGAGAGCAATTTATTGGGAAAACTACTTTCTTCGTACAAGTGAGAAAGAAAGCGAGAGAAAAGCTTCCAATCGTCTTACGGTATTACAGTCATTTTCAGCATATCCTTTTCGTAATAGAAACATTATGTATTTGACTTGGACCATTTCTAGTTTCAATTGTGAAAAGCTCAATACATAAAGTATTAGATTGAAGCTTATTTTTTAATACTGATTATTCAGTTCGTATTTACCATATAAATACTGTGCGCGAAAATGATGTCGAGTATTAATTTTAGTTTCCTATTAAGTAGTAAAAATCTATAACGGTGCTTCTTAATTTTTTATTTTTATTAAACGTGGGATATATCGAGTATGAGTAAAGGAATGCCCTCTTCATATAATTAATGTATTATTAAATAATTTTATGAAGGAAAAAACTAGATAATTTTAATTCTATTGAAGCTTTTACATTTGATTGTAATTAATTATAAGTTATAAATATTATATGTATATTGTAAATATAAGTTATAATATATTATGAGTTATTATGATGTAATATACTAAAATTATATGACTTCTCATACGTTATAATTGGAAAACATTCTTATTAAATCACTCGAGATAGTTAAATGATATAGTAAACAAAATTATTGTGACACATTTATTTATGCATATATATATATATGTGTGTATAAAGAAACGTTTAATAATAAGTCAAGTTTCATAGTATTTGTTATTACGCTACTGTTCTCAAAATTAAATGTTTTATTGATTTTTCCTTATTTATGTTTTATTCGAGATAGCTATCACATATACGTATGCACACAGTTAAAACATATACGACATTCATTCATATAGACGCTTTATGTATGTATATCGCCAAGGAAGGAAAATTGAACGCGATACACAAGGGTGAGTACATGGATGCTTCTTTTAATCGAAAAAGTCGCACGAATTGTAGAGAAATGAATAAAAAGTGAAACTCGCACCCGTAGGAAGAGAACAAAAGGCGTGGAAAACGAAAAAAGACGATAGGGAAGAGATGACGTGAAAGAACAAAGACGTAACAGCAAAAGGATGAATCTCGTGTGATGTACGGCTCCGTCAGATATTTTTATCGTGGTCTATAAAAATTCTTCGCTTAATAGCTCGCGCCGGCTGGAAAAGAAGCGTATAAAGAGAAAGAGGATAACGAAGGTTTAAGAAAGTCCCTCTTCTCCTCCTACCCGTATTCTAGTCGACGGAGGATGGCGATGGCCCAAACCTGCAAATCCAATAAACCCGAAGCCGATTAAATTTATGAAGTGAAAAAAGTTTGAAAAATCTCGAGTTGCCGATGCGGGAAAACCTGATGCACTCATTTCTCTCTCTCTCTCTCTCTCTCTCTCTCTCTCTCTCTCCCTCTTTCTCTGCCTATATCTTTTTTATACATACGAGCAACTTCTTCTTTTTCTTCTACTTCTATTCTGTATTATAAGAAGAATTTTGCTATTTTGCCTCTCTGTAGCGGTTGGTGGTACAAAAATAATATTTCGTCGACGCGTCGAACAGGCGAATGACAACGACTAGCGAAAAGCTATGTAATATCTTGAAAAACAATTTGGGGTGTCGTGAAATTTTTGGTTATGATGATACTTAACGTACCTTTCTTTTTCTTTTATATTGCGTTTCAGTGGTTAATGTGTTACGTGCGTGAGGGTTTTCTTCTTTCTTTTTTGCGGGGTATAAATCGAGCGTAAAATTTAAAAGTCACGGTCTATTTAATGCGCCTTTATTACTTAGAGTGTGTCGGACCCGAATTTTTGTTCATAGAATGAAAGGAGTAAGGCTATTTAGTGATATATGGAAAAATTGGCATTTTGCCATTACATATCGTGCATCGAATAAAATAAGTATTCATTGGCTCGAAATACTATTAGCTTTTCATGCCACGTAGTATTGTTTAAGTAGTGATTTTTTCAAATGGAAAGTACAGTAGCTACTCTAAAATTAAATTGTAAAAATTATTTTACCTTAAATAGATTTTATAAAACGATTCTATCGATTAATGCCAATACAATTATCATTATGGGCATTGCGTACATCCTTCTATTACGATAATTCATTGCCAAACATCCATTAGGGATCCATAGGGATCACGAAAGTTTAATTGGTAAATTAAGATGTTAGACTATAGGATCTCTTCATCGTGTATAAGCAATTTTATACACTGAAGAGAGAATCGTTTTTATTTCAAGCAATCGCCAAAATAAGCTTACACAAGATTATATTGCCTTAAATTGTGTATTCTGTGATTAAAATAACATATGAATAAAATATCGAGTAAATTAAGTAAATAAAATAATTAATGGGAAATTAAAGATGCACATTATTCAAAAAAGTCTTTAGAGTATACTTTAGAATTTTTTCTCAATATTTCAATTAATTTACTTATAATAAAAAATAATTTAATTATTTTTGTAAGTTATTCATAAGTTTTTTATTTAAAAATTTCATGAATAATCAGCATTACAACTAGAGTATCTTTTATTCCCTGTACTATAAAAATAACATCCATTCGTTGATTACTCCACTGTATTTTAATAAAATTTCGTGTTCGAAATCACGAAAGCGAAAAAGAGAAGATGAGCCATGAGAAGAGAGGGGCACGCGCTCGAGTGATTCGCTCGCAATTTCAATCGTAGTCTTAATTAGCGTATTCAATTTAGCGGAGAGCGTAACCCCTCCTCCCCTCGCCCACTCGCCCCTCGCCGAGCTGCCTCTAGAGTTTTTGCCGGCAAGTCTCGAACACCATTGGAAGATCGAGTTACAGACAATTATATACCCGGTAACTGAATTGTTTGACTCTGGTAAACGAAATTAGAGGCCACCTCTAAATCGCAAGGCCGAGGCTGAGGGCACGCGCAGTACGCATTCATGTTTATCTTGTATCTGCCGATCTTCTCTTGCTCCATCAGGCCGTCGTTTATCTCGCTTTTTCCTTTTCGCTTCCTCGATCCTACTCATCTGTGATCGTATATTGTTCAGCTCTTTGCGTGCTTTAACCCAATTCAAGCATGTGCACTTCGTTATTTCCATAAATGTTTTAAAAAATTCAAAAGTGACAAAACAAAGAGAGAATATTTTTATGGATTTCACACAAATTGGTTTCTTTGTAGGTACATTCAAATTAAATCAACTAAATAGCTATTTAGGATTTTTAAAAACTTTTAATTTGTTCAGAAATTTAATATCACGTATTTGTTTCTCGTATAATGTTTCACGCTACCATAATAATCAATTATACTATTAGGTAAACAGACTGTATATGGTAAGTGAAATATATCATTGAAGAAGCTATTATTTCAGTTAAAATCAATTTTTTTCAATGTACGAACGTTTCCTCTCAATGTGTTTATGCTATAATGTATTTTCTACATATCAGCTGATACAAAGAATGAACAAATGTTCCGTTTACTAAAATAATAAGTAAAAAAATTATACATAATGTTGCACTTCAGAAGTTGAATTCTTTTTTTTTTTACTAAGAAATTCATAACAAAATAATTTTATTATTTATGAAAGCAGCAGAATATATTTAAATTATTACATACTTATTATTATGAAATTAATATCTATCGGCACAACGAGTATCGTGCATTATTTTTTCGAAACAATAGAATATCAGTATTATATAATTAATGTAGAATAACACAACCTGTTATAATATTTCTTTTAATAGAGTGGGTTAAAAGTTCCGTGTAAATTAATGAAAATTGATATACAATTAGTATATTGAACATTGATTTAATTCAAAAAAATTCTGACTAGCTCAAATAATTTTTGATAATACTTCATATTTATAGTGATTTTAACTTAATTTTTATGGTAAACGTATGACTTTTATGAGTAAATTTAATTAACTGAATTATTTTCGTTTAATTATATAATAAAACAACCTGTTTGAAAAGTAATTAATTTATAAATAAATTTATTTATAAGTAAAATCAACTTTTTTTTTTAATAAGTAAAGTTCTAATTATAAAATGTGAAATACAATTATACTACATTCAAGTGAATTTCACTATTACGTTAAATAATTTTATATTAATGTATTCTATGAAATTATATTTTTATATATCAATTTATTATGTTCCATATATAAAAATAGAATATTCGTATAGGTATATTGTACATTATAAGTATATATAAGCGAATTGTACTTTTTTAAATTGCAAAAAAAGTATAAATATTAACTGGGATTAGACAAATCAATGGATAACATATTGTCGAAGATTTTTGTCGTTATCATTATTATTAATGAATTTATTTTATAAAAGGCTATGATCTTCGTAAAATTATGAAAAAATTTAGAAATTAAAATCGCAGCAATTGTTATATAAGCATAATGCATTAGTCATAATTCGAATGTTTTTAATATTCAGAAAACATGATGCGAGATTATGCACTTAATAATAAATAGGGCAAATAATTATTTCACGCAAATTAAAAAATTGAAAAATTGATTCAAAATATTCTAGAAATTTATGATTTACATTAATAAAAAATAAACATTTTATATAAGCTACTTTAAGAATTTATAAATTATTGTAAATAATTGTTAAAATTTATTCATAATTAAGTAACTAATATTTCTATTGCCAAGTATTTTTATTGTCTATAATTATTTCTTTTTTAAAATTTTTTATAATGGTTTGTATCGATTCATTGATTCGAATTTTTTTTATATATTTTCATATTTGAAACAAAGTGAATTTTCATTATATAAAACTTTAGTTATAAATTTTATTTCAACATTTTATTATAACCAAATATACAACAAGAACATCATTTTACACACTGTATAGAATTTTTCATCCATTCTAAGCATATTGTTCATCTGGTTTTTAAGTCTTCGAAGAAAATAATTACTTGAACGAGCATTATCAAGTCATCAAATTCTATTGAAAAATAAATATATGTATATTGTATAAAAACAACACGCGATAAAAGTATAGGAAAAAAAAATAACAAAGGCAATAATTCAAAGAAAATTATTGTTTCGTGTCACGCAGGTAGTCGAAAATTAGTATACTGCATGCTTAGATGAAATTCCTGTCAGTAAGAAAATTGTTCTACCCACTTAGCCAAAAATTGATTTGACCATTAGAATAAATTGTAATACCTATGGACAATAATGAATTAAAGTTCATCACAAATAATTTCTAAAATAAACTGAAACAAATGATTATTATTCATCTCTTCAGTTATTTATATTTACTATTTACAATATTAATATTACTTATTATATATGCATATATATGAAGGAAAGATTTTAATTTTATAAAAGAGATTAGTTTTTGAGATAAAAGCGACTGTTAATAAAGCCTTTTTATTAATTATATATATATATATATATATATATATATATATATTTTTTTTTTTTTTGTTTTAACGAACTTAATATAATTTTCTCTTAATAATGTCTCAAGCGTAAGTTTACAAAAGCATCTAAATGTAAATGGTAATAAAACAAATTTGTCACATAATAACTTGACTAGAAATGGAATAGCCGCGGGCGTCAGCCGTTGCTTGTATATGTTAATTATAAAAATGTATAAAAACCCTAAAAATTAATGGAAAACCCAAATAAAATATTTGGCTCACGTAGTTACATAATATGCATGCAATATCACTGCGAACAACATTAGAACCGCATTAAAAGTTTTCCATTTATCGTAATACGAGGCGCAAGGCTATAACGTCTAACGTAGAAAAGCCTGAAAATTATGAGAAGGGTACCGGGATACTGACACGTGCTGCACTAAACTGACACTAGCGCACGGCCCTCGGTTTTCCATTTCCTAGCGTAGTCGTGGAGATTCTCTTCGTAATCCAGCGATACATTGGTAAATGCCGATTGAACGGGACGACGCGGCGCTTCGTTAATGCGACGGTCATATCGCCAACGACTTGGAAGAAACGGCGCGAGGCTCGTTTTGCGAGGGAGCCCGCAATATCGAACATTCTAGTTTAAACCTCTTTCGATTTCTTATTGGCCTCTTAAGACGCGTTCGCTTTGTTTTTCGTTTACGGTAACGACCAAATGATGCTTACTACGTCTGATGGATTTGTAAAATCCTGGGTAATGGAAACCTTCTCTGACCGTTGTATTTCCTTTTATTTTCTCCATTATTTTATGCGAGTCATCTGCTATTTAGGACATATGAAATAGCAGTGCTCTGTAAGTTATTTTTTATTGAATGTAAATTTGTTTTTTTTTACGGCTAGATTCTCTTGCTGGGTTATATTCTTATTTAAATAAATCGCTAAAATTTTTCATGCGTTTAAGAAATTGGCTTTCTTCCACCATGACTAAATGCCGAATAATTTATTTACCCTTGTAATTTTTCGATGCCTTCAATCTTTGTCAAAATAGTTCCGATTGTAAATATATTTAATTATTATTACAATTAATACTTTGAAATATAATTAAACACGTTTTGAAATATTTACAAAAAACTTTTTACACAATTTTTAATGCAATAATTGTAAAACATGTTACAGAGCAAATATATCGAATAAACCGACTAGCTTAGCATTTATTGCATTATAGTTATAATTTATTGAATTAAATTAAATTAAATTGATTTAATTCAACTAAATGATCATGATTACTTGCTTTGATGGCGTTTGACGAGACAAAGGTATAATAATTAAAAGGTTTCAAATCATAATTCACAAATGTAATCCTTGTATGTACAAAATTAATATAAAGATACCGATCATAACAGAAGATATATGTGATTAGTGACTGTCACTAAATAGGAATAAATTTGTTATTTTTAAAAGGTCTTATATTTCGTTAACGTCTTAATATAGCGCGTACATGTAGAATATGCTTGGTACGATGAAATATATAAGTACACATATGCATAATCAGTTTATCTATATGACCATACAACGATAGAACAGATAATGATACTTGTGACACGTATTTTATAGAAATGCAGAGAATGCCCATTCGTACCCAACAATATTCGTACCCAATAATATATAATAGTTATTGAATTACGATTGCATTAAAGAAATGCGTATACGAAATACGTCCAGATAATACTATAAGAAATGTACGTTTATCACGATAAATATGTCATGCACATATTTTCCGTTAACAAGCGCCGAATGCTTGAGAATGAATTAGCGAGTATCGCGATTTTATCATTTCAGCTTGACGACAGAGCGAACCATAAAGATTCTCTCAAAATTGCTTGACATATTATTCAATGATTATAGAGGAAGATTTTTCTAATATCAAGATTACAATATATAATATTTGAAATCTAACATATGATAAATTATATATTCAACGTCATATTATATGAATATAAAATTGGTAGTTGTCGGCTTTTTTGCAATTATATCATTTCGTGAGGTAATATAATTTTCCTTCGCAATATATATATTCTTTTATAAAATTACTTTTGGAAGAAAGAGTAGTTACAATATTTTTTCATGTGCGAGTAATAAGATAGATATAATATTATAATTTGCCTTTGGCTAGAATATATATTTTATTGTATGTAAAAAGATTAAGTGTATTTATCATTATAAGAAAGTGAAAAAAATTAGAATTTATTTAAAGAAAAATTACATTATTATATTAAGTAAATTTTGAAATATCATTAATAACAAAAATTTCGAGAAGCTTATGTACCATCAAAATCAAAAGACTGCTAGATAAATAAAAATAAATAAATAAATAATAAAAATAAATAAATAAATAATAAAAATAAATAAATAAATAAAAATAAATAAATCCTATAAACATAAATAAATAAATGCACATAAATATAAAACATATTTAGATTTTCATAATGTTTACGATTCATAATAATAAATAAATTTTATGAAAAATGCATTTGCCAATAAATGAAATAGACGTTGAATAGTAATAAATAATAGATTTTAAGAAACTTACAAAATAAAAATGAGTAGAAAATATATATCTAACGTCCACCAGAATATCAGACTCTCAGTCTTTATTCGCTCTTTGTTCAAACCTGATTACACTCCAGATAAGTACGAGCGAAAAGATGTAAAAAATATCACTGAACTCAAGCGACATAATAAATTTATAGAAGATTGACAAATTCGACAGAACTAAAGTACTTTTGATATGTAATCGACAGTAGATATGGAAAATAGAAATACCGTTCTGACCAAAATCTTACAACGTTAACGTACTCGAATAATATGTTAATCTTTCACAAACATGATATCTATTTATGCATTATGCACATATAATTTATTAAATTAAATTAGGTAATTGTATAACGATTATTTGTTTAATTTCATTAAATAGTATACTATTGAATTTTTCAATAGAGTAATTATAATTTTAATACACTATGTTAATGTATATTTTAATGAGCACTTAGTGAAGCCTTAATACACGTGAATAATAGATATTATTTCGCGTAAAGCTATTAGTTACAGAATTGAAAACATGTGTTTAAAATGTAATGGTAAAGAAAAATATCTGCATAACGTTGTTGTATCGCTAAAAGTAATTTTTAACTGTCATTATTTAATTCTTTTTTAGTAATAAGTTTGCATTTTCTATGACTATCGAAGTCCTTGTAATATTTTGGGAGTTTTAATTAAAATATACGCTGTTCAGCTAAATCAACAAACTACGGCTTTTTTTTAATTTGCTGAATCTTTTAATAATGGAATTATTTTTATATTATTGATAAATGAATTATCACAAGCCTAGGCATAATTAAACTTAAGAAGTGATAGAAAGTTTCCGAGTAATCTTCTTAGTCATAGAAATATAACATAAGTGAACGCGCGCTGTCTGTTAATCACAAATTTATCAATATCATATTAAATTGTCAATATTATATTCAATGTTATTAAATTAAATCAATGTTATTATTAGTTTATGAGTTTAGTTTTTGATGATGATGATGATGATAATGATAACTTTTGGAAATTAATGGGAGCAGAGAAGCTTCCAATCACAAATGTAGACAATTATTTAATAAAATCTTCGTATAATGCGAAGAGAGTTCTGCGTATCTCTATTGCGTCAATTACAAAAACAAAAGAATTTGTTGTCATTGATAATAAAAATACTAAATTATTGGATGATTCGCATAATATTAGATTATTTTTCATAAATATAAATCTGAATATTGTTGAGAAATTCTAGACGAAACTATTCGCAATCGAATAAATTACTTCGTAAATTGATAATATAAGATCGATTAATATTACTAAATAGAACATCGATAGCTAACAATAATAGTAGCACTGATGAATTATTAAAAACTTCTAAAATAAATATATCAATTTTTATTATGTAATTTGTATACTACAAGTCCCAAATAAATTTAAAAATAAAATTATAATAGGACAATGGCCTTTCAATGTATCTGTTCTATTTTCTTTATCTCAATGCATCACGTCGTATATACTTTTACAAATATCAGGCTCCTTCTTTCCCTTGACCTCGTGTCTACTCCTTTTAGCATATGCAGCAACGTCCTTTCTCAATGCACATCGATAGCGATAAGCGCCTTCTTTTGCTACCTTCCGGCGATAAACGCCGTCTAGTTATCGGTCGTGTTTGCATCAACTCGCACTACCAGCGAAACGAAAATGTCCCTAGGACTCTCTCGCGTCAATTTTATATCCTTTTTTGCACTTTCGCGTCCTTTTCCATGGCACCACTCGCATTTACGCGTGTATTTCACGTTTCATAGAGTGTTACTTTTCTGTTAGGTTCTAGCTACGATAAAAGCCTTCAATCGGAAAACAGAAAATGGGAAAAAGTGCAAGGAAGACAAACGCTTTTATTTTATGTTGCCTCACATTTTGTTGTTACAGGTCTATCTATATATATATATATATATATATATATATGATATTGAATAAAAGTTCCATTTGTCAAAGTGAAATGTTGGTTATGGTGCTTTATATTTTGAAAGAAAAGTTCGATTTTGCAAGTTTCGTTTGTGCTAACATCGTTAAATTTGTTGTGGTAAATGGAATTTTGTCTTTTAACTCGTTACAGCTTATTTCTGGAGTGCCAGTATTGTCAGATTTTTAGTGAAATATTTTTCTCGTTTTATACGTTTGAATTGTAAATGTTTTTTTTTTTTTATATTCTATAATAAGCCATGAAGATTTTATTTCAATTTTATAGAAATACAGAATATTTACAAAAATTTTGAATTTTTTAACCATTATATAAATTCAACCAAAAGAATAGATAAAACATATTCAGATGTTTTATTTTATTTTTTTTTTTTTTTTTTGATAAAAATTAATTATTATGTGAAAAGGAAATTTTGAATTCTAACAAACACTTTCGTTATTTTTTCATAACGTTAGACACTATATTAATAAGAATATATAAATAAACTTATTATCAATATTTCATAAAATGATTAAATTTACATTAATTTATAATAAACTCTGCGTAATAATATGCGTATTTGTACATCATTAATATTTATTATCGCAAATTTCATTCAATAATAAATAATTGACAATTTTATCATCCTCACATTATTTTTCGAAAATTAGTTGCTCGTTCTCCAACTTGTTAATTTGATATTACAAAATTTAATATCCACTCAATCTAATTGGTAATCAATGAAAAAGGAATTATACGAAAGTCAGGAAATTAATAATGTTTGATATTTTTCAAATTTCAATGACTATGATTTTCATTCACTTGATGTTTGATCTCTTTTGTTACTATTGATTTATGCTGACCACTGAATTAAAAATTTCTTTTTTATTGAATTATCAATTTTTAATGTAGATGAAATTATGCTTAAGATTATTTAAATCTCTTATCTCCTGAAATTATTACTATATATATAAATAAGGATGAGACACTTTGTTTTCAAAGATTTGAAAACGTATCGTGACTTTTCGTCTTTGTGCACTTGTTTGTACAATCGATCTTTCTTGTCCACAAGTTTACTCATTTTTACGATAGCTAGATAAACACAATAAAAATTGAAACAAAAAGTTTCGGTTAATAAAAATAAACTTTAACATATAAACATTTGAATAGAAATTTTTCAAAACACACCTTAACACGATAAAGCTTTCAGATCGTAACGTTTACTGGTTAAAAAATCTTACGTCAAAGCACAAAATAATAATCGTATTGAATATTCGCATAGGATAGTGATCAGAATGTAGTTATTAGTCCTTTGTAAACATTAAATCAAAGCATTTATCGGTTATAATACGTTGAGTTCATGGTATACATAAAGTAAATAGAAATGTAATTTCCCAGCTAAGTGCTACTTTAATTATCAATCGTCGATAAATTAATCAATTAATCGAATACGATTCTGTTTTATTCTAATAGATTTTTCTTTTTATGCCTATTAATGTTCCCGTTTAGAGAAACTAATTATTGATTTCCTAATGAACCACCGATAA
The DNA here is from genome assembly GCF_000503995.2 of Ceratosolen solmsi marchali. Taxonomy (NCBI): domain Eukaryota; kingdom Metazoa; phylum Arthropoda; class Insecta; order Hymenoptera; family Agaonidae; genus Ceratosolen; species Ceratosolen solmsi. Next base: position 6,348,136 of record NW_011948419.1, on the reverse strand, counting down.
TATTTGGCACAATACAAAAATACAAAAATGTAAAAATGATGAAAGATAATCGATAGTGTTCATTGAACAAAAAAAATTATTTATATACAATATATCAGCCTATGCCAGAATTAAACGACCATTCAAACATACAATTTCAAAGAATTAAAAAGACCAACCTACATTATTATCTTAATAATCTTCATAAACGATTAAAGTAAATTTTTTTTTAATACATATTATATGAAGTTTTCAAGCCATTACAAAAATAACAATTATTAATTCCTAAGGTTCGAGGTTAAGATTAATTTACTTTGATAATAATTTTTTAATGATACAATCATGTGTACAGAGTATAAAAAATTAAAAACATCGTAATTGTAATATTATTTAAAATTAGTAAGTTACAAATCACATTTGTCAAAAATATTAAATCAAAATAATATAGATATAAAAAAAATATTCTGTTCGTTTTTCGAAATTGTATTATATGAAATATATATACACAATTTTTACAAACTTGTCGGAATTAAATAATCGTTGCTGGTATTTAAATGGTTTATAAATAACTAACGGGCAAAAGAAAATTCAATGACCGGAAAAATAACATAAAACCAAAGGCAATTATTTCATTACAAAATTTAAAAATTTTTATGAATTTGTTTCATATGTGAGCTAAATGCCATAAATTATATTAATATTTATATAAAAAAATAAAATTAATAAAATTAATAAAATATACTAAAATATGCTAAAATATATAAAAATTTATAAATCATTTTTAAAGTGTTAAAATAAATGTTCAAGACTTAAAGATAATAATTAATTGTTGTAAGTGGTAAATACTTTAGTTAATAACGACCTTATTTTTAATTACACGAAAACAGTCTTAAAAATTGAAAATCGTAATACAAATTTGAAACTAAGTCAAAATAAACACATTTATTTTAACGTTTTCCTTTTTTTGTTAAATTATGAATGTTTATTGATCAGATTGTTAAATATTCTTATACCTTGTATAAAGACAACACACAAACACACAATCAAACAACATAATATAGTAAAAGAATACGTGTGTAAAATGGTATTACAATTTAAATATGATTGTCTATTATAGCGTAGAAACTATATTTAGAATATAAAGTTTTTGAAACTTTATTGTTTAATAAATAAATATAAAATTGCCGAATAATGGTAAAAACATTTATTAGATATTGGATTCATATAAAATATTATCATAGATATTTATACGATTTTAAAATTCGGAAATTAAATTTTCAATTACTAATGCAATTATGAAGAATTAATGAAGATTTAAAATCATTTATTGATAAATAAATTTTTTTATATAAATGTTATTTATTTATTATTAATTTATTATTAATTAGATTTATTTAATAGCTAATTATCAGTAATATACATTGAAATTTTCATAATAAAATTTAAACACTATAATATAAGATTTAATTTTATTTTTTAATGAATACTTATTGAATTTGTTAAATAAATGCAGTATTTTATATATTTAAAAACTCTATCTATGATTAATTTCATTTTTTTTCTATAAATTGTATTTTAGGTTTGACAAAGGGATAAAAAAATAATTATCTATATACCCTCGTATACATATAATGAAAAAGTTACGTAAATTTAAAATGATCCAATATAATAGCTCAGGCGAAAGCCTACATTTATTACTACCCTTCTCTTCATTTTTATTTCTACTATCCCATCACTACACGGAAACAAGATGATAGAAATATTAGTAGATCTGACTACAAGTGCCGCTAAAGTCCAAAAATGGTTATTGTTTTACTCTCCAGCCCATGCCCCTGTCTAAGCTAATAAAATGCCTACAAATGCGAACACTATAAGACTTATTTTTTTTCTTTTCTGTTGGCGTACTTCTGACTTCTTCGCTATCTCTTGCATATTTTTCTATTCCTTCCAAGACTTTTTCTGTCACAGTATTACTATACACAATTACAAAACACGCATATATATATATATATATATATATATATACTCGTGTGTGTGTCTGTAACGTAAAAATTTCTATTAATTTTCATAACTCTTTTTAATTGGTAGAGTACAAATGTGAAGCATTCCGTGGTACTTGATAAGTATTAAAAAAATTCAGGCAATCTTATCATGCTATAATATAGTTCTAATTTTCAATTATTATGACATATTACATCTAATATTTTATATATAATTTGTTTTAATATAATTTGCTTAGAAATTGAATTTCAAAAAAGATAAATAAATATATTCATATACAGTATTTCATTATAAAATACTCTGTGATATATATAGTGTATCCAATTTAGATTTTTTTTATTTAGATTAATTTTTTTAAAAGATTTATAAAATCCTTCAATACCATTAATGTTTACCTAAACTTTTTTTATTCTAGTGTTTATGTATTTGCATATGCTAATATAGTCTATAAAACGTTTATAGAGTAACATATTATAAATATTACATTTTTATTTAAAGAATTCAATTAAATCTAATTTATCCACAGAAATATTTATTAGATTATAAAAATGTGTTAATTTATGAATTATTACACTCTTGTGTGAACGGATGTTTTACACATAAAAATTTATTTAATTTGACATTTTTAACTTTATAGTTAACTATATAAAAATGATTTTTATTACATCAAATTATGTTATTAATAAGATATGTAATAAATTAATTTCTAGTTTTATAATATGCCGATTGAAACGAGTTTTCATACAACGCTGTCTAATACATACATGCATTGTCTTGATTATAAACTGAACACAATAGTAAAATCTAAGACCGTTGTATTTTCGTAATGAGTTCAAACTAATTTTCTCAATTACATTTTGGCTTTTATTCATTGTATTATATTAAAAATTTCATTTTTATACATACACAATTCATGCATACATATAATATATCATTCTACTTTAAAAAAGTATTCTTCGCATTAAAATTACATTAGATTTTAATGGATAATTGAAAGTACATATTTATTATTTTACCTTTATAATTATATTTATTAATTAAAAATGTCGAAGAAACTGAGTCTTGCGCTATACTGAACTTTGGGAGGAATATATACATAAGTAAGTTAAAAAACTAAAATAGTGTAATCAATTCCAGTTTACTGTCTATATAGAATAGTTTGCGATTTTTATGATTTGAAATATGTTAATATGTTATTCAAAAGAAAAAAATCGAAATATAAGGTTTTACAGTCTGCTTGTATAATGATCTTAAATAAATTTTTTCTAATTTTAGAGTAAAAATAATTGAATGAATAATATTTTAGTAGAAAATTCAATATATATTCGAGATAAAAGGAATATGATGGATAGAACGAATGGATTAATTATATACGTGTATTACAAATATTTTAACACAAATAAATCACTTGAAACAAATACATCAGCATAAAGATTGTACATGAATATTTATTAGTTTCACGCATTCAATAAAAACAGAAACTAACAGAAATCTTATCCCTTTATTTAAAAAAAAAAAAGCCAAAACTATTTAGTTTTGAATAATGAAGTATGAAATTATTAATGTTTGTACAATGACAACATTATTCTTCGAAAAAAATTAATATTATTTAATTTTAATCAATATTTAATGAATAATAATGTTATTATTTAGTAATGATAATAATAATATTTTACTAATTATTTATTTCAGTAGAAATGTATTATTGTTAAATTAATTTTGTTTCATATAAAGTAAAGAAAACTTCTGTATTCTAATTTCTAATTCCTAAAGTGTGATAGACAATTAATCCCATGTGAGGACAAATTATAATAACATTTATGTTCAATTTAATGAAAAACCTTATAAATTCAAGTAAAACAAAATATTTTAACAATAACTTCTATAATAAAATGTATTGATAATTCGAAATAAAGTTTATTTAAATTACATTAGTATTGTATGTTATAATATTACTATAATATTTGATCACACCTACTCGTGAATTTAGAGCTAATGTGAATTTATATGATAATTAAAGAAAATATTTTAAATGAAACATGATAAGGTACATTAATTAACTGAAGTGGTTTTAAAACTATCTAGATATTACTATTAATTGAAGGCAAAATCTCAAAAACCATAGTGTGACTTTATATATTCGTGTTCACTTGAAAATATTTTATTTTGGCGATGTCTGCATCTTTCAAATGGTGCTTATAGGTGTAAACGCGTTACGAAACGACTGAGAATTATGTCGATTTTTAATTTTCTGGTCAAATTACAAATTCCTAGATTTAAGCTATATTTGCTAAATTGACGTTCTACGATAACGGAAATTATAAACGAAAATTCTGGTAAAATTGGCTAATTGCCATAATGATTCCAATGGATGAAATTCTGTTTATGATTATTGTATTTATTATGTCGATTGTGGGAATACACGTTTCAATAGTCATTGTCGAAAAAGGCACATTTGCAATTAGAGACTTTAAACTGGTAAGAAACCTTAATGATAAAGCTTCGTTTTCATCGCTTCTTCGAAGACAATCGAATGCATTATAAAATTTTATTAAATAATTTGTATTTGTGTTGATAATTACATTCATAAATAGAACATAATAATACAAGCCCTAATTGTTTTTATTGAAAAAAATTTTTTTAAATATGTATTATTGTGAAATTATTTAAAAACTATTGATGTAATAAATCGATGTAATAACGATGTAACAAATGCAATGATAATTTACATTTCTGAAAGTTATTGCATATATAAATTTAAAAATGTAAAAAAAAATGTATATTTCAAGTTATTGTATTTATATATATATATATATATATATATATATATATATATGGATTGGAGATCATTGAACTCGTATTTTTTATAGAAATTTCAGTAAATAATAATAAGAACTTTGTTTTATAAAACATGAAATTTAAAATAAAATGAAATACATTTATTATCCCATGCCGTTGGCTATATTAAAAATACAATAAAAAGGCTTTCGTTGAAACTTATAAGGTGTCTATATTTTCCAATGAAAAATGAAGAAGTGAGTATCTACAGGGCACATACACCTCAATACACACGGTGCTTACGCTCCATATACAGCTGCACTCGGAGAAACAGAGCGAAAAAACGAAAACGAGATAGACAAATTGATAGATAGATAGATAGATATATAGAAATATATGGATAAATGGATAAATGGATATGTATATATAAAGAGAGAGAGAGAGAGAGAGAGAGAGAGAGAGAGAGAGAGAATTCAAACGGAGCACAGCTGTAGAGACGGAGACTATATATAATGGAAACCAAGGAATTATGTTACAAGTGGCCTGTGATAATAAGATCATAATGAGAGGCCTAGCCAATGTTTATAAACTGAATATTATTGAGATGAGGTTCTTTTATGGGGTTTTTATTTATATCAAGACAGTGAGTGATGAGACATCTTATCTCTCTGTTTTTCCATCTCTGTCTTGCTCTAAACTTCCGATTTTCTATTAAATGCCGATTTATTTATGGAATATTCAATGGCAGTTCCGTATACATTCTTTTTCAGCCTACATTCCCCATTCGGTGGCCTCTGAAAATTCAAATAAGCTTGGTTGCACCCACCTCTCTGTCTATGTCTCTTCCTCCTTCCCTCCCGCTCCATTTCTCTCACTCAGTTTTTTCTCTTTCTCTCTTGTACACAATATACGCTTAAGAATTTTTCGAACAAACTCGCGAGAGCTCTGAATATAGCGCAAGTTTTCACGGAAAGCTCCGTGGATTATGATAAAAAGAGTAGAGTACCGGGATGACGTCGGTGATGCTGCTGCTACTGCTGCTGTCCTGTTGGATTTGGCCTGGTATAAGACAAGAGTGTGAGAGATTTTTAAATTGAAATTTCTTGATGATCCTACTTCTAGTCGTTTGCCCAAAGTTTATACTGCTCAACTTAGTTTTCGCCTGCGGGTGGTTTATTTTTTACAGTAAATTATATACTCTTATTACAAAATATGTACCATCTGTTATCTCTCTTTTATTGTTAAAGATATTTAAGCAAAATTAATATAAGAACAATCATATATTATGTAAAATGAAAAATTACTTTTATTGTGAACATTGCTATTCTTGTTATTCCTGTGCTTTTATATTTACAGACAAATTATTTCAATTGCTCTTGTATTAATAAGGTTCGCATGTATTTTAAATTTATTTTCAATAAATTAATTAACATTAATATTAATAGTATGTGAAATCATAAATGGTATTGAGAAAGCAATGATATAAATTTTTAAAGTAGTTTGAAAAGAAAATATTTGTAATACTCAGAATATATTAAAATGCTTAAAAATTATTATTTTGCATAAGAATGAATTCTCGTGAAATTAGGAATTATATAACTAATTCTGTACTTTTATAAATTGTGATACTTAATGTTACTTCAGAAAATATTAAATTCGATTATTCTACTTTTCGATCGAGAAAACTAATATTAGCTAGCAATAATTTAAAAGCACTGTAAATACAATTAACGGACATAACTGACATGAAATATTAATCATTTTGATATTGGCTATCAAGAACGTCCTAGTAAATATAATAAATAGTAGTCGTTGATTAAAAATTTTATTCAAATCGCAAAGATGTCTGCTGAGATATTTCAGTTACCCAACAAAGTCATTTTTATCCGACTACATAAACTAGATGTACGGAAAAAGGATATATGGTTTTCGAAATAGTATATGTCGAGCACGAGGCGAGAAAATATGATATCTTCATAAGGTTATGATTTCATTGCTAAAGAATGAAAAAAGTTTCTTTCATAGAAATTGTTTTAGCTAATGAAAAATGAATAATAATATTTTATAATTCCAACAGTATAGTATCTAGCACATAGATTATTAGGTAATATTGATTATAAATATTGTAAAGTGGCAAAAACATTATGCTTAAAGTAACAAAAACTTCCGTATCTCTTATTCCAAATTAAATATTTAAGTGAGTAATTTTATAATTCTTCACAGCTATGACCGACAAATTTTAATACGATTACTATGCGATATTATCCAGAGTTTGATCAGCTGAATTCTTAGTTCGATTTGATGGTTCAGTGTTGAAAGTAAGGCTGCAACGCGAGCTTTTCTAATCAGGTGACAAATTTGAAAATTTTCATAGGTAATCGAAAAGCCGATCCTCCCCGTTGCAGTTGTATCACATTAGCTGGGAAACACTTATCGACTCATTTACTCAACAACAAATAACAATATAATTACCTTTATTCTCTTTTTATTCTCAATTTGATTACCTTTATTCTCAATTTTATCAAAATCACCATTTTAAGCCTATTACTTTTAAATAAGCTTATCTGAGCATTCAAGCGAACAATCGTAATTAATTTTTAATTAATAAGAAAAAAATCGTATTAATAATATATATAGCTTTCAAACCATTATGATCTTGAATATTGAAAAAATGTGTAACGAACAATCTCCCGGCTGCGATCAAATTAACGAACATTTTGGTTGTGGATTTAGTGTACCATATATATACATCCTATAAGGGAGACTAGCGGCGAGATAATAAAGCCATCGCATCTGTAATGCATTTGGCATAGGACTAAGGCGCTACGCATGTACTCCTAATTCCTTCGTTTACGCATGCTAACGAGGTCCGTTGGAGACCTAAGCGTTCCGAATGAGAAACCGTGTATGTACAAATTTATGTGTATGCCTATGTTTATTGTTAGATATGTAGCACGTAAATAGATATCTATACGTGAATTAATCGAAATCTTTATTCATTGACATTTGTTAATAACCAATAAGATTCACGATTTTTTAAACATCGATCTTAGATTTGCAAAAGTACTAAGAGTATAAAAATTCCATAATTATGTAAATAAAATATATTTCTATGTATTATTTGATAGCGAAGTATACAAATATTCGATGATATTCAATTTTAATATTTAAATCAATATTGAATTAGAACGATTAAATTTTTTTAATACTGACAATATTTTATCAATACATTTCATTAACACTC